>NW_027507791.1:23786295-24296295 GCF_037356315.1 Lithobates pipiens
GGCAAACAAAGATTGCTAAAAATATCCTATTATGTCTATAGTTTTTGTCACTATGTCAATGTTTTTGTCAATATGTGAATGTGAGAGGCTTTTGTATATGAATCAGAATATTTATTGATTTGTTATTTATATTTTTTTGTAGTTATTATTATTACTATTATTATAAATTATCTTATTTATTTATATTATTTGTAGTTATTATTATTATTATTATTATTATTATTATTATTATTATTATTATTATAAATTATATTATGTATTTATAGTATTTGTTTTTGTCTCTATTATTATTATTATTATTATTTGTAGTATTATTTGTAGTTATGTATAATTATTTGTAGTTATTATTATTATTACTATTATTATAAATTATATTATTTATTTATATTATTTTTTATTGTCTCTATTATTATTATGATTATTATTGTTATTATTATTATTAGTAATAGTAGTAGTAGTGGCAGCCCGTAATGCAGGGCGCAGGGGCAATGTTTTTGTCAATATGTGAATGTGATAGGCTTTTGTATATGAATCAGAATATTTATTTATTGATTTGTTATTTATATTATTTGTAGTTATTATTATTATTACTATTATTATAAATTATATTATTTATTTCTATTATGTGTAGTTATTATTATTATTATTATTATAAATTATATTATTTATTTATAGTATTTATTATTGTCTCTATTATTATTATGATTATTATTTATATTATTTGTAGTTATTATTATTTGTAGTTATTATTATTATTATTATTAATTATATGATTTATTTGTATTATTTGTAGTTATTATTATTATTATTATTATTATTATTATTATTATTATTATTATTATTATTATTAATAATAATAATTATATGATTTATTATAGTATTTATTGTCTATTATTATTATGATTATTATTGTTATTATTATTATTAGTAGTAGTAGTAGTGGCAGCCCGTAATGCAGGGCACAGGGGAATCTGAAGGGTCTTCTCCCTGCCAGCTCCTTTAGGCTCTATTGTGCATGCCTAACATTGTGACTGAATATATATATGAATGAAGACATTGAAAGAACACGAGAGAAAGAGAAATAGAGGAAGGGGAGAGAGGGGCGGAGAGAGAGAGGGATGAGGGTTGAGAGAGGGGGAAGAGAGAAAGGGGGGGAGAGGGGGGGGAGGGGAGGGAGAGAGAGAGGGGGGAGAAGGGAGAGGGGAGGAGGGAGAGGGGGAGAGGGAGGGGGGAGAGAGGGGGAGAGAGGGGAGAGAGGGAGAGAGGGGAAGGGGAGAGAGAGGTGAGGGGGAGGGAGAGAGAGAGGAGAGGAGGATAGAGAGAGATAGAGAGAGAGAGAGAGATAGAGAGAGGAGGGAGAGAGGGAGAGAGGGAGGAGAGAGAGAGAGAGGAGGGGAGAGAAGGGAGGAGAGGAGGAGAGAGAGGAGGAGAGAGATGGGGGGGGAGAGAGGGGAGAGGGAGGGATAGAGAGAGGAGGAGAGAGGAGGGGAGGAGGGAGAGAGAGAGAGAGGAGGAGGAGAGAGAGAGGGGGAGAGGGAGATGAGGAGAGAGAGGGGAGAGGAGGAGAGAGAGGAGGGAGAGGGGGAGAGAGAGGGGGAGAAAGAGAGGAGGAGAGAGAGGGGAGAGGGAGGGGGGGAGAGAGAGAGAGAGGGAGAGAGAGGGAGGAGGGGAAGAGAGGAGAGGAGGAGGAGAGAGGGGAGAGAGGGGAGGAGAGAGAGGGAGAGGGAGAGAAGAGAGAGAGAGAGAGAGAGAGAGGGGGGGAGAGAGAGAGAGAGAGAGGAGAGGGAAGAGTGGAGGGGAAGAGGGGGATTGAGAGAGGAGGATAGAGAGAGGGGGAGAGAGGAGGAGAGAGAGGGGAGAGGGGGAGAGAGAGGCAGGGAGGGGAGGAGGAGAGAGAAGAGAGAGAGAGAGAGAGGAGGAGAGAGGGGGAGAGGGGAGAGGGGGAGGGAGAGGAGAGGGAAATAAAGAGAGAGGGGGAGAAAGAGAGGGAGAGCGAGAAATGGGAGAGATAGAGAAAGAGGGGGGGGGAGGGAGAGGGATAGAGGAGAGAGAGGGAGAGAGAGTGAGTGCAAGGGGGAGAGAAAGAAAGAAGAAAAGGAAAGAAAGAAAGAAAGAAAAGAAAGAAAGAAAGAAGAAAGAAAGAAAGAAAAACTTAATTACTATAAATAAAGAAAGAGAGAAGGAAGGAGAAGAGAGAGAAGAGAGAGCGGTGCTTAATATTTTGAAGACACTTTATTAGCATAAAACATTTCTAAATATATTTTATGTATTTTTACACATAATGATACATTGTAAGAAGAATAAAATGATCCTTTCCTGTTGTGTTCTTGGGTCAGTCTGTCCGTCTCTCTGTCTCTCTGTCACACGTATTTATTTATTGGCGGCGTATCATTAACAATTCCATTTCAAGGCTTTCTTGCTCCAGGTAAAACTGTTTCATAAGGTAACAGATACTTTGTTCCATATTTCCCCCTCTTCCTATCCCCCCCAATAACGCTCACTGTGTCATCTGTATATTTATGATAGCTGAAGACATGGGTGTGTAGATCTAATTAAAAATGTGAAAGGCTTTAGCAGGCTGCTGCTTTCCTGTAAGCCTCTTGTTGCCAGCTCTTGGCAGCTCTGCTGTCACCCAGCCAAATGTTTAGTATTTTACTGAACCTCTGCCAGGACACAGCGATGCATTGTGGGAGACGACGGCCTGAAGGCGCTGTGTAGATCTCGCGCAGGAATGCGCACAGAGAAGGAAGGAAGAAAGCCGGCCACACGCATCGCAAACTCATCTTGCAATGTTCCCTAAAGTGTATATAAACCCTAACCAATGAACTTTCCTTATTTGCTTCCTTTTGGTCTGATAAACATATCATTGTAAACATTTATTATTATATCTGCTGAATCAGAGCAAAAATATACCTGTCAATCCTGCCAAAAAATATTGTGAGTGGATAACTTCCTGTGTTCTTTGCCTGTGCTGATGGCTATCAGTTATCATTGTTCACAGTTCTCTTTGTGGACTATGCCAGTGGCATATCCTCCATGGGTGTAGGGCACCCGGGCCCCAAGGGCAATGGGATCCACTGTGTACTGACTCCCTGTATGCATGGACCTCACCCTGACTCCTGAGTAGGGATGAGCTCGGTGTTCAACTCGAACATCGGCCGTTCGTCTGTTCAGCGAATTCAGAACTTTGTGGACAGTTTGCACCAAATTCGTGTGGCACGAACAGTCCACAATGCACTACGCCATTGCAGTGCATTGCTGGCCCATGATTGGCCAAGCATGCACTGTGACCTCGCATGCTTGGCCAATCACAGCGCCAGCAGCGAGGAGAGCCATAATTGGCCATAGGCAGGATGCCTGTGGCCAATTATAGCTCAGGGGGTTTAGTACACGCCCCACACTATATAAGGCCGCCAGTGTTGTGGCCTTGTGTAGTGTGCTGGTATGCAGGGGAAGAGCTAAATAGGCAGGGACAGTGTGTTCTTTTCTCAGGCATCTGCAGGAGTTAGTGGGTGTTCTGTGCCTCCAGCACAGTATACACCTGAAGATACCCTTATTGCAGTGTTCTCTAATACAGGCATCTGCAGGTGTTAAAGTGGGTGTTGTGTGCCTCCAGCACAGTATACACTTGAAGATACCCCTTATTGCTGGTGTTGTCTGTTGCATAGCTTGCATATTAGCCTTTAAAATTAGCACTTTTGATTTTGAACGTTCGAGTCCCATAGACTTTAATGGGGTTCTAAAGTTCGTACGAATTTTAGGTCCGTTCGAAGGTTCTGGTACGAACCGAACCCGGGGGGTGTTCGGCTCATTCCTACTCCTGAGCTGTAGCTGTCACTGCTGTGGTTGCAGCTTAACCACTTCCCGACCAGCGCACGACGATGTACGTCGACGAATGGTACGGGCAGGCATATTGGCGTACAGGTACGTTCAATATTCGATGCCGCCCTGCCATCGGAAGCGCGCCGCCGCCGGTGCGCTCCCGCGCTGGTTGGGACTCCCGTGAGTCCGGTCGCGGGACCCGTGGACTCGATCGCCGCGGGCATCCCCGCGATCGTCTCACGGAGCGGCCGAATGGAGGAAATGCTGTGTAAACAATATTTCTCCATTCTGCCTAGCAACTAGTGACGCTGATCTCTGCTCCATGTGATTGGAGCAGAGATCAGTGTTCACTAAATGAAAGCCCAACCCCCCCACAGTTAGTAACACACCCCTAGGAACACTTAACCCCTACACTGCCACCCACTGGTTAACCCTTTCACTGCCAGTGTCATTTACACAGGAATCACTGCATTTATATAGCAGTGATTACTGTATAAATGACAATGGTCCCAAAAATGTGTCAAAAATGTCCGATGAGTCCCCACAATGTCGCAGTCACAATAAAAATCGCAGATCGCCGCCATTACTAGTAAAAAAAATAATAATAAAAAATTATTAATAAAAATGCTATAAAACTATCCCTATTTTTTAAACGCTATAACTTTGCGCAAACCAATCAATAATCGCTTATTGCGATTTTTTTTTACCAAAATATGTAGAAGAATACGTATCGGCCTAAACTGAGGGAAAAAAATGTTTTTTTATATATTTTTGGGGGATATTTATTATAACAAAAAGCAAAAAATAATGCGTTTTTTTCAAAATTGTCGCTCTATTTTTGTTTATAGCGCAAAAAATAAAAACCGCAGGGGTGATCAAATACCACCAAAAGAAAGCTCTATTTGTGGGAAAAAAAGGACGTCAATTTTGTTTGGGAGCCACGTCGCACGTGCAATTGTCAGTTAAAGCGACGCAGTGGCCGAATCGCAAAAAGTGGTCTGGTCTTTGACCAGCAAAATGGTCCGGTCTGCAAGTGGTTAAAGGAGAACTGTGGTTTGGGAGATGGTCACCCAGGACATAGTTGCTGCCACACTGAGTCTCTCTCCTCCTGCTGCGTGGAAGAAAAGAGAGGAAAAGAAGCTGCAATGTTATTAGGGGCTCAACCTACATGAACCAAGACTGGAGTAAGCGAACAACTGCCCCCTCTGTGCCGCCTGTACCCACCATCAACTTTCCCACTTTATACTGCCTGCCCCCATTATCAACTTCCCCACTTTATACTGCCTGCCCCTACCATCAACTGCTTCCCTCTGTACTGCCATCTAGGCAGGGTGCAGTGTTGTGTGGCATCAATAACTCACAGTCAGGTGCAATGGAAAACTTGTAGTGAAGTAACACAGCGACAGTTCACAACAAACCCGGTGGGACAGCTCCCAAGCTTGGCACACTTATGCCCTGTACACACGATAGGATTTTCCGATGGAAAATGTGTGATAGGACCTTGTTGTCGGAAATTCTGTAGGCTCCATCACACATTTTCCATAGAATTTCCGTCACACAAAATTCTAGATCTGGTTCTCAAATTTTCCGACAACAAAATACGTTGTCGGAAGTTCGATCGTGTGTACACAATTCCGACGCACAAAGTGCTCGGAATTAAAGAGGGAGTCCACCTACAAAAAAATAATTAACCGCCAGCAGCTACAAATACTGCAGCTGCTGACTTTTAATAAATGGACACTTACCTGTCCCAGGGTCCAGCGATGTTGGCAGCCGAAGCCGAGCAATCGCTCGGTTCTCGGCTGCTGCCGCTGCCATTCTCATTGAGGGAATCAGGAAGTGAAGCGTTGTGGCTTCACTTCCCGGTTCCCTACTGTGCATGCTCGAGTCGCACTACGCATCGTAAGTGGTCCCCGCTATATCCTGGGACCAGTGTTTCCCAGGAGACAGTGGGGGGGGAGAGTGCCGGAAAGGGCGTGACTCCCGTGGGAGACTATTCCAGGAAGTGGGGGCAGATACCTGGATTATACCCATGGATTTTGTTGTCGGAAAATCCTATCGTGTGTTCAGGGCATTAGTTCCAAAACGTAAAGAAGTAGGTCCCAGCCAAATCAACAGCATCTGTTGAGAGGGGACAGAATGCAGCCTAGCTGTCTCCTGCCCAATCAGAAAGGTATCCAGAGAGATGGACCCTACGCTTTCCCTCCTGATCTGGAACCTTTCCTTATCTTTAATACGGTCCCTCACCAACGGAGTACCTTTCCCTACTCTACCCACTCGCATAAAGTGAGCCAAAGCTAGGGTCTTAAAAAGACTCTGCCACACCTAAGATGGCCATCAGAGTCACATGCGTGGCCACATCCAATTAGATCACTGCTCTAAAGACTCAGAAACCATAGAGGAACCCTGTTCCCCATGACTTCCTCTCCCTCTGCATTGCTGCTACAGTTAAGCGCCACCTGCAGTGGAGACAGCAGACTGCACCTGCCTACACCCACCATCAACTACCCCATCTGTACTGCTTATCGCAACTATCACCTTCTCCCCCCCTCTTAATGGCCTGTCCATCATCAAACACCCCCCTCCATACTGCCACTGTACTAGACCCTAGGATAAAAAAGTATGTTAGGCTGACCATAGGCAGCTCGAGTTTCGTGCTGAATTGGCCAAAATTTGAGCCATGCTTGGCCTTAAAAGCACCACCAGGAGCTGAGTTGCAAAATACCAGGCAAAGGGTCTCCATGGACTCCCATTTTGCTTAACCACTTCAGCCCCAGACCATTTGGCTGGGAAAAGACCAGAGCATTTTTTGTGATTCAGCACTACGTTGCTTTAACTGACAATTGTGCGGTCGTGCCAAACAAAATTGACATCCTTTTTTTCCCACAAATAAAGTTTTCTTTTGGTGGTATTTGATCACCTCTGCGGTTTTTATTTCTTGCGCTATAAACAAAAAAAAAAAGCCACCAATTTTGAAAAAAACACAATATTTTTTACTTTTTGCTATAATAAATATCCCTAAAAAATCTATAAAAAAATTATTTTTTCCTCGGTTTAGGCTGATAAGTATTCTTCTACATATATTTGGTAAAAAAAATCGCAAGCGTATATTGACTGGTTTGCGCAAACGTTATAGTGTCTATAAAATAGGGTATAGTTTTATGGCATTTTTATTTTATTTATTTTTTTACTTGTAATGGCGGCGAGCATCGTTTTTTATCGGGACTGTGACATTATGGCGGAACATCGGACACTTTTGGCGCGATTTTGGGGCCATTCACATTTATACAGCAATCAGTGCAATTAAAAATGCATTGATTACTGTGTAAATGTGACTGGCAGTGAAGGGGTTAACCACTAGTTGGCGCTGTAGGGATTAAGCGTGTCCTAGGGAGTTATTCTAACTGTGGGGGGGAGGGGCTGTGTGTGACACGACACTGATCACCGCTCTCGATTGCAGGGAGCAGTGATCAGTGTCATTAGGCAGAACGGGGAGATGCTTGTTTACATTAGCATTTCCCCGTTCTTCCTCTCCGTAAGATGTTCATGGGCAGCACCCACGATCACACTCACGAAGCTCCCAGGCGTGCACGCGCCCCCACAACCCACCTCTTAAAGGGCAATGTACAGGTACGTTAATCTGCCTGTAGGTGCCCGGCATTTGGGAAGCGGTTAAAGATGTTGAAGGCTATTCCACTGACGTCCTTGGTAAGAATGGTCCACAGTATGGGACCTAAAGAGTGGCAGCGTTGGAGGTTATGAGGCACCCATCATCCTGTTTTCTTTTAGATGAGGAATATGGGGGGAGTGATAAATCTTTCTAATGGAGGGACTAGGTATATTGCTTGTTGGTGTAAAATAGTGCAATGATAACTGAAAATTGTTGCTTTTTCCTAAGAGCAGCGTAGTGACATTGAGATAAATGATATGTGGAGGACTTCTTGAATGGTCACTGATGGCCCTGGCTTATCATAGACATGAGCCAAGGGTCTGCACAGTGTTCCAAACATGCCTTCCCTTTTATCCTTGACCCAACTGTGCAAGTTTGAGTGGTCGGGGTGTCAAAAGGGCTCCGGGGAGTGGAGTCTGCTTGATTTAGATAACTTCCGGAAAGAAGATTGTGAACTTCTCCAGCTGCTTCGATATTCCATACCCAGGCGGGAAGATCTGAGATCTCTAGATCTGGAAGTGGTCTGTTGTTTGTTAGTGGGGTATCTAGATCTTCTAAATTGCTATATCTTATATTATCTATATCACGGCATGTGTACAGTACTGCAGCACTGTAAATGACTGCATGCCCAACTTCAGGGGGGGGGGGGGTAGTTGAGTGTGGAGGTAAAATCGTGGCTCAACCACCTACTTTTATTGCCCCCCGATCTGTATGTGTGTTGAAAGCCTAACATGCGTTGGGTTAAGGCAGTTCATACATTACTGCAATGCGCTGGTGTGAACAGTTACCAAGAGCAGACTGGAAATGTGGTTACAAGGTAGAAAAATTATATAGTCAGCCTGAGACTGGACAGTGAAAGTAAAGCAGCGCACTAATGGGCTCCTTTTAATGTTACCCTGCTTTCTCCTTCTGTCAGCATGCAGTCTTCTTTTGCTGCTTCTCCCTGCTTCAGTCTGATCATCAGTGGCTGATTACAGTAAAGCATAATCAGTGCCCACCAGTGACACCAATCAGTGCCCATTATTGATGCAAGTCAGTGCTGCCTTTCAGTGCCTGCCCATCAGTGCTGCCCATGAATGCCCATCAGTGCTGCCCATCAGTGCCGCCCAACAGTGCCTATCAGTGGCCATCAATGCCACCTATCCGTGCCACCTATCAGTGCCCACCAGTGCCACATATCAGTGCCCATCAGTGCAACCTATCAGTGCGCACCAGTGTCACCTATTAGTGCCCATCAGTGCTGCCCATGAATGCCCATCAGTGCCGCCCAACAGTGCCTATCAGTGGCCATCAATGCCACCTATCCATTCCATCTATCAGTGCCCACCAGTGTCACATACCAGTGCCCATCAGTGTCACCTATTAGTGCCCATCAGTGCTGCATATCAGTGCCACCTATTAATGCCCATCAGTGTGGCATATTAGTGCCTCCTCATCAGTACCACCTAATCAGTGCTGCCTCATCAGCGCCCATAAGTGCCACCTCATCAGTGCCCATCAGTGCAGCCCTGTCAGTGTCCATCAGTGCCACCTCATCAACGCACATGAACGAAGGAGAAAAATTACTTTACAAAATGTACTGACAGAAACAAAGAAAAACTTTTTTTTCAAACTTTTCGGTCTTTTTTCTTTTTATAAGAAAACCAATCAGTGGTTAAATACCAGCAAAAGAAAGTTCTATTTGTGTGAAAAAAAAAAAAAATATCATATGGGTACAGTGTTGCACAACCGCCTAATTGTCATTTTAAAGTGCTATAGCGCTGAAAGCTGAAAATTGGCCTGGGCAGGAAGGGGGTGAAAGTACCCAGTAGGCAAGTGGTGAAATTCACAAGTGTTTTATTTTTAACTATTACTATTACTTCATACTGACTTTTCAAATGCAGCGATTTAGAAATTGGATGAGAGGTTTAGCACTGGAAAATACTTTTTGAATGATAAGTAGTGCATTTTATATACAACCATATGGATTGGACTAAATTCAGGGACATGGGACAGATGGACATTGTTTCAAACCAGGGACAGTCCCTTGAAATCAGGGACAGTTGGGAGCTATGTTCTACTATTTTTTAGGTTCTGTTTCACACATCACACTGAAGTTAGTAGTCCACAGCTTTACAAGGTAATGACTGACAACCACCTGTAGCAAGTTTAAGTAGAGTTTTATTTTATTTTAAATGGAAAACAGTTGCAGTGCAAGTGTACATGGTGTATGTTCCTCTCTAAAAGTAGAGGCCTGCCTTAAGGTCCAGTATTCCCCCATGGCAGGCTCAGCCTTGTCTCAGGGAATTGGTGAAAACATCACAAGAGTAAAGGCCTAGTTGCCTAGCTCCGCCCCAGAGGAACCCGCCCCAGGGTAGACATGTGCGATTTGTTTCGTACGAATCGAAAGTTCGTACGAATTTCCGGAAATTCGTGAGGATTCGAAATACGAATTCTTATGCATGCAAATTTTGTACGAAGTTTAGTTTACGAATTTCTGATAATTTTATCATAACAAACTTTCGTTATTGTTACGGAAAGTTAACGAAAATAAAGGTTAAAAAACCCAGGAAGTCAGCACAGCACATGGATGGTGGGAGCCCCTCATAATGATAAATTCATCATAACGAACTTTTATTATTGTTACGAAAAGTTTACGAATTTAACGAAAATTTGTATTTCGTACAAATCCGAATTGAATTTCGTACACTAATTATGAATTCACTTTAATACAAAACGGAACGAAACTAAACACATTTATTGGCGGCGCACATGTCTACCCCAGTGTAGGTCTCCAATGTGATCTTTGCTTGGCACCCAAAGAGGAGGGAAACATGGAGGACATGAAGACCACCACCCTTCCAACCCACTAAACTCTATTAATGAATGCAGAGTTGCACTAATTTGTGTTTTTTTTGTTTATATCTGCCTGGGGTTCAGCTTCATTTAGTGGTTTCTGTATTACTTTCCTCTGCTGAATAAAATTATCATTCTGCTTACACACATAACAGACATACTCTGAAGAGTCTATGTGAGCCTAGGTGAAATTCTTAGGAACTAAAGACTCAACAATGGAGATAAAATGAAGCCTGGATCTAGAAATTAGTATATTGAGAGCTCACAAGTGCACCCATGGAGCTTAATGCCTGATGCCATAAGAGATCTCACTGGGGTTATATTAGCAGTACGGCTTATGTCATACATGAGTGCCATCATCGTGTAGATTTCAGCTCTGTAATATCTGGAACATTGTGAAAAAGATAAATAAATGCAAGGCAATCCGTGAGCTACCAACAAACACTGCATCTCCGACAAAGTCAGAAAGTTCACATGCAGGATAGATAGATAGATAGATAGATAGATAGATAGATAGATAGATAGATAGATAGATAGATAGATAGATAGATAGATAGATAGATAGATAGATAGATAGATTAAAGGTAGATAGATAGATAGATAGATAGATTAAAGGTAGATAGATAGATAGATAGATAGATAGATAGATAGATAGATAGATAGATAGATAGATAGATAGATAGATATTTAGATAGATAGATAGATAGATAGATAGATAGATAG
This sequence comes from Lithobates pipiens, assembly GCF_037356315.1. Taxonomy (NCBI): domain Eukaryota; kingdom Metazoa; phylum Chordata; class Amphibia; order Anura; family Ranidae; genus Lithobates; species Lithobates pipiens. The sequence goes on from NW_027507791.1 coordinate 23,797,346, forward strand.
ATAGATAGATAGATAGATAAATAGATAGATATTAGAGAGATAGATAGATAGATAGATAGATAGATAGATAGATAGATAGATTGTCATATGTGTATTTAGCGGTTTGTCTTTATATTGAGCAGACTTTATGACTTTATTCCAATTGCAATTCTTTCCAAATAGTAGGGAGCGTTCAATCGCGTGTCCCCAGAGTCAGATTCTATATAATGAATTCTTTCTAATTCATTTTAAACGAGTGTTGGCGCCAGTAGCGGACCTGGCTTCACGAAGGTGCAGGTCAGGGGGGTCGGAGGTGTCAGGCCCAAAGGCTTCGGTTATCTAAATCTGCCTTTGACTGGGCCAAGCCTTTGAAGACCCCCAGACAAGACACCTCTGTACTGGGGCCTGTGGCCGTTCTCAGAAAGAAGTATTCTGCGAAGCATCAATGTGTAGACATATGGGGAGCCTTACGTGTGAAAGTGCCCTGTAAGGCCATCTTTTCTACGTGTCAGCTGTGCCATTGTGCTTCTTATTTACTGAGATGTACCTCTTCACCAACACCCAGGACCTTCCTCGCCACCTTTTGACACAAGCCCCATTATATGCCCGAGATCAGACCGCCTGTAGGGAATAAACAGACTGAATTTACATTGACCGTCATCTTCTGAAAAAAGCAGCTGCAGAAGATAAAAGGGAATGGCTAGATAATAGAGCCTTATTTTCAAAGTGCTACAAAATGTTCCCTTCTAACTCTCCCTGACTTACGCGCACGCACGCGGAAATCAGATCATTTGAATGGATCCCGGCTTTTCTTTAAATGTTGGTTTCTCTTTCGACTTTAATCTCCCTCTGGATATCAGAAAACAAAGTGCATTTCAGCCCCCAGCTCCTTTTCATTATGTAGAACATTCAATTAGCTGTGCGCAAGAGACGGCGCGGGGCTGCTAGTGCGAGTGCGCAAGTACAAAGGTTAAAAATGCTGATTGTTCGTCTCTGACATGTACGTAAAAATGCATTTCACTGACTTGGTTTGCATCCCCAAGAAAGCAAAGCCTGTTTATCCTGAAAGAATCGGTATGCCCATCACGTTTTGGGGGCCGAGAGTAATATTTGTATCAAAATCAGCATAATGATAAATAATAATCACCGAAGACCTAAAGCTCAACTCCAGGCAGAGGGTGAAAATTAATAAATGTAATTGTCAAATGGATTTTTTTTTTTTTTTATGCGTTACTTGAATTTGACCTGATATTTGCCTCTTGCAGTTTACTGCACAGTGAAGCCCAGACTGGGAGAGGGAAAGGCTCCCAGGTCCTAAAAACAACCCATCATCAGGGTTTGTCATAGGAGACAATGGGGCTGAGTTCCTAAAGGCAAAATAGACTGTGTACTTTGCAAGTGCAGTTGCTCTGGAGCAGTGATGGAGAACCTTGACAGCCCAGATGTTTTGGAACTACATTGCCCATGATGCTCAACTACACTGCAGAGTGCATGAGCATCATGGGGAACGTAGTTCCAAAACATCTGGGGTGCCAAGGTTCGCTATCACTGGTCTAGACAGGGCTCAAGTCCTGCGGGAACGCATGGGAACGGAGTTCCTGTACTTTTTCCACAACAGGAACTCAGTTCCCGTTAGCAGCCGAGTCCTGCAAGACTTTGAAGTATGCGAGGTGTGTGGTAGGTGCTACACCAGCAGCTGCCAACACAGCTCCCAATAGTAAGTGCCGCACACCTGACCATTCAGGCATTGCCAGTAGGGGGCCCCATGAGAGCTTCTGCTTCGAGCTGTCAATCACAGCTAGCTGACGGGTAGATCAGGTCCCTGCTGCTAAGAGATTGTATTTAGTCAGACCTCTCGTGATGCTCCTCCCCGCCGGCCCCTCCTGATTTTCTGTCTCCTCACCCCCCCCCCCCCCAGTCTCCTGCATACTTGCTCTGTGTGTCCCGCTGACTCCCCCCCCCCTCCTCTATCTTCAGTGCCATATGATGGGAGAACCCAGAGGAGGAGCACAGCTATTCTGCTCACAGGACATGCAGGGAGAGAGGTGAGCTGAGGGAGGAACATAAGTTTGGGGTGGTAAGCTGAGCACAATACCTGGCAAAGTTTAATGCCAGGAGGGAAGTTTATGTGGAAATATGTGAAGGGTTGGAATAGCAGCGAGTGTGTGTTGGAGCCCCTGCAGAGTTTGCAGCCCCCCCCCCCCCCCAAGCTAGCATACATCTCCTAAGCAGGAACACATCACTATCTCCCTAAGTTCCCACACTTTTTTCCCCAGGACTTGACCCCTGGCTCTAGAGCTTAGTAAATGATAGACATGTGCAATTCATTTAGTTCCGAATTCCTTTTTTAACGAATTTTAACAAATTTGTTAATTCCGAAATCTCTGAATTTCTGAATCGTTCAATTTGCGAATTTCCGAAAAAAGCAAAAAAAAAACAAAAATGAACAAATTTTTTGTCAGTGCACATGTCTAGTAAATGAGGTGAAGCCTCACTTTGCAAAGAATGCTCAATAACATGCCAGAAAAAAAGGAAAAAACTGAATTCTTGCTTGCACGTGATTGGATGGTGGATGTCAGCAGAGCTTCCGCTCATTTATTAAGTTCTGGAGCATCTGCCCTTTCAGAGTGTAAAGTCTATACAGTATGCCTTTAGGAAATTTATACAGAAGCGGCTGGTCCATTAGGGGTGCAGGGGTGCTGCCCCCATCCCTTCCACAGGGTACCGGACACATACGTTTGTATGAGTTTTTTTTTTTTTTTTTTTGCAAGCCACATGATTAGAGCCTGAGGCTCTAATTCATACCTCCCAACTTTTGAACTTTGGAATGAGGGACACTTGAGGGAGGAAGTAATTTGCGGTATGCACAGCGCGCCGCAGCAAAATGTGGGTGTGGCCAAACTCTTAACAATTTGAGGGGCTTAAGGAGTGTGGAGGACAGCAATGGCAGAGGAGAAGGGTCTGCAGGGCAGTGTACATCACAAGGGCAGAGAACAGAAGATAGATGGTCAGTAGGGCAGTGTAAAGGAGTCAGCAGTATGGAAGACAAGGGGTCAGTAGGGCAGGGTACAGGGGTCAGGACAGAGGACAGGGAGTCAGTAGGGCAGAGTACAGGGATCAGCAGGACGGAAGATGGGGTCAGTAGAGCAGGATACAGGGGTCAGCAGGAGAGAAGACAAGGGGTCAGTAGAGCAGGGTACAGGGGTCAGCAGGAAAGAAGACAGGGGGTCAGTAGAGCAGGGTTCAGCAGGATGGAAGACAGGGTCAGTAGAGCAGGGCACAGGGGTCAGCAGGATGGAAGACAGGGGGCCAGTAGAGTAGAGTACAGGGGTCAGCAGGGCAGAAGACAGGGGGCCAGTAGGGTAGGGTACAGGGGTCAGCAGGACGGAAGACAGGGGGCCAGTAGGGTAGAGTACAGGGGTCAGCAGGGCAGAAGACAGGGGGCCAGTAGGGTAGGGTACAGGGGTCAGCAGGACGGAAGACAGGGGGCCAGTAGGGTAGCATACAGGGGTCAGCAGGACAGAAGACAGGGGGTCAGTAGGGTAGGGTAAAGGGGTCAGCAGGATGGAAGACAGGGGGTCAGTAGAGTAGGGTACAGGGATCAGCAGGACGGAAGACAAGGAGTCAGTAGGGTAGCATACAGGGGTCAGTAGAATGGAAGACAGGGTGTCAGTAGGGTAGGGTAAAGGGGTCAGCAGGACGGAAGACAGGGGGTCAGCAGGGTAGGGTACAGGGATCAGCGGGACGGAAGACAAGGAGTCCGTATTGTAGCGTACAGGGGTCAGTAGAATGGAAGACAGGGTGTCAGTAGGGTAGCATACAGGGGTCAGCAGGACAGAAGACAGGGGGTCAGTAGGGCAGGGTACAGTGGTCAGCAGGACGAAGGAAAGGGGGTCAGTAGGGTAGGGTACAGAGGTCAGCAGGACGAAGGAAAGGGGGTCAGTAGGGTAGGGTACAGAGGTCAGCAGGACGAAGGAAAGGGGCTCAGTAAAGCAGGGTACGGGGTCAGCGGGACAGAAGACAGGCAGTCAGTAGGGCAAGGTACAAGGTAAGTAGGATAGAAAACAGGGGGTCGGTAGGGCATGGTACAGGAGTCAGCAGGACAAAGGACTGGGGGTCAGTAGGGCAGGGTACAGGGGGGGAAACCCCCCATTCCTCTTCTTAACCAAAATCCCCTCCACCCCCTCCTAGCACAATCCCCCCCTAGTCTCTCCCCCTTTACTCTTACACCCCCCCCCCCCCCCCAAGCTTTCCCCCTCTACTCTTTACACTCCCCAAAGATTGCCCCCTTCTCCCCAGTTACATGGGACCCCGTCCAGGTACCTTCAGGCTGACAGCAGGTAGCTCTGTCTCTGCTTTAGAGTCCAGTGATCGGTAGGCGGAGCTTTCCATCATGTGTCACTTACATAGACCTCAGGTTGCGGTTCTGGCAGAGTGGAGTGCATGCTCCCCGCTTCCTCCTCTGTAAGGGAAAACAAAGTATCACAGCAGGAGGAGAAAGGGCGGGTTCAGTGCACTCCATCTGCACTGTGCGTGTGTCAGAGGCAGCTGGACCAGCGGGGAGAGATGCCGACTGGTGGCTGCCATACAGTGTCGCTTGTGGGAACCAAGACACCCCACAAACGCCGCGGGCGATCCAGAACTCCGGCACAGGGACCAATTTTCAGGACTAAGTGGCTTGAAAAAGGTTAGGCTCGGGGCGCAGAGTACTGCGTCCCAAACCCACCCACTTGTGACTATAGTGGATTCATTGTCTTCCGGCTTCCCCTTCTGGCAAATCAGGACAGGAGGCGGATCAGGTTGGCCGGGAGAAGAAGCCATGGAAGCCATGGAGGGCTGAGTGCGGGTGGTAAATGAACCCCATGTATAAGGTGTGAATAATAAGCAAAGAACACAGGGTGCAGGGAGGGGTTGATAATTAAAATGCACTTTATGGACCAAAAACATAGGATCCACTAACATAAGGTATGTATCCACTAAATCCACTAAAACTGGCGAGTACAAAATCTGATGCAGCTGTGCATGATAGCCAATCAGCTTCTAACTTCAGCTTGTCCAATTAAGTTTTGACAAAAAAAAAAACAACCCTGTATGTATGTCAAGCCACTTTATTTTTGTTTTCGATTTTTTTTTTAATTCTAAGAATGATATTTAAATAAATATTAATTTGTCTTTTAATTGCATTTTTCTTATTGTTCTGCCATGTCTGATGTCCATGTTCTTTCTTCTATCAGTCAGATATATCTAAAAAGGTTACAGGCTTACCATCTTCCCTGTTCAATAAATACAGTATTGAAGAAATGACAGCGGATAGATGAACACAGGGTTTTCCTTGGATTATTTTACAATTAGGGGATCATTTTATTGTGTGAAATTAAAAAAGAGTAACAATATTCAATATCACCCCCCTACTAAGGAAGTACTATAAGGATAGCACCCAATAATGGAATATCTGCTTCTTTGCTAGATCATTCATGACACAGGGGTCAGAGATTCTTATTTTATCCCAGAACACTATGCAGTGTTAAAGGAAGCCTCCCCTTTGGATCTTTTTGAGTGACTAGACATCAGTCAGAGAAAGGAACTCATGCTGTCTTTAAAAACGACATTTCTTTTTTATAGAGAGATGTATGTGGCATCATTCTGCGCTAGTAAAGTGATAGTTCACTGATATACTGGGCAAATACCATGCAACTTATTTCCCTGGTCAAAAACGCAATGGACTCCACCGCGCTTAATCTCCAGCACAAGGAGGAATGAAAGAACAAGGAAGAAAGAAAGAAAAAAGAGAGAGAGAGAAAAAAAGAAAAAGAGAGAGAAAGAAAGAAAGAAAGAAAGAAGGGAAGGACAAGGGGTTGGGAAAAGGAAAAGAAAAGGAAAGGTGAGTGAGAGAGAGAAAGGAAGGGAGGGAGGGATAGAGAGAGAGAAATTAGAGAAAGAGAGGGAGTAAGACAGTGTGGGGAGAAGGAGAGAGAAAATGAGAAATGGATAAGGGGGAGAGAGAGAGAGAAAGAAATAAAGAAAGAAAGAAAGAAAAAGAGAAAAAGAATGAAAGGAGGAGGGGTTGGGAAAAGGAAAGAAAAAGAGAATAAGAGAGAGAAAAGAAGGAAGGGAGGGCTATAAGAAACAAATAAAAAGAAATAAACAAATAAACAGAGAGAAAGAAAATGAAAAGTGAAAGGAAGGAGCAGAAAGAAGACAGCATGGGAAGAAAGAGAGAAAGAAAGAGAAAAAGAAAGAAAACAAAAGAAAAAGAGAAAGAAAGAAAGAAAGAGGAAAGAAAGAAAGAAAAGAAGGGAAGGACAAGCGGTTGGGAAAAGGAAAAGGAAAGGAAAGGTGAGTGAGAGAGAGAAAGGAAGGGAGGGAGGGATAGAGAGAGAGAGACAATAAGAGAAAGAGAGGGAGTAAGACAGTGTGGGGAAAAAGAGAGAAGGAGAGAGAAAATGAGAAATGTGTAAGGGGGAGAAAGAAAGAAAGAAAGAAAGAAAAAGAGAAAGAAAGAAAGAAAGAAAGAAAGAAAGAAAGAAAGAAAGAAAGAAAGAAAGAAAGAAAGAAAGAAAGAAAGAAAGAAAGAAAGAAAGAAAGAAAGAAAAAGAAATAAAGGAGGAAGGGGTGGCAAAAGGAAAGCAAAAGAGAGTGAGAGAAAGGAAGGAAGGGAAGGATATAAGAAAGAAAGAAAAACAAACAAACAAAAAGGGAGAGAGAGAGAGAGAAAGAAAATGAAAAGTGAAAGGAAAGAGCAGAAAGAAGACAGCATGGGAAGAAAGAGAGAAAGTAAGATAAAAGGAAAGAAAAAAAAAAGAAAAAGAGAGAGTGCAAGAGAGAAAGGAAGGGAGAGAGGGAGGGATAGAGAGATAGAAAACTAGAGAAAGAGAGGGAGGAAGACAGTGTGGGGTGAAGGAGAGAGAGAAGGAGAGAGGGATAGGGGGAGAGAGGGGAAAGAAAGAGAGACACAAACAAAGAAGGAAAAAAAAGAGAGAAAAAGAAAGAAAGAAGGAAAATGAAAAGGGAAAGGGAAAAGAAAGAGAGGAAAGAAGACAGCGTGGGAAGAAAGAGAAAGAAAGACAGAAAAAGAAAAAGAGAAAGAAAAAAAGAAAGAAAGAAGGAAAGGAAAGGAACAGTTTGGAAAAGGAAAGGAAAATAGAGTGAGAGAGAGAGAAAGGAAGGAAGGGATAGAAGAAATAAAAAAAGAAACAAACACACAAAAATGGAGAGAGGGAGAGAGAGAGCAAAAAGGGAAAGGAAGGAGAGGAAAGAAGAAAAGGAGGGAAAGAAAGAGAAAGAAAGAAAAGAAGGAAAGGGAAGGATGAGGGGTTGGGAAAAGGAAAGGAGACTGAGATAGAGAAAGGAAGGGGGGGGGGATAGAGAGAGAGAGTGAAAATGAGAGAAAGAGAGGGATGAAGACAGTGTGGGGAGAAGGAGAGATATAAGTAGAGAGGGATAAGGCGAGAGAGGTAGGGAAAGAGGGGGGGGAATAAAATGAGAGAGAAAGAAAGAAAGAAAGAAAGAAAGAAAGAAAGAAAGAAAGAAAGAAAGAAAGAAAGAAAGAAAGAAAGAAAGAAAGAAAAAGGAAAGAGAGAAACGATGACAGTGTGGGAAGAAAGTGGGGGAAAAAAAGAGATACAAATAGAAAGAGAGAGAGGAAGAAAGAAACAAACAAAAAGGGAGAGAGAAAAGGGAAAGGAAAGAGAGGAAAGAAGACAGCGTGGGAAAAAAGAGAAAAAGAAAGAAAAAAAAGGAAAAAGAGAGAAAGTAAGAAAGGTAAGAAGGAAAGGGAAGGATGAGGGGTTGGGAAAAAGGAAAGGAAAGGAGAGTGAGAGAGAGAATGGAAGGAAGGGAGGGATAGAGAGAGTGAAAATTAGAGAAAAAGAGGGAGGAAGACAGTGTGGGGAGAAGGAGAGAGAAAATGAGAAATGGATAAGGGGGGGAGAGAAAGAAAGGAAGAAAGAAAGAAAGAAAGAAAGAAAGAAAGAAAGAAAGAAAGAAAGAAAGAAAGAAAGAAAGAAAGAAAGAAAAAGAGAAATAAAGAAAGATAGAAAAGGAGAAAAATAATGAAAGGAAGAGGGGTTGTGAAAAGGAAAGAAAAAGAGAGTGAGAGAGAGAGAAAGGAAGGAAGGGATAGGGGGAGAGAGAAAGGGAGAGAGATGAGGAAAGAAAAGAGAGAAAGAAAGAAGGAAAGAAAGAAAGATACGTTTTGTTTTATCTTTTTTTCTCTGAGAGAGAGAGCAAAAGAGAGAGCGAGAGAGAGAAAGAAAGAAAGAAAAGGAAAAGAGAAAGTAAATAGAGGAAAGAAGTCAGTGTAGGAAGAAAGAGAGAAAAAATAGAGGAAAGAGAAAGAAAGAAGGAAAGAGAGAAAGAAAGAAAGAAAGAAAGAAAGAAAGAAAGAAAGAAAGAAAGAAAGAAAGAAAGAAAGAAGGTCATTGTATCTGCTTGAAACCTTGTTTTATCTTTTTTTCTCTGTATCCTCTTAGACACACTCACAAATTAGACAATCTTAGTTCATCTTTATCAGGATTTGTACAGTTACAACTTTTCTATCAGAGCTGAACAGGGTACATAAACCATAAGACCATTAGGAGATTAAAACTTCACAAATGAAACATGCTTTTATGACATACTGTATAGCGGGAGAAAAGAAGATCCGCAATCCTTCTTTATGTGAAACAGACACCATTTCTGTCCATTACCTTGTACTGCGATGTTGCAAGTTACTTACATAGAATCCCATAAGATTTCTCTACTATTGAAAACATGCTTCCTATTCAGCCAAAGAGGAAATGAATTGAAATGATTTCAATTATGAATGAATAGGAATTGACTGATCTTTATTCTACATTTCAACAACTGATGGTTTAACTCATCAATCTTACTTTCTTCAAAGCTAATGGGAAATTGTGTTTAATCTTAAAGAGCAACTCCAAACAACCAAAACCCTCTGCCCCCCTCCCCCTGCATATCCCGCATCCATCATTTTTCTGTGCTTCAGCAGTTAAAACAAGATGATGAACCTGTCATAGGCACTAATCAAGAGTGTCAATTACTTCCGGTCTTTCTACCTTTCCCCTCCATTCATATGTAGCACCCTCTAATGTGCAACTAGTGTAGGTAATTTGTTTATTAGACTCACAGTAGCCTGGGAGCCTGGTTTCTTGGTTGGGGTTACTGTAGGTCAGGCTGAAGGGCTCTACAGAACAGGCCTCTGGTACCTCCCGCTGGTTCTAGAAACTTGGAGAAACTCCTGGAAGCTAGAGGCCGAGAGGTCCTGATCTGCATATTTGGGGGAATCTGGTCAATCCCCAGGCAGAAGGCATGGCAGGTTGGCTGGATCAGCCCTTAAATATGGTGGAGCCTGGCCAGCAGGTGAGTCGGATGGAAAATGGAGTGAGGAAGCTGTGTCTTGTGTCCTGGAAGGGGGCACTGGGTGAGGTGGGCTCTGCCTTTACGCTGGGAGCTGAGCTAAGAAAAAGGACAGAGGGATATCTACAATCCCACAGTCTTGGTTGGGAGACCCTGGCTTTTGTGAAGAAGGACTGTACAGCAGGAAGCCTGAACAGTCATCCCTTCTGAGGCAGCAGGATTTCCAGGGGCAGTGTGAGTACCTGTACTCAGGGCCAAAAAGTGTTAAAGCTGCCAGATGTAATCTCAAGCAAGCTTTTCTGGAAATGTGCAAATAAGCTGTGACCCAACCCGTTGTCCTGGGACAGTTTACTGAGCAGCCGGGAGGGCTGATATTTTCAAGATAGGGACATAAATCTCCTGCAAGTAGAGATTTGCCTAACATTCTACACTGGGGAAACAGAGCTCCTAAAAACGGGGATTTCCTTGCTAAGTTAATAGAAACTGTTGCTATTCAGAGACCAAGTAATCCCGATTTAGCGTGTTTCGCCAAAATAGCCTCATCAGAAACGCGTTAAGGCGGGATTACATGAGCTCTGATTTCAAATCCGGTCGACAAAACATCTGCCGGCTGGAACACGAGCTGAACCCCCATGCGGGAGGAAGGAACCGGCGATACACACACAACGCTATTACCGTTGGGTGCCAGCTTGGGCACTGAAATCTGTAAGTGTGATTTTGTACATCGGTTTTATTTTTTTAATTTTTTTAAAACTTGTTGCGCTATGAGGGGTTTGTCTATTCTCTTCCCTCCGGAACACACATTGTGAACCCAGATAGAGAGGAGAGGAGGGGTGTCCTGGATAAAATCTCTGGTTTACCGTAATGCAAGCTGACCCACAAACCCTGGGTCTTAAAGTCCGGTGAGTGTCAGTGTGACTAGTGGTGGTGAGGAATCATGATTCATGAAGACCCATGTTCATTTTGAGCACTTTAAGGACTGCATGCTTTTGGAGCACACGTGGAGGTGGACTTTCACTTCACATCTATTGGAGATTACTTAATACTTAATGGTTATTATGGACCTTTTTTTGAATGAGGACGTTGTTTTGCTTATTTATCATTTTGGCATTTTGATTGGAGGGATTTTACGATTATGTGTGCACAAGTCCGTCGGACAAAAGTCCAAAGTACAAACACGCATGCTCGGAAGCAGAAGCGGTCGGTCTTGTAAAATTATGAAATCTCCAAATGCAGCGCACAATTCTCTTCTTCTGTAATGGGATAATAATGAAGCTGTTTTGCTGGTGATACTGATGGAGTTATTGCTTTTTTTCCTAGTGATATCAAGAATAATATTTATATATATATATATATATATATATATATATATATATATATATATATATATATATATATATATATATATATATATATATATATATATAGTTTATATATTTATTGTTTATATATATATTATTTATATTGTTTTTTTTTTTTATTTGTGCAAGTTACCACAACACCATTATCCTGTAGTTTTAAAGATCAAAGATACAACTATGTTGGTGTCCCTTGTCAATTTTACATTGTATTTTAAAAAATGGAACTGCCTACTCCCAAACTGTCATTTGAAGTAAAACACATAGCCAAGTATTAGTCTCCACAATTTTTTTTATTGTGCATTAAAAAAAATGTAAAAAATAAAATTAAACATGCTAGAACTTAACCAAAAAGTGCATTCCATGCATCCAAAAATATAGAAAATATACCAAAATGAAATCATTATTCAACCAAAAAAATATGTCAAAGCAATAACTCCAAGGCCAATAATAAATAACATGTTATCGCCTCTGATTCCAACGAACGGCCGCTCAGAAACGTACTGAAAAGCAAGAATATTATTTCAATATACAAATACCGGACTGGTGACCCCACAATAGGGAGAAAACTTTTTCGCAGAAGGGAGTTTAACAAGACTCGTGGCCACTCATTAAAATTAGAAAAAAAGAGGTTTAACCTTAAACTGCATAGAGGGTACTTTACTGTAAGAGCGGCAAGGATGTGGAATTTCCTTCCACAGGCAGTGGTCTCAGCGGGGGGCATTGATAGTTTCAAGAAACTATTAGATAAACACCTGAACGTCCACAACATACAGGGATATACAATGTAATACTGACATATAATCACACACATAGGTTGGACTTGATGGTCTTTTTTCGACCTCACCTACTATGTAACTATATATTTAGTACTTCTGGGAATGATGGAGCATGTGCTCCTCTGTGACAGTTCCTGAGCCTAGCAGCCAATCTCTGTGCCTGAGAATTGTCACATGACTGGAGGATATGACATCACTTCTCCCCAGGGTCACAGACAATAAAATGTATTGGCTTTGGAGGATCAAGGAACTGCAAGGTAGTAGGGGTAAGGTGAAGAGTTTCCAGGTGGAAGCATGCATTGTTGTTTTGCGATAATAATCATCTTTTTTTTAACATGCTGATTATAACTAATCAAAACTGATTTAAATAAAGTGGTATTAAAGGCTTGTCTTAAAAAAAAAAAAAAAGTCATACTTACCTGCTCTGTGTAATGGTTTTGCATAGAACAGCCGTGATCCTCTTTTTCTTGGGTCGCCCACCGGCGCTCCTGGCTCCTCCCCTTTGACCGGCACCCCCAATAGCAAACCACTTTGCTATGAGGGCACTGCTGCATCCATAGGACACATAGAGCCACAGTGCAGGTCCACCCCCATGCTCTCTGATCATTGGCTCACTGGCTGTGATTGAGAACAGTGGGAACCAATAAGAAGAGGGAGTCTAGTGACAGCCGAGGCTCTCGTGCACATCGCTGGATTGATAAGGAGCTCAGGTGAGTCTTAGGCTGGATTCACACCTAAGGCAGTTTTAGTGCTTTTTGCATTTTGCAGATTTGCACTACAGTCTATTTAACATGGTTTCCTATGGAACACGTTCTGTAGTGCAAATCCACAAAACGCAAAAAGCACTAAAAAACGCAATAGGTGTGAATCCAGCCTTCAGGGAACTGTGGGGGAGTAGTGCTTAGAAGGTTTTTTTTACATTCATGCATAGAATACATGAATGTAAAAGACTGTCAGGCTGGATTCACACCTATGCCATTTTTAGTGCTTTTTGCAGATTTGCACTACAGAACATATTCCATAGGAAACCATGGTAAATGGACTGCAGTGCAAATCTGCAAAATGCAAAAAGCACTAAAACTGCCATAGGTGTGAATCCAGTCTCAGCCTTTAAAGCCACTTTAAAGGGGTTGTAAAGCTTTGTTTTTTATTTTCTAAATAGGTTCCTTTAAGCTAGTGCATTGTTGGTTCACTTACCTTTTCCTTCGATTTCCCTTCTTAATGTTTTTTTTCTTTGTCTGAATTTCTCACTTCCTGTTTCTCCTCAGTAAACTTCACACCATCATCCGAGCGGTGTTTAGTCAGCCAGAACAGCTTACTGAACAGCTTACTGAACAGGAGGAACAGGAAGTGAGAACTTCAGACAAAGAAAACAAAGAAAAAAAAACATTTAGAAGGGAAATCGAAGGGAAAGGTATGTGAACCAACGGTGCACTAGCTTAAAGGAACCTATTTAGAAAATAAAAAACAAACCTTTACAACCCCTTTAAGTTGCAACACCTTCCCATCTCATACAGTTGTCTAAAAAGTCTGACCCTTTCCAAAAAACACAGAAGCACAAAGATGCACTGATGTGAACATGTTCCATAGGAACCCATGTTAAAATATTGCCCTGCATTTCTGCAAAATGCATCATAAAAACGCATTAGTGGGAATAGAGCCTAATTGTTTGTGGTTTACCTTAAAAGCTGCAATCAAAATAAATACTTGGCCTGGGCATTTGCCATTTTCTAAAGAATACATTGACTTTATTAAAGAGTAAAAAAATTATCAAATGACTTTGAAAATATGTTTATTTTACATTATATTTCACTAAAAACCTCCAATATTAAAAGGAATTGGAATATTGCTAGGATGTTTCTAGGACAGGGCTAAATATTACATTGCTTAGTTAAGGTAAAGTGAAAAAATAAATTGCCCATGGGACCAGACAGTTGGTTCACAACCAAATAAATATTGGAACATCTCAGATGCGGTTTGATTGTTTGCTATGGGCAGCAGACATCATGCTTGAAACTTTGTTTTAGTTCTGTTTTATTATATAAAACGCAAATACAGACATGAAAGAATCGCAGTCTTATATGTTCTCTGTATGTATTTCCCATGTATTACTGCCGGTCAGCAGCACTTGGAAGATACATAGAAGTAACCATATTGGTCTTATCATTTTACGGGTCCTAAAGCTTTATTAACCAGTTGAGATCCGCGCTACAGCCAAATGACGGCTACAGCGCGGACCTCCTTTGCCGGGACTACGTCTATTGACGTCGTCCCGTGCACGAGCGGCCTGCGCGCCCCCTGAGGGGCGCGCGCGGTGCGCTCAGTGATCGGCGAGTCTATGAGACTCGCCTGATCACGGATCCGAGCAAGGGGTCGATCCCGACCCCTTACCACGTGATCAGCTGTCAGCCAATGACAGCTGATCATGTGATACAACGGAGTCGGTAATCGGCTATTATTCCTCCTCGCGCTGATAGGGCGAGGAGAAAAAAAAAGAGCCGATCACCGGCGGCCGTGATCGGGACATCAGTCCCGATCACGGCCAGCCCTGCCAGTGCCCACCTGCCCCCTGCCAGTGCCACCTCATTAATAAATAAGTGCCCCCGTCAGTGCCACCCAGCAGTGCCCATAGTTCCACCCAGCAGTGCCCACAGTGCCACCCAGCAGTGCCCACAGTGCCACCCATCAGTGCCCACAATCTGCCTCAACAACAGTGCTGCACCCCAGTGCCACATATCCGTGCCCATCAGTGTCATCTACCAGTGCCCATCAGTGCCGCCCATCAGTGCCCAGCAGTGCCACCTATCAGAGCCACCTATCAGTGCCACCTATCAGTGCCCATCAGTCCCATCTATCAGTGGTACCTATCAGTGCCCCTTAGTGCCACCCATCCGTGCCACCCATCCGTGCCATCTTATCTGTGCCCATGTTTGCCCATCAGTGCCACCTTATCTGTGCCCATCAGTACCGCCTTATCTGTGCCTATCGGTGCCACCTTATCTGTGCCTATTAGTGCCGCCTTAACTATGCCTATCAGTGCCCACCAGTGCAGCCTATCAGTGCCCACCAATGCAGCCTATCAGTGCCTACCAGTTCAGCCTATCAGTGCCCACCAGCTCCGCCTCATCAGCGAACTTCAATGAAGGAGAAAAATTACCTGTTTGCAAAATTTTATAACAAACTATTAAACATGATTATTTATTTATTTTTGCATCTTTTTTTGTTTGTTTAGCAAAAAATAAAACTCCCAGCTGTAATTAAATACCACCAAAAGAAAGCTCTATTTGTGGGAAAAAAATGATAAAAATTTCATTTGGGTACAGTGTTGTATGCCCGCGCAATTGTCATTCAAAGTGCATCAGCGCTGAAAGCTGAAAATTGGTCTGGGCAGGAGGGGGGTTTAAGTGCCCAGTAAGCAAGTGGTTAAACGAAAAATAAAAATGAGTCTGAGTAGTGTGCAAAGAATATGTAAAGTCTCTACACTCTAATCCATAGTATCTCAATCAGGGTTCAATAGAACCCTAGGGGTTCCACTTTCTGCCTCTTAGATACAATATATTACCAAAAGTATTGGGACACCTGCAGGGGCGGACTGACAACTCATGGGGCCCCCGAGCAATAGGAGATTATGGGGCCCCCGGGCAATAGGAGAAGATTATGGGGCCCCCGGGCGATAAGAGATTATGGGCCCCCAGGCAATAGATTATGGCCATATAGTATACACACACAGACACACAATATACACACACAGAATACACATACACACACTGGAAAGGTACTGGAGAGATGGGGCAGCTATAATCTTGGGATCCTTAAAAAAAACACAGATTTTTACATACTGTCCCTGGTTTTATTGAGGCTGGCAACCCTGATGGGGCCCCTTGGTGGCACCTGAACGACCACAACATACAGGGATATACAATGTAAATACTGACATATAATCACATACATGGGTTGTACTTGATGGACTTGTGTCTTTTTTCAACTTCACCTACTATGTAACTATAGCTACAACTCATGGTAATTTAGTATAAACAGTGCTCAGAGTTGAGATATAAGAATAAAATGATGAGTTATAGGATAAAAATAAACAAATAAGGAATTTGGCATACTTGGTATACTTGCCACCAAGGCATAGGAGGAGGAGAGAGGAGACACATGGCGAAAGCCACCGAGAGGGACACCCTCGAGCCCACAGCCCGCCACCCACCACCTAGATGGGGTAAGTGCCGGACCGACCGGCAGACAGCGGGCGGGGTGGGGGTAGTGCTGCCCCCCCCCCCAAAAGAAAACCCACCAGGCGCCACTGCACAAGAACCTTCCTGGCAGAATCAAAAGGTATTATCTTAAAAGTAATCGAATGGATACTAATTGTGCTCAATGTGAAAGGAAAATTCAATTGTTTATAATTAATCATTAATAATTATGTTGACAGCTCACCTCAAATACATTGCACATAACAATATAGGATTACAAAATAAAACTGAAGAAATGTTGCGCTGTCATGAAATAGGTAAATACATAAAATTCACAAACGTATAATAATAGACAGTTATTAAAGTGCCTCACGCCAATATGTGAAGTCATATCAATAAATTCATATAATCGATAGACATGTTCACACTGAAATATTTTGTTTCGGAATTTCGCTTTCGTCCGAAAAATTTATTTATTTAGTTACTCCCGAATTTTTGTTTTTATTTATTTTGTTTAGTTAAAAAATGCATTCGTCCGAAAATACGAAATAATTAAGGTGGAATCTGTCATTGAAGGCCTATGGCGTCTGTCGAATGTCCTAAGAAGATTCGACGGAGCAGCTAAACTGTACGACACCGCAATCGTACATTTCCGGACGAATGTTCCCGCCTACAAGCTATAGTAGAATTCTAATGTTGTATAACACTAGTAATAATTATATATATTGATTATTATTACTAGTCAACCAACATTAGAATTCTTCTATAGCCTATGGGCGGAGCATTTGACCATAAATGTCCACTCGCGGTGACTGCTTCGTCGAATCTTCATGTCAAATCTTTTCTGTCTATGTAGAATAATCTTGGACTAATAGAGTTAGGTTAGGCACATTTGACCTTTTTTGCTCTTGTCTCTATAATGTCGAATCTTTTCTCTCTATGTCGAATCTTTTCTCTCTATGTAAAATCTTTTCTCTCTATGTCGAATCTTTTCTCTCTATGTCGAATAATATTGGACTAATAGAGTTAGGTTAGGCACATTTGACCTTTTTTGCTCATGTCTCTATAATGTCGAATCTTTTCTCTCTATGTCGAATCTTTTCTCTCTATGTCGAATCTTTTCTCTCTATGTCAAATCTTTTCTCTCTATGTCAAATCTTTTCTCTCTATGTCGAATAATATTGGACTAATAGAGTTAGGTTAGGCACATTTGACCTTTTTTGCTCATGTCTCTATAATGTCGAATTTTTTCTCTCTATGTAGAATCTTTTCTCTCTATGTCAAATCTTTTCTCTCTATGTCGAATAATATTGGACTAATAGAGTTAGATTAGGCACATTTGACCTTTTTTCTCTTGTCTCTATAATGTTGAATCTTTCCTCTCTATGTCGAATCTTTTCTCTCTATGTCGAATCTTTTCTCTCTATGTAGAATAATCTTGGACTAATAGAGCTAAGGTTAGGCACATTCAACCACAGGTTCGATGGACACAGATCGCTACTGTCAGCGTCATGTCGAATCTCCTATCTATATTGAACTGTTGTCACAACGAAAACGAAAATAGAGCATTTGTTTATGTCAGATCTTTCGGTTTTCGGATTCTGCGCGTTCGTTATCGTTTGTTAAAACGATAAAATAAATACCCAAAATTCGGACGAAAACGAATGCACATGTCTTAGCCCTTGTACACACGGTCGGACATTCTGACAACCAAATCCATTGGATTTTGTCCAACGGATTTTGTCCAAAACTGTTGCATACACACGGTCGGACAAAGTTGACGGAAAATCCGATAAGCCCTACCCCCCAAATAAGCCCTACCCCGTTTACCCCGTTTAGATTTGTATGACTGGGCTTAGATCTGCTTTAAGTAGAATTATACCCTAAGTGAAACTGCCCTTTACATTAAGATCCACCTAAATAGTGTTAATTTTTTTTTTTTTGAGGCCTCCAATCCTTATATTTTAATTACTTTTTTCTCCGTGGTGAGTGTGTCCTGCGCACAGCAGAAGGTCTTTACAGCATTACCATCTTATGAAAGTTTCCCCTGTTGAGTTTCTGCCTATAGGGTGACTTCTTTGTCTCCAGGGGCTCCCTGGTGCCACTCCGAAGTGTGTGTTCCCATCACCTGGTGCCTCGCTTGTGGCACGTTTATGAAGTAGCGGTCAAGGCTTTGGAGCTGCGTCTAGATGGTTGTATGTATAGTAGGGAGCTGCTGGCATTTTCTCGTCACTGGGAGGGGCCACTGGTAGGGGCCACTACCTTTCTGAGATCCAGTGCTGTGCCCACAGGTAGTACTGTGCTTAGATATCTCAGCACAGTACGATTGGCTGGGCACAGTACCAGTGGTACTTGCTGCCCATGAGAAGGCCATACAGGAGGGGCCGCTACCATGGATCCGCCATCAACACACTGGTTCAAATCTTTGAAAGGCAATGACCTTTATTCGGGCCATTTTTAAGGCAGGGCAAAAGGGGCAGCTGCCCTGGGCCCTGTCAATGTTGTGGAGACCAAAGCAGCTGCCACATATTTACCAACTACCCTGGTTTAAATTCCCTCGTCCCTTGGGGTTTTAGTCCTGTGCTGTGTCCCAATATCTCAGTGTGAAGTGCTGCTACTAATGCTGCCCAGCTCTGCCCTATTGTTGTGTACAGATGACTCACCGGCAGACCCTGTGTTTACATGTAAATTACCAGAATTCATATGTAAATAGCGACGGCATTCATATGTAAATAGTGGCGACCGACAGCATTGATATGTATATCATGCCCCCCTGAGGTCATATCCACAGTAATCCCTAACAACCATTCAACAAGCAGAAATCATGTGCTGTAACCTCCAACAACTGATCAGTGAGCCGTAGTGTGTGGTGTAACCTCTAGCAACCAGTCAGTGAGCGGTAATGATACACTGTAACCTCTGGCAACCAGTCAGTGAGCGGTAATGGTACACTGTAATCTCTAGTAACTAGTCAATGAGCGGTAATGATACTCTGTAACCTCTGGCAACCAGTCAGTGAGCGGTAATGGTACACTGTAATCTCTAGTAACTAGTCAATGAGCGGTAATGATACTCTGTAACCTCTGGCAACCAGTCAGTGAGCGGCAATGATACACTGTATCCTCTGGCAACCAATAGCTGCCTGATCTGATTCAGTGGACTGAGTTTGAGTCTAGCTGCTGTTTATTGTATGTACCAGAGCAGGTGGAGAGTGAAACTACATGGGAGGGGGGGGGGAGCCCCAAGAAAAGTTTTGCCCAGGGTCCAATCAATATTAAAGACGGCCCTGCCTTTATTGCGCAATCGTCCCACAAGCAAGGCACCAGATGATGGGAGTGCATACTTCAAGGATGACAATGGAGACAAAGGAGACACCCTATTGGCAGAAACTCAAGGAAACTTTCATAGGCTCGTAATGCTGCAATAACTGGGGACAGGAAGCCCTGGTGCCATTTATTTCTCCTAGGAGGATTTAATATCATTTTAAGGTCAGAGAAAAAAATTAACCTAAATAAACTTAGTGTGAATTCTTTATCCGTTCGGTGGTCGAGGGTCTTACAGCAAGTTGACGGTTAAGACGCTTGCAAGGAATCAATGACATTATTTGCTGTAAGTAATAAGCGCACGTTGTGTCGTGTGTATCTTATTCCCTCTGTTGGCTTTGAAGTGGTATTCCTTTTTTTTTTTCTCCTAGCGTGAACAGCAGAACCTTAACTAGCTCCCTGCCACCTCTGTTTTGCAGGCACTAATCCCGGGGAACTCGAATGTGATTGAAAATTACAGCTATTTCATTTTAATATTGGTGTCATATGCTGACGTTTGGCGGCTTAAGCTGAAAAGCCACTTCTTTTTATGTTGCTGCCACATGCGGCGCAG
Organism: Lithobates pipiens; assembly: GCF_037356315.1. Taxonomy (NCBI): domain Eukaryota; kingdom Metazoa; phylum Chordata; class Amphibia; order Anura; family Ranidae; genus Lithobates; species Lithobates pipiens. The sequence goes on from NW_027507791.1 coordinate 23,816,891, forward strand.
ACCTCTTACATTTTTGTTGGCTGCTAACTCGCTAAGCATTTTTTTTGGCAGTCCTTTTCTCTGGACTCAAGCCACGCATGCAACGATTCCAGAGACAGCCTGGCCCAAGGGAACCCAGATCAATGGTCTTAGTTATCTGGTGAAATTCCCTGCCTCTCCATAGCCATTAAAAGATTTTAGCTGAGGTAAATGGCGACATCAGAAGCATTCGGGGATCTGTCAAGAAAAATTAAAGGGTTGGTCCACCCAAAAGGGCTATAGCAACAATGGGTGGATTATGGTGGGCTGACTCGCTCACTGCCTTCCTAAAAGGTATGTACACCCAAAACTTTTTTTTAGGGTGTTTTTGGATAGAGTAGGAAAGGTTTATATTGTAATTTATTTTTTTCGTCTGTTGCTCACTGGGGAGATTTCTCTTCATTTCCTGTCATGGAGATGGAGCAGGAAGTGAGAAGGAGCAGGAAGGGATTCCCCTCTTATGCCGCGTACACACGATCGGAATTCTCGTCGGAAAAAGCTCTGATGGTTTTCCTGACGGAATTCGGCTCAAGCTGTTTTGCCTACACACACGGTCACACCAAATTCCGATCGTTTAGAACGCGGTGACGTACAAAACGTACGACGGGACTAGAAAAAGGAAGTTCAATAGCCAGTAGCCAATAGCTTCCGTCTCGTAGTTGAATCTGAGCATGCGTGATTTTTGGCGTGTCAGAATTGCATACAAACGATCTGAATTTCTGATAGAAAGTTTTTTTCCGTCGGGAAAATTGAGAACATGCTATCAATTTTTGCTGGCGGAAATTCGGACAAATAAATGAAATAATAAAAAATAAATAAATAAATTCCGATGGAGCATACACACGGTCGCATTTTGCGATAAAAAGCTCTCATCGGTCTTTTTCTGGCCGGATTTTCCGATCGTGTGTATGCGGCATTAGGGATCATTTACAGCTGCAGTTGGGAGGTAGTAAAAACACATGGTTGAGATGTGGTTTTACTGCACCCATCCTAACTATTTGACCTCCGGAAGGTTTTACCCACTTTATGACCAGGACATTTTTTGCTATTCCGCACTATGACACTTCAACCCCATTCACGCCTAAACAAATCTAAATACTTAAGCACAATTTTGCAACTTTGTGTTAGTAAAACTGTACATATCATCATAACTACCTTGTGCATCCAGGTGGATTATAACCTTCCACCAAAGAACAACCCAAATCAAACCTTGATCTCAGTTTTTTTTGCATTTTTTTTTTATCTTATTTTTTTATTATTATTATTTAATACATTTTATTTTACACTTGCTTCTTTTTTCTCTGCAAGGAGAAAAAAATATGATGTATATGATCACAGCAAAAACAATAGTGTGCATTTTGTATATATTTTTTTATCCTACCTAAAACACACCTCGTACACACGATCGGATTGTTGGCCAGCAAAACCGTGGACTTTTGTCCGAAGGGCGTTGGCCCAAAGCTGTCTTGCATACACACGGCCACACAAATACGAACGTAGTGAGGTATTATGTTTTTTTTTCAGCTCTTTAGCGCCACCCTTTGGGCTCCTGCTAATTTCGTGTTAGTAGAAGTTTGGTGAGTGTTGATTCGCGCTTTTCATTTTGCGTTTTTCATTGTGCGCTTTGCAGTTCATTTCTAAATGGCCATTCATCAACCAGAAATGTTTCAGAATCGGAGGAGATAACGTGTTATTTATTATTGGCCTTGGAGATATTGCTTTGACATAATTTTTTGGGTTGAATAATGATTTGATTTGTTATATTTTCTATATTTTTGGATGCATAGAATGCACTTTTTGGTTAAGTTCTATTGGCAGATAGCACGTCTAATTTTATTTGTTTTCTATTTTTTAATGCACAATAAAAAAAATAGTGGAGAATAATACTTGGCTGTGTTTTACTTCAAATGACGGGTAGGCGGGTACATTTAAAAAATACAATGTAAAATTAACAAGGCACACCAGCATTGTTATATCTTTGATATAAAAAACTAGGCGACAGGGGGAAGGTCCAGAGGTAGAGATAATCAGCGCGGAACATATTCTAGAGGGTAGTATTGGGGGCATTAGTGGTAGGTTGACTAAAGCACATAAACCCAAGGTAAGTATAGTAACAAGTCATATTTGCAATCTCGGAACGGGAAGGGGTCTGCCTATATATCAAGAATAATTTACAACTGAATGTGAGAGATGACATCACTAAGAGAACTAGAGAGAAGGTGAAATCCTTATGGGTAGAGCTCCAAAAGGGATGAAGAAGGGAAAATTAATACTGGGAGTATGCTATAGGCCCCCTAACCTGAGGGAGAAGGGGGAGACGGACCTCCTATCACAATACGGATTAGCAGCAAGGATGGGAAGTGTCATCACAATGGGGGATTTTAATTATCCAGGCATAGACTGGGCAGAAGGAACTGCGCATTTGTCTAGGGCTCGCCAGTTCCTAAATGTCTTGCAGGACATTTTCATGGGTCAGATGGTAGATGCACCAACTAGAAAAAAAATTACTAGACCTACTGATTAACAACAATACAGACCTGATCCCGGATGTGGAAATAAGGGGAAAAAAAATAAAAAGATGAAGGATCATCATCAGCATTCAGACTTTACAAAGAATGCAACAAGAAATGTAAGGGTTCAATTAAGGCAGCTAAGATAGCACACGGCGGAGGAGAGAAAAAAAATCCCAAGAAATTTTTTGAATATATAAACAGTAAAAAAGGGAGGACAGACCATATTGGCCCTATGAAGAATGAGGATGTAAATCTGGTTACAAAGGATGGGGAGATGGCGAAGGTATTGAATTTATTCTACTCCTCAGTATTCACAAGAAAATTTGGGGGTTCATGAGTAACCAAAACTGAAATGTTTATACTCATGACACATCACAGGAAGCACCCTCATGGCTAACAGAGGACAGAATTAGAGATAGACTTGGGAAACTTAACATTAATAAGTCACTGGGACCAGATGGCTTGCACCTGAGGATCCTTAGGGAACTCGGTCAAGTAATTGCCAGACCATTGTTCCTAATTTTTGCCGACAGTCTACTGACTGGAATGGTACCAGCTGATTGGAGAAAAGCCAATGTAGCACCAATATTTTAAAAAGGGCCAAAATCCATCCCTGGGAATTACAGACCAATTAGCCTAACATCAATAGTATGCAAGCTCTTGGAGGGGATGATAAGGGACTATAAACCCGATTTTAGTAATGAAAACGTTATCATTAGCAGTAATCAGCATGGATTCATGAAGAATTGTTTATGCCAAACCAATCTATTAATCTTCTATGAGGAGGTGAGCTACCATCTAGAAAAAGGAAGGCCCGTAGACGTGGAATATCAGGATTTTGCAAAAGCATTTGACACATTTCCCCAAAAACGTTTACTGTACAAAGTAAGGTCCGTTGGCATGGACCATAGGGTGAGTACATGGATTGAAAACTGGCTACAAGGCGAGTTCAAAGGGTGGTGATAAATGGGGAGTACTCGGAATGGTCAAGGGTGGAAAGTGGAGTCCCCCAGCGTTCTGTCCTGGGATCAATCCTATTTGATTTGTTCATAAATGACCTGGAGGATGGGGTAAACAGTTCAATCTCTGTATTTGCGGACGGTACTAAGCTAAGCAGGTCAATACCTTCTCCGCAGGATGTGGAAACCTTGCAAGAAGATCTGAACAAATTAATGGGGTGGGCAACTACATGGCAAATGAGGTTTAATGTGGCAAAATGTAAAATAATACATTTGGGTGGTAAAAATATGAATGCAATCTATACACTGGGGGAGAACCTCTGGGAGAATCAAGGATGGAAAAGGACCAGTTTAATGCTAGTTAGTTCAGACCCTTCCCATGTCTTCTATGTTCTCTCAGTCAGTATTAATACTTCACAGAGACAGGGCTTAGGAATGTCATTGTCTTCTTATGCTTCAAAAGACTTCAACTACATCCTCTGTTTTGCGATTAACTGAAGTAAATTTGTGTTGGATTCGACTTCAGATAAACTGCCTGTGGATGCTGTCAATTCAGCAGGTAACTATACTGTCTGGGCAGACTAGGTCTAAGGAGGTATGTCAATGCATATAGCAGCATATAAAATAGAACAGGGGTATACATATAATGCAGAAGTAAATTTGTGTTGGATTCCACGTCTGTGTCTTATTGAAAAGTTAAACTGTCTGTGAAGCTGTCAAGTCAGCAGGTAGCCATACTGTCTGGACAGACGGGGTCTAAGGAGGTATGTCAATGCAAATAGTCACATATACAGTAAAACAGAACAAGGGGTGTAAACTTGATACAGATATGATTCTTCAGGCCCGGGCAAACATTATTTCCCTTGTCACATATTGAATGCGGTTCGGGAACTGGGCATGGAACGCGTCTTTCCTGCACCATGTTTTGGTATGAACCAGACTTAAGTGTATAGGTAGCCCAAATTCTCGTTACTTTATATATCATTCCAGATAGCAAGGATAACTTTCCTCAAATTTGTGGCAGTGTTGAATTGTAAGTCTTGTTAACTTGCTGCACATTTTCACTGGCACTTGCAGAGCACTTGAAGCACAAGTTCTAGTTGACACTTTTCCAATTTGTAGCAAATTTGGTTGGCAAGTCTCTTTCAAGAACAAAGTTGCAGTGGTGAGTCTACAGCAAGAGCTCTGAAAGTCTACAACATGAAAATTCAGCCACAGTGCCCCCTGTGGTGGCATGACTATTGCACAACATAACTGAACCAGAACGTGCAACAGACTTTCAGAATGTTTGCAAAGAAAGTTGATCTAGAGTCATGCAATGCCGACTTTCTGCAATTGTGCAACAAACTTGTGAAGCCCAACAATAGCTTAGCAAGTCATTTTCAAACTTGCAGCTCAATTGCTTGCTATCTGGGATAGAGAAGGACAGAACCCTTGTCACTTTCTTGCTGTCTGAGATCACTTTTCAGAGGGGCAGCAGTATAGCCATGCGTTTAATTGAGCCTTTATGCCCTGTACACACAATCGGATTTTCTGACAACAAATGTTGGATGTGAGCTTGTTGGCGGAAAGTCCGACCATGTGTATGCTCCATCGGACTTTCCACCAACAAATGTTGGCTTGCAGGTTCCCACATTTTCCACCAACAAATGTTTGTTGTCGGACTTTCCAATCGTGTGTACACAAGTCCGTCGGACAAAAGTCCACACATGCTCAGAATCAAGTACGAGCCGGAGATATAACTAGCATTCGTAATGGAGATATCACGCACGTCTTGTTGGCCAACATTTGTGTAACCGCATGTAGGCAAGACAAGTTGGAGCCAACAACCTTCAAACAAAAATCAACGGTTTTGTTGACGGAACGTCTGATTGTGTGTACGGGGCATAATTCTTCTCTTTGTGTCGGTTGTGGACTTTTTCCTGCGGGCCAAGGTAGACTTGACAATGTCCTGTGTTTTCATGATGACCTGGACTCACAGGCAAAGAGCTGGCACTACTTTTTCTGCATTCCAATGTATGTTGTAGCCCATTCAAATGAATAGGCTGGAAAATGGATGGCACAGGAAATGCGCCAGCACCCATGCTTTCTGATGTGAACCAGTCCTAAAGTCTGACTCCTGACATTTTTTTTTTTGGTGGGGGCCTTAGACAAAAAGTAAGGCCTGGAGCATTACCTAAGCCCTTGCACACACGCTCGGACATTCCGACAACAAAATTCGTTGAATTTTGTCCGACGGATTTTGTCCGAAACTGGGGTTGCATACACACGGTCGGACGAAGTTGTTGGAAAATCTGATCGTTCATAACGTGATGGCGTTATTTAGTTACGACGGGACTACGTTCAGACTAGTAGCCAATAGCTTCGGTCTAGAAATTTGATCTGAGCATGCGTGGCACTTTGTCCGATCGGAATTCTCTACAAACGATCAGACAAAGTCCCATCGGATCATGTTGTCGGAAAATCTTATAGCCCAGCTCTAAAACCTTGTTGGTCGGATATTCCGACGGAAACAGTCCGATGTAGCCAACACACGGTCAGATTATCCGACAACACGGCTCCGATCGGACATTTTCGGTCGGAAAGTCCGACCGTGTGTACAAGGGCTAAAAGGTAAATTAGTGCAGGGCCGGCATGACAGGGGTTAATGGGACTTGATGGTGAGGTAAGGGGGTGGTGCTGTTGCTGGGGATGGAAGTGCAGAGTGGAGGGACAGGAGCCGGCATCTAGTCAGCTAGAATGGAAGGGGAGGAACCATTAACAGGAGGAGAGAGGGGAAGGAAGTTCCCTCCCGCCTGCCCTACAATTTGGAGGATATGGTGGGGGTATGCAGCAACACAGGTGGTGGGGTCCTTTTTTGGGTCAGATGGGAACAGCAAAAAGGCATGGTGTAGGGACCCGTCTAAGGGATGGCTCCCAGTTGGTATATGGGTACCTGTTATTCGTCTCCGAGTTGAGGATTCCACGACTGGAGGCCAAAAAGTGCCTAGCAGGTACAGTTATGGTTATGCCTATGGGGGACCTTGCACTTCATTTTGTGTAAAACTGGATATATATTAAGGTTTGTTATGTTAATTATTATGTTAATTATTTTATATTTGGTTAATAAATCGTCTGCTATGGCCAATTTACCCCATTTCAGTGTCATGTGGTCATTAGTGAGGAGTGAGCGGGTAATGGGAAAGCAGGCACAAGCCATAGTTAATGCCATAGTAAAGTGGAAACGTTGGAAACCCTTCTGACTTTTTATAGCTGTTGGTCACTCAGCTCAACTTTAATCTCACTTTTTATCCCAGAGACACCCTTGAGACATAGGGATAATCATTGAGGCACTGCGGGCCACAGGAGGCTATCTGTCCCAGTAGGCAATGACAACTCTACAGAGGCTCTAATCTTTCCCCATAGTGCAAGAAATTGTGTTTGCTTCACTATCTAGGTTACCATTGGAGAGATTTCCATTTGTTTTTTGTCCAACCGATCCTCTTCTCACCAAGACAGGAAGTGAGGGAAATCCTTCTTATTAGAAACACGGGCAGCAAAAGGAACCAAAATGAGGTTCTCCAAACCTACCAGAGAAAGGGCCAATTTACTGTCCTTCAGACTTTACAGGGGTCAGGCTGTGGCCAATGAGTAGAAAATGCCCCAACATAAGTGCTCCATCATTGGTTTTATTGGGAGAAATAGTGCCCGTTGTTGATATCAGTGGAAGAAAAGTGCCTCATTGATGGTGTCAGTAAGGGGAATGATGCCCCTTCATTGGGGTCAGTTGGTGAACTAGTGCCCCAAGGACCAGATAAAGGCAAGCAAAGGGCCATATCCGACCCTTCTTCTGAGCCCAGGTTACCCTGAACCTGCCCCAGGGAGTGATTGGTGATTAATTAGTGTAGCGCTAAGTATTAAGTGACAAATACATGTGAGTATGATTAAACATACAATATGATTAAACTCAAACAATATGGTGCACAGAAATCAGTTAGTGCAAAAACCAAACAGAAAATTAAACAAAAAATTTAACAAAAAATGATGGAACTCAATCCAATGAGTCCTGCAACTGTGAAAGTCCACAACAGTGAATAATCCAGTAAGATTTTATCAGAACACAGATTCAATCTGATTGGAATGCGAGAAGCTTAAGACCAGTTGTCTGAAGACACATCTACACCGCTCTACAGATGATAAGATGGATACTCTTACCAGTGAAGTTGGACACACGTGTCTCACAACAGTGGGTCATAAAAGCTTGGGATCACAGTCTGAAGCTGTGTGTAGATGACGACTTTGGAAGGATCCTGATGGAAGAGTCCTCGCCTCTCCATCTTGGGACTCCAAGGAAGCTGGCACTTGTATCGCAAATGTGTCCAGAACTGACTCTCTCCATTTCTCCAAAGCTCAAAATGGTGAGAAAAAATAGTTTGTGGTATATGGAAAAAAAGAATACAAAGGAGGCTCCAAATGGTGCAGGTCAAACAAAGACCGATAAATTTATTGCTATATGTCGCAAATGACATGTAAAATATAAAAAAGTGATCACATGAAGATAAAAATAAAAGGATATCCAAAACAATTAGATAAAAAGCAATGTGGGTGAGAAGCAAGAGAAGCTTCCCAACGCGTTTCGATAACTATAGGACTTCAACAGGGGCTTGCGGTGTAGATGTGTCTTCAGACAACTGGTCTTAAGCTTCTCGCATTCCAATCAGATTGAATCTGTGTTCTGATAATATCTCACTGGATTATTCACTGTTGTGGACTTTCACAGTTGCAGGACTCATTGGATTGAGTTTCATAATTTTTTGTTTAATTTTCTGTTTGGTTTTTGCACTAACTGGTTTCAGTGCACCATATTGTTTGAGTTTAATCATATTGTATGTTTAATCATACTCACATGTATTTGTCACTTAATACTTAGTGCTACACAAATTAATCACTCATCTGTTGGGCTTTGTATGCTTGAGTGTTAGCTGCTCACTTGTTACAATTGATCTTCATTAGCGCAGTGTTTTCGATTTTCCAGGCAGTGATTGGACAGTGAAAACAAAGCTCTCTCATTTCTATGTCACCATATGTCTCTCTGCTCTCTCCTGCTATTAGCAAGCTTCTTCTCAGCGCATGAACTGATTGGTTCCCTGTGCTGATTTGCCTCCCCCAGCCTGAGCTCTGCTGTAGAGGAACTGCAAGAAGATGATGCCAAGTAAAATGCATCTACTTACAGTACTTTCATTTACTGTATAAATTATATTTAATTATATATTGGCGGGTACAGAGCTGCATGAATTTCTGTCTAGAGTTCAGCTTGGAAATGGGGGGGGGGGGAACCCTGTAAAAATCATAAGAAAGGGTTGCATAGTTAAACTTACACATGTGTAGCTTCCTCCCAACTCTGTTACACTGCCAAAACAGCAGAGCTTTTATTAAAAAACTATATAACATTCCAGTCCTTCCTTTTACAGTTCAGCTTACCTATAAATAGCAATCCCGTTCTTTAGCGGGCTCTTAATTAGCTGGGATTCTTGAAAGCTGGAATTTTATATCTGTGTAACAATGATGTTCTGTGACTTGGTGACTTATGTTCTAGGCATGATCAGTGGCAGAAACAATGAAGGTTACCTAAGAAAAAAAAAAAAAAACATAACCCTGAGATAATGAAACTTTTTTTTTTAATTCCACGTAAAACTGATATTTCTGTTTTGATAGATGATAGAGAATCAAAGCTACATTCCAGGTATGGATATTTTTACATAGTTACATTGATCCAACTTGGTCCGATGGAAGTACATACACTACATTGTAAAAGGTATTGGAATGCCTTTACACACATGAACTTTATGGCATCCCAGTCTTAGCCCTTGTACACACGGTCGGACATTTCGACAACCAAATCCGTCGGATTTTGTCTGACGGATTGTGTCCGAAACTGTTGCATACACACGGTCGGACAAAGTTGTCGAAAAATCCGATCTTTCAGAACGTGATGACGTAATTTTGTTACGATGGAACTACGTTCAGGCTAGTAGCCAATAGCTTTGATGTAGGAATTTGATCTGAGCATGCGTGGCACCTTGTCCGTCGGAGTAGGCTACACATGATCGGAGTATGTCCGATCGGACCAGTTGGTCGGAAAATATTTCCATCATGTTGGAAAATTTGGTCCAATGGATATTCCGACGGAATCAGTCCGATGCATACCACACACAGTCGGATTATCCGGCAACACTGTCCGATAGGACACATTCCGATGGATTCTCCGACCGTGTGTACAAGGGCTTAGTCCGTAGGGTCCAATATTGAGTTGGCTCCGCCCTTTGCAGCTATAACAGCTTCAACTCTTCTAGGAAGGCTGTCCACAAGGTTTAGGAGTGTGTCTATGGGAATGTTTGACCATTCTTCCAGAGAAGTTGGACGAGAAGGCCTGGCTCACAGTCTCCACTCTAATTCACCCCAAAGATGTTCTGTAGGGTTGAGGTCAGGACTCTGGGCCGGTCAGTCAAGTTCTTCCACCCCAAACTCACTCATCCATGTCTTTATGGATCTTGCTTTGTGCACTGGTCCTAATCATTTGGATGGATGGGGGATTTGGTTTTTGCCCCTTAGTTCCAGTGAAGGGAACTCTTAAGCCCTTGTACACACGGTTGGAGATTCCGACGGAATGTGTCCGATTGGACCGTTTTGTTGGATATTCCGACTGTGTGTGGTCTCCAACGGACTGTTTCCGTCGGAGTATCCGATGGACCAAGTTTTCCAACTTGTTGGTAAAATTTTCCGTCAAAATGCTCCGATCGGACATACTCCGATCATGTGTAGCCTACTCTGACGGACAAAGTGCCACGCATGCTCAGATCAAATTCCTACACCAAAGCTATTGGCTACTAGCATGAACGTAGTCCCATCGTAATAACGTAATCACGTCGGATTTTCCGACAACTTTGTCCGACCATGTGTATGCAACAGTTTCGGACAAAATCCGTCAGACAAAATCCGACGGACAAAATCCGACGGATTTGGTTGTCAGAATCTCCGACCGTGTGTACAAGGGCTTAAGCCCCATACACACTATCATATTTTCTGCTGATTTTTTCATTCAGATTTACCAAAACCATATAATATGAAGTCAAACCTTAGGAGTTTCCATGGGTATGCAGTCAAGCAGGCCCTTGCACTACATGGTTTTGGTAAATCTGACAAAAAAAAAACAGCAGAAAATCTGATAGTGTGCATGGGGCATTAAGGCGTCAGCATACCAAGACATTTTGGACAATTTCATGTTCCCAATCTTGTGGGAACAGTGTGGGGATGGCCCCTTCCATATGACTACCAACCAGTGCACAAAGCAAGGTCCATAAAGACATGGATGATGCGGAGACTGTGACCCAAGTCTTCTCGTCCACATCAGTGCCTGACCTCACAAATGCACTTCTGGAAGAATGGTCAAACATTCCCATAGACACACTCCTAAACCTTGTGGACGGCCTTCCCAGAAGAGTTGAAGCTGTTATAGCTACAAATGGTGGGCCAACTCAATACTGAACCCTACGGACTAAGATTGGGGGTGCCATTAAAGTCCATGTGTGTAAAGACAGGCATTCCAATACTATTCGTAATATAGTGTTTATGTAAATTACTGCTATATAAGTCTCCCAAATAGATAAACATAGGCTTTATTTGGAATATTGGCAATGTTTGCCAAATAGCACTGATCTAGTTGAACTGTAGGCTGGGATATTGCCTAATTTGATATTAGGGGCAGAAGAACCTCTTTATTAACTTTCCTCTCAAAGCGCAGCCATTGGGGTAATGAAAGGGTTAGACTGTATGGTGGAAAAAAAAAAAAAGAAAAAAAAACACGTCTGGGAGTAAATATATTTGCTTTATGATGGTCTTACTGGCTGATTATCCCAGGAAAATGCCACGGCCTGGACTTAATTTAACCAGACCAAGTCCCTCCGTCTATAGCGGCGCTCTGCTTTCAATACCAATCCTCTCTTTCTCTCTGCGGCGGTTCGTGACTCAGCCAGACCTCACACAGGCCAACCACACTGGAAGACCCTCGCTAAGGAATTCCTGCCTTAAATTTCATTTTTCACCGCCTGTTTCGCATTAGCTCTGCGGCTTTCTCAAGCATTCTCCAAGTCGAAATTACAGTCCAAAAGAAAACAGCTGAACGTTCAGTTGCAACGGTGAAGAGGCTTCTTGGTCGTATTGAGACGCTGGTCTCATTATTCCAGGACCGAGAGCCGCTAGGTAGAAATCCTGCAGCAGTCACCACTTTGGGCAGAAGAGCCGGCGGACCTGCAGAGGCCAACATGCAGAGGGGTCCCAAGGGAGGATGACTGGAGCTGCTTCATGCTTTTTCTCTGCTGTAGTTGAGGCACAAAAATGAGCCTAAGAAAGTTATCAGAAACATCGCAAATGTAATTTAACTTCAGGCAACTGGTAAACTCAAACTGTGACTTGCTAATGCTATATTAGTGTTGCACACGCCACATAGGAGCCACAGGTGATATAGGGACCCCCCACTCTGCACAGCCAGGCACACCAAATTTCCACAGTCTTCCAGAGCCAGAAAACAGTCCAGCACATTGTTTTTGTGTTTTATTGAGGGGATAAAACCTGGATGGGGAGTAGGGGGTAATATGGGATGCCCACTTGACTTTAACCACTTAAGGACCTCCCCACGCCATGCTGTACATCAGCAGAATGGCACGGCTGGGCACAAGCACGTACCTGTACGTTGCTTTTTAAGTGCCCAGCTGTGGGTCGGAAACGCACAGCCGGCGGCGTGCTCCCGACCCGCTCCTGTGCCCTGCGCCCACGATCGGGTCACAGAGCTGAAGAATGAGGAGGGGTCTGTGTAAACAAACCTCTCCCCGTGCTTCCCTGTGTGGCTGCCACCGATCGTCTCCTCCCTTTTATAGGGAAGCACGATCAGTGACGTCACATGCCAGGCCACGCCCCCCTACAATAAAAAAAACACATAACGTCATACATAACACTACACTGCCCCCTAGTGGTTAACTCCTTCACTGCCAGTGTCATTTACACGGGAATCAGTGCATTTAAATAGCACTGATTGCTGTATAAATGACAATGGTCCCAAAAATGTGATAAAAATGTCCGATGTGTCCGCCATAATGTCGCAGTCACAATAAAAATCGCTGATCGCCGCCATTACTAGTAAAAAAAAAATATTAATAAAAATGCTATAAAGCTACCCCCTATTTTGTAAACGCTATAACTTTTGCGCAAACCAATTTAAAAATCGCTTATTGCGATTTTTTTATACTAAAAATATGTAGAAGAATACGTATCGGCCTAAAATGAGATGTGCGTACTCGGCTTCCGGGGGGTATACCGGGATGATACCCACACCTGCAGGCATCATCCCGGTACCGTTTTTCAGAGCAGGTGATTGGCTTTCCAGTCATAACAACCGATGCGGCTAAAAGCCGCTCGGCTGTTATGCCGGAGGAGCGGGAGGGGACGTCCCCCCCTCCCGCTGCCTCCCGCCGCTCTTACCAGTGCTCCCGTTCAATCGGGAGCACTGATGCGCGATCCGATGCCTCCGGCGGCTAAGCAGGGACTGGAATGAAGCCATAAGCGGCTTCATTCCAGTCTCCTAATAGTAATGACATCACTTCCCGTTTACTCGGCTGGCAATGGCGCCGGATTTAAAAAATATATACGCTATTCAGAATCGCCGAAAATGGCGATCTGAATACTTTAAAGTGTAAAGGAGGGGTGGGGGGTCTTTTAGACCCCCGATCCCTCCATAAAGAGTACCTGTCACCACCTATTACTGTCACGGATGTTTACATTCCTTGTGACAGCAATAAAAGTGATCAAAATTTTTATTTTTTTTAAATAATTTATTAATTTTAAAATAAATTTAAAAAATGAAAAAAAAGTAACATTTTTGAAAGCGCCCGCCGCCCCCGCAAGTTCGCAAAGCAAAGAAAATGCATACGGAAGTCGCGCCCGCATATGTAAACGGTGCTCAAATAACACATGTGAGGTATCGCCGCAATCGTCAGATAATTCTAGCAATAGACCTCCTCTGTAACTCTAACCTGTTAACCGTAAAAAATTTTTAAAGCTACGCCTATTAAGATTTTTAGGTACCGTAGTTTGTCATCATTCCACAAGTGCATGCGATTATAAAGTCTGACATGTTTGGTATCTATTTACTCGGCGTAACATTATCTTTCACATTATACAAAAAAATTGGGCTAATTTTACTGTTTCGTTTTTTTTTTAATTCATGAAAGTGTCCCTTTTCCCAAAAAGTTGCTTCTAAAACACCGCTGCCCAAATACCGTGTGACATAAAATATTGCAACAATCGCCATTTTATTCTCTAGAGTCTCTGCTAAAAAAAAAAAAATATATATATATATATATATATATATATATATATATATATAATGTTTGGGGGTTCCAAGTAATTTTCTAGCAAAAAATATGGATTTTAACTTGTAAACACCAAATGCCAAAAATAGGCTTAGTCATGAAAGGGATAATCATGGGGGCGAAGCAAAGACAACCTGGGCTCAGAAAAAGTGGGTTGAATGATGCTGGCTATCAGAGGACACTTAATGGCAGAAAAATGGGAAAATGTCAATGTTGAATATTGTAGCCAATGCAATTTGTGTTATTTTTTTCTATTAATAGGCCTTTTATTTTTAGCTAAAGTTCTGATTTAACTGCTTGCCAACCGTCCTATAGCGGATTTACTGCTACAGTGCTCTGTGCTGTTCAGAATCACGTAGATATATATATATATATATATATATATATATATATATATATATATATATATATATATATATATATATATATATATATATATATGTGATTCTGCACGTCCGTGTTTTAGGTGTGAGTGTGCACTGCCGGCGGCTTGCTCCCGCTGTGATCTAACACAGCAGGAGTTAATCAGAGGTTCCCATGGACCGGATGTCTGCCGGGACCAGCCAATCATTTGTTACACTGACAGAATGCCAGTCTGTAAACAAGGCAGATTGCCGTTCTGACAGTACAGAAGACACGGATCCTGTGTTTCTATAAAGCAGAAACACAGATCCATACCTTTCACTAGTAAAGGTACCTCCCCCACTACACTGAATCACTGGTTGGGCACACAGTTAACCCTTTGATCGCCCCTGACGTTAACCCCTTCCATGCCAGTGTCATTAGTACAGTGACAGTGCAAAATGTTAACACTGATAAAGTGAGTCCCGTAGCTAGCATCCACAAGGGGGAGGTCGGCGCAGGGACGGCATGACATGTGCTGGACTGCACAGTCGCCATTTTAAGGGGAGTGTATGGCCGCTTTAAGGGTTAGGGGTGGGCGGAGCCAGGGGTGGAGCCACAGCATCCATTATGTGCTAGCAGGTAGTGATGGACGAACTTCCGACGGGACGTTTCGCGAACGCGAAACGCGAACGGGCACAAACGTTCGCGAAAACGACCGTTCGCCGCGGGCTCCATTGACTTCAATGGGAGGCGAATTTCGCAAACCTTTAGGTCGAATTTGCGGCCACGGGGTAATTATTAGGGGGTAGCACGTAGTCCCACCACCTGGACAATAGCATAATACATGTATGAGGTGAATTTGGGATCGATAACTACAAGCATTTTTTTTTTATTTGGGAAATTGTTCTGACAATTCAGGACTATGGAGCTAATGAAGGCAATGGAGGAGAGGGAAGGTCAGGGACCAGGGTAGGCAAACAAGAGGGTGCAGGAGATACAGAGCACTGACAGCAGCACCGTAATACAGAGCACTGACATCAGCACCGTGACATACAGCGCTGACAGCAGCTCCGTGACATACAGCGCTGACAGCAGCTCCGTGACATACAGCGCTGACAGCAGCTCCGTGACATACAGCGCTGACAGCAGCTCCGTGACATACAGCGCTGACAGCAGCTCCGTGACATACAGCGCTGACAGCAGCACCGTGACATACAGCGCTGACAGCAGCTCCGTGACATACAGCGCTGACAGCAGCTCCGTGACATACAGCGCTGACAGCAGCTCCGTGACATACAGCACTGACAGCAGCTCCGTGACATACAGCGCTGACAGCAGCTCCGTGACATACAGCGCTGACAGCAGCACCGTGACATACAGCGCTGACAGCAGCTCCGTGACATACAGCGCTGACAGCAGCTCCGTGACATACAGCGCTGACAGCAGCTCCGTGACATACAGCACTGACAGCAGCTCCGTGACATACAGCGCTGACAGCAGCTCCGTGACATACAGCGCTGACAGCAGCACCGTGACATACAGCGCTGACAGCAGCTCCGTGACATACAGCGCTGACAGCAGCTCCGTGACATACAGCGCTGACAGCAGCTCCGTGACATACAGCGCTGACAGCAGCTCCGTGACATACAGCGCTGACAGCAGCTCCGTGACATACAGCGCTGACAGCAGCTCCGTGACATACAGCGCTGACAGCAGCTCCGTGACATACAGCGCTGACAGCAGCACCGTAAGCAGCCCCAGGAGGAAGTCAGCACAGCACAGGGATGGTGTGATCCCCTCATAATAAGAACCCCCAGGAGGAAGTCAGCACAGCACAGGGATGGTGGGAGCCCCTCATAATAAGAACACCCAGGAGGAAGTCAGCACAGCACAGGGATGGTGGGAACCCCTCATAATAAGCAGCCCCAGTAGAAATATGACACCGCTCAACCTCTTCAAAGAGGAGGGTAGGGGCATATAGTACGGTGTGCTTTTTTGGGTCAGGGAAGTGAGCCAAATGAATTAAGAAGGTCTGTGTGCTTGATTCCAAAAATTGTTTATAGACATATACATGGTCTACTGATCACATGTGTTGAATTCCTCCGAGATCCATGCCTCATTCATTTTTAGAAATGTGAGGTAGTTAACACTGTGGTGAGCTAGGCGAGTACGCTTATCGGTCACAATCCCCCCTGCTGCGCTGAACGTCCTTTCGGACAGGACACTGGATGAGGGGCAAGCCAACAGTTCGATTGCAAATTGGGCAAGCTCTGGCCAGAGGTCAAGCCTGCCCACCCAGTAGTCTAGGGGTTCATCACTCCTCAGAGCGTCCACATCGGCCGTTAACCCAATGTAGTCGGACACCTGACGGTCTAGGCGTTCCCTGATGCTGGATCCGGATGACACCTGTCGATGGGTCGGCTGAAAGAATGACCTCATATCCGAAGTCACCAACACATCTTCAAACCGGCCTCTTCTTGCAGGCGCTGTTGGATTGGTACCCGCAAATCCTTCTCTGGGAGTGGGAATTGCTCCTCTGCCAGCGCACGCAAAAGCAGAATGCAGCATTTCTCGAAGCAAGGCCTGGAAGTGCTGCATTCTGACAGCCCTCTGCGACGGCGGTAACATTTCCGCCATTTTGTGTTTGTACCGGGGGTCTAAGTACGTTGCCACCCAGTACTGGTCCTTGACCCTCATGCTTTTTATACGGGGGTCCCTATTAAAACACTGGAGCATGAAGGCCCCCATTTGCACTAAAGTGGAAGCGGTGTGGTGGCCTGGCTCCTGCTCATCATCCAGGATAATGTCGTCCTCTTCATTCTCCTCTCCCCATCCTCGCACAACAGGGATCCCAGAAAGGTTTAAAGCATGCTCTTCTTGCTCCTGCTCATCCGCCCCGGCACCATCCTCCTCTGACTCCTCATCAGACTCCTGTTGTTGACTTGTCTCAGATAGAGTAGCCCCCCCTGGGAATTCATCCAGCATTGCGACTTCCTCATCTTCCCGCTCCTGCTCCTCCACAGCCTGATCAATGACACGACGCAATGCACGCTCCAGAAAGAAGGCATAAGGTACCATGTCACTGATGGCGCCATGGCTGCGACTGACCAGTTTGGTGATCTCCTCAAATGGCCGCAGAAGTCTGCATGTGTCGCGCATGAGCAGCCACTGGCGCGGTGAAAAAAAACCCAGCTCCCCAGAACCGTTTCTTTCGCAGAGTTCATACAGGTAGACGTTAACTGCACGTTTCTGCTGGAGCAGCCTATCAAGCATATAGAAGGTTGAGTTCCATCGCGTCGGGCAATCGCAAATAAGACGTCTGACCGGCAGATGGTGTCGCCGCTGAATGTCAGCAAGGCGAGCCATGGCCGTGTAAGATCTTCTGAAATGGGCCGAGATTTTCCTTGCCTGCCGCAAGATGTCCTGGACCCCAGGGTATTTGACAAGGAATCGCTGCACGACCAAGTTTAAGACGTGTGCCATGCACGGCACGTGCGTGATTTTGCCCTGTTTCAATGCGCTAAGCAGATTGGCACCGTTGTCACACACCACTTTACCAACTGTCAAATTGAGCGGTGTTAGCCACTCATCTGCCTGTGAACGCAAAGCTGAAAGGAGTGCCGGGCCAGTGTGGCTCTTTGCTTCCAGGCACAACAGACGCAGCACGGCATGGCAACGTCTCACCTGGCATGTGGAATAGGTTCTGGGGAGCTTGGGCGGTGCAGTGGAAGAGACGCTAGCAGCGGAAAAGGAGGAGGCAGCTGAGGAGGAGAGGGAGGAGGATGGAGTAGGAGGAGGAGAAGAAGAGTCAGGCCTGCATGCAATCCGTGGCGGTAAAACCAAATCTACACGGGTGCCACGGGTTACATGCTTGACGGCCGTCAGAAGGTTCACCCAGTGGGCAGTAAAACTGATATACCTTCCCTGCCCGTGTTTGCTAGACCACGTGTCTGTGGTCAGATGTATCTTGGCACCGACACTGTGTGCCAGAGATACATTCACTTGCCGCTGAACATGGCCATATAGCTCTGGGATGCCCTTCTCTGAGAAATACTTCCTTCCTGGGACCTTCCATTGTGGTGTTCCAATGGCCACAAATTTGCGAAAGGCCTCCGAGTCCACCAGTTTATATGGCAGTAGTTGGCGGGCTATGAGTTCTGACAAGCCAGCCGCCAACCGTTGGGCAAGAGGGTTATCCGGCGTCATCATTTTTTTACGCTCAAACATTAGGCCCACGGAAGCCTGCCTTTTTGCAGAAAAATGTGAGCTTGGCGTGATGGAAGGTGGAGTGGAGGACAATTGTGAGGAGAGAGGAGAAGGAGAAGTAGAAGACGAGGCTGGACGGTGAGAGCCTGCAGTGTGGCTTTGTGTGTTCCGTTGCTCCCACTGGGCTCGGTGATGGCTGCTCATGTGCCTTCTTAAGGCGGTCGTCCCTAGGTGAGTATTGGGCTTACCGCGACTAACGCGTTGACTGCAAAGATTGCAGATGGCAACGCTATTGTCAGCAGCGGACACGTTAAAAAAAGCCCACACTGCGGAGCCATGTGCCGGTGTCCTGGGAGCGCCAGATGTGACCGTACATGGTCGATGACTCGCTCCTGATACATTTGCAGTCTGCTTTGTCCCTGCTGTGCAATGTAAGTCATTGCTGCTTCTCCTCCCTATCTGCTGGTCCATATCTCCCTCTGAACTCCCCTCCTCTTCCTCTCTTGTGGGCACCCACGTGACATCACTAGACACGTCATCATCAACGTCACCTTCCCCACCGCTATAAGTAGAGTAGGCAGCAACACCGGGGACCAACCTCCTCCTTGGGCTGATCTGGGTACTGGCGTCAGACTGCTGAGTAGCGCTTGTTGCTACCTCCTCTTCCTGATCCAATACCAAGAGTGGCTGCGCATCAGAAATGTCCTCTTGATATGGATCGGAAAATAATTCCAGTGACTCAAGCGGAAGGTATGTGGTGGTGGTGGTGGTGGTCGTGTTGTTGGTGGTAGTGTCTTTGGGGGTGCACATAGCAGAGAGTGAAGAAGAGGGTGCAGATCGAGAGGATGAGGAGGGTGCAGAAGAGTAAGGCTGAGCGAGCCACTCAACCAAGTCTGGTGCATCCTTTAAAGTAATTGAACGCACCTTCTGCAACTTCCCACTTTGGCTCAAGCCTGTTGCTCCTGCCCTACCCCTACCACCCCTGCGGAAGGGCCTGCCTCTTCCTCTGCATGTCATTTTTTAAATGACCCTGTGACAAAACTCTTAGTCCCTATACCGCTGAAGGACTGCTGCAGTATAGGTGAGCGGTCAGCAGTGGTGCACGTCAACCCTATCTATTGTGGACCTATAGCGGTCCTTACAGAACAGCAGACTGTACCGCACTCAAGCCTATGTACCGTAGCACCCTATACCAAGTTACCAGTCCTTATAAGAACTTTTGTGGACCAAGCAGGTTGTGTATTAGTGTTTAGCAGACTGTACGTCAGTCCCTATACCGCTGAAGGACTGCTGCAGTATAGGGCAGCGGTCAGCAGTGGTGCACGTCAACCCTATCTATTGTGGACCGATAGCGGTCCTTACAGAACAGCAGACTGTACCGCACTCAAGCCTATGTACCGTAGCACCCTATACCAAGTTACCAGTCCTTATAAGAACTTTTGTGGAACAAGCAGGTTGTGTGTTAGTGATTAGCAGACTGTACGTCAGTCCCTATACCAATGAAGGACTGCTGCAGTATAGGGCAGCGGTCAGCAGTAGTGCACGGCAACCCTATGTATTGTGGACCGATAGCGGTCCTTACAGAACAGCAGACTGTACTGCACTCAGGCCTATGTACCGTAGCACCCTATACCAAGTTACCAGTCCTTATAAGAACTTTTGTGGACCAAGCAGGTTGTGTGTTAGTGATTAGCAGACTGTACGTCAGTCCCTATACCAATGAAGGACTGCTGCAGTATAGGGCAGCGGTCAGCAGTAGTGCACGGCAACCCTATGTATTGTGGACCGATAGCGGTCCTTACAGAACAGCAGACTGTACTGCACTCAGGCCTATGTACCGTAGCACCCTATACCAAGTTACCAGTCCTTATAAAAACTTTTGTGGACCAAGCAGGTTGTGTGTTAGTGATTAGCAGACTGTACGTCAGTCCCTATACCAATGAAGGACTGCTGCAGTATAGGGCAGCGGTCAGCAGTAGTGCACGGCAACCCTATGTATTGTGGACCGATAGCGGTCCTTACAGAACAGCAGACTGTACTGCACTCAGGCCTATGTACCGTAGCACCCTATACCAAGTTACCAGTCCTTATAAGAACTTTTGTGGACCAAGCAGGTTGTGTGTTAGTGTTTAGCAGACTGTGCGTCAGTCCCTATACCGCTGAAGGACTGCTGCAGTATAGGGCAGCGGTCAGCAGTAGTGCACGGCAACCCTATGTATTGTGGACCGATAGCGGTCCTTACAGAACAGCAGACTGTAACGCACTCAGGCCTATGTACCGTAGCACCCTATACCAAGTTACCAGTCCTTATAAGAACTTTTGTGGACCAAGCAGGTTGTGTGTTAGTGATTAGCAGACTGTACGTCAGTCCCTATACCAATGAAGGACTGCTGCAGTATAGGGCAGCGGTCAGCAGTAGTGCACGGCAACCCTATGTATTGTGGACCGATAGCGGTCCTTACAGAACAGCAGACTGTAACGCACTCAGGCCTATGTACCGTAGCACCCTATACCAAGTTACCAGTCCTTATAAGAACTTTTGTGGACCAAGCAGGTTGTGTGTTAGTGATTAGCAGACTGTACGTCAGTCCCTATACCAATGAAGGACTGCTGCAGTATAGGGCAGCGGTCAGCAGTAGTGCACGGCAACCCTATGTATTGTGGACCGATAGCGGTCCTTACAGAACAGCAGACTGTAACGCACTCAGGCCTATGTACCGTAGCACCCTATACCAAGTTACCAGTCCTTATAAGAACTTTTGTGGACCAAGCAGGTTGTGTATTAGTGTTTAGCAGACTGTGCGTCAGTCCCTATACCGCTGAAGGACTGCTGCAGTATAGGGCAGCGGTCAGCAGTAGTGCACGGCAACCCTATGTATTGTGGACCGATAGCGGTCCTTACAGAACAGCAGACTGTACTGCACTCAGGCCTATGTACCGTAGCACCCTATACCAAGTTACCAGTCCTTATAAGAACTTTTGTGGACCAAGCAGGTTGTGTGTTAGTGATTAGCAGACTGTACGTCAGTCCCTATACCAATGAAGGACTGCTGCAGTATAGGGCAGCGGTCAGCAGTAGTGCACGGCAACCCTATGTATTGTGGACCGATAGCGGTCCTTACAGAACAGCAGACTGTACTGCACTCAGGCCTATGTACCGTAGCACCCTATACCAAGTTACCAGTCCTTATAAAAACTTTTGTGGACCAAGCAGGTTGTGTGTTAGTGATTAGCAGACTGTACGTCAGTCCCTATACCAATGAAGGACTGCTGCAGTATAGGGCAGCGGTCAGCAGTAGTGCACGGCAACCCTATGTATTGTGGACCGATAGCGGTCCTTACAGAACAGCAGACTGTAACGCACTCAGGCCTATGTACCGTAGCACCCTATACCAAGTTACCAGTCCTTATAAGAACTTTTGTGGACCAAGCAGGTTGTGTGTTAGTGATTAGCAGACTGTACGTCAGTCCCTATACCAATGAAGGACTGCTGCAGTATAGGGCAGCGGTCAGCAGTAGTGCACGGCAACCCTATGTATTGTGGACCGATAGCGGTCCTTACAGAACAGCAGACTGTACTGCACTCAGGCCTATGTACCGTAGCACCCTATACCAAGTTACCAGTCCTTATAAGAACTTTTGTGGACCAAGCAGGTTGTGTGTTAGTGATTAGCAGACTGTACGTCAGTCCCTATACCAATGAAGGACTGCTGCAGTATAGGGCAGCGGTCAGCAGTAGTGCACGGCAACCCTATGTATTGTGGACCGATAGCGGTCCTTACAGAACAGCAGACTGTACTGCACTCAGGCCTATGTACCGTAGCACCCTATACCAAGTTACCAGTCCTTATAAAAACTTTTGTGGACCAAGCAGGTTGTGTGTTAGTGATTAGCAGACTGTACGTCAGTCCCTATACCAATGAAGGACTGCTGCAGTATAGGGCAGCGGTCAGCAGTAGTGCACGGCAACCCTATGTATTGTGGACCGATAGCGGTCCTTACAGAACAGCAGACTGTAACGCACTCAGGCCTATGTACCGTAGCACCCTATACCAAGTTACCAGTCCTTATAAGAACTTTTGTGGACCAAGCAGGTTGTGTGTTAGTGATTAGCAGACTGTACGTCAGTCCCTATACCAATGAAGGACTGCTGCAGTATAGGGCAGCGGTCAGCAGTAGTGCACGGCAACCCTATGTATTGTGGACCGATAGCGGTCCTTACAGAACAGCAGACTGTACTGCACTCAGGCCTATGTACCGTAGCACCCTATACCAAGTTACCAGTCCTTATAAGAACTTTTGTGGACCAAGCAGGTTGTGTGTTAGTGTTTAGCAGACTGTGCGTCAGTCCCTATACCGCTGAAGGACTGCTGCAGTATAGGGCAGCGGTCAGCAGTAGTGCACGGCAACCCTATGTATTGTGGACCGATAGCGGTCCTTACAGAACAGCAGACTGTAACGCACTCAGGCCTATGTACCGTAGCACCCTATACCAAGTTACCAGTCCTTATAAGAACTTTTGTGGACCAAGCAGGTTGTGTGTTAGTGATTAGCAGACTGTACGTCAGTCCCTATACCAATGAAGGACTGCTGCAGTATAGGGCAGCGGTCAGCAGTAGTGCACGGCAACCCTATGTATTGTGGACCGATAGCGGTCCTTACAGAACAGCAGACTGTACTGCACTCAGGCCTATGTACCGTAGCACCCTATACCAAGTTACCAGTCCTTATAAGAACTTTTGTGGACCAAGCAGGTTGTGTGTTAGTGATTAGCAGACTGTACGTCAGTCCCTATACCAATGAAGGACTGCTGCAGTATAGGGCAGCGGTCAGCAGTAGTGCACGGCAACCCTATGTATTGTGGACCGATAGCGGTCCTTACAGAACAGCAGACTGTACTGCACTCAGGCCTATGTACCGTAGCACCCTATACCAAGTTACCAGTCCTTATAAAAACTTTTGTGGACCAAGCAGGTTGTGTGTTAGTGATTAGCAGACTGTACGTCAGTCCCTATACCAATGAAGGACTGCTGCAGTATAGGGCAGCGGTCAGCAGTAGTGCACGGCAACCCTATGTATTGTGGACCGATAGCGGTCCTTACAGAACAGCAGACTGTAACGCACTCAGGCCTATGTACCGTAGCACCCTATACCAAGTTACCAGTCCTTATAAGAACTTTTGTGGACCAAGCAGGTTGTGTGTTAGTGATTAGCAGACTGTACGTCAGTCCCTATACCAATGAAGGACTGCTGCAGTATAGGGCAGCGGTCAGCAGTAGTGCACGGCAACCCTATGTATTGTGGACCGATAGCGGTCCTTACAGAACAGCAGACTGTACTGCACTCAGGCCTATGTACCGTAGCACCCTATACCAAGTTACCAGTCCTTATAAGAACTTTTGTGGACCAAGCAGGTTGTGTGTTAGTGTTTAGCAGACTGTGCGTCAGTCCCTATACCGCTGAAGGACTGCTGCAGTATAGGGCAGCGGTCAGCAGTAGTGCACGGCAACCCTATGTATTGTGGACCGATAGCGGTCCTTACAGAACAGCAGACTGTAACGCACTCAGGCCTATGTACCGTAGCACCCTATACCAAGTTACCAGTCCTTATAAGAACTTTTGTGGACCAAGCAGGTTGTGTGTTAGTGATTAGCAGACTGTACGTCAGTCCCTATACCAATGAAGGACTGCTGCAGTATAGGGCAGCGGTCAGCAGTAGTGCACGGCAACCCTATGTATTGTGGACCGATAGCGGTCCTTACAGAACAGCAGACTGTAACGCACTCAGGCCTATGTACCGTAGCACCCTATACCAAGTTACCAGTCCTTATAAGAACTTTTGTGGACCAAGCAGGTTGTGTGTTAGTGATTAGCAGACTGTACGTCAGTCCCTATACCAATGAAGGACTGCTGCAGTATAGGGCAGCGGTCAGCAGTAGTGCACGGCAACCCTATGTATTGTGGACCGATAGCGGTCCTTACAGAACAGCAGACTGTAACGCACTCAGGCCTATGTACCGTAGCACCCTATACCAAGTTACCAGTCCTTATAAGAACTTTTGTGGACCAAGCAGGTTGTGTATTAGTGTTTAGCAGACTGTGCGTCAGTCCCTATACCGCTGAAGGACTGCTGCAGTATAGGGCAGCGGTCAGCAGTAGTGCACGGCAACCCTATCTATTGTGGACCGATAGCGGTCCTTACAGAACAGCAGACTGTACCGCACCCAAGCCTATGTACCGTAGCACCCTAGACAGACCAAGTTACCAGTCCTTATAAGAACTTTTGTGGAACAAGTGAGTTGTGAATGATTAGCAGACTGCAGCAGAAGGGCAGCAGTCAAGTATAATATTCTTTCTATATTTGGAAGAAAGAATATTATACGTGTACAAGCCTATTACCGTACCACTGATACCAGTCCTGAAAAGAACCTTTGTGGAACTAATAGTAACAGCAAGTCTTTAAAATTATCCTCACTGCCTGACACACTGCTTCCTGCCTGTCCCTATACAAATTGGCAAAAAAGAGTAGGCTGGAACGATTAGCTGGAACAGCTCTTTTGTGGACCTGATAGTAACAGCTAATGATGATGATGATGATGATGATGAAGAAAGACTAATCTGGCTGAGCTGTCCCTAAAATAGCAGCATACAGCGCTCTGTCCCTTTATCTAAACTGACAAAAGAAACTCAGGCTGCTGACCTAACACCTATACCAGTCCTGAAAAGAACTTTTGTGTACCAAATAGCTAGCGTTTTCTCTGTCCCTACTCCACACAGGATCCTTTCCCTACAGTGACAGAAGAAAGAATGTAAAATGGCCACCGGATCGGGTGTATTTATAGGTTAGGGGGAATGTCCAAGTGTCCATGAGCTGTCATGTCTCAATTGGTTGTCCTGTAACACATGATAAACGTGTCACGAAAGGTTAAAGTTCTTGTATACATTAAACACGTAAGTCCGCCGGGGCAAACGACGGAAAAAGGCGTTCGAACCCGCGGACGGCGAAAGTCGGAAATTCGCCGCGAAACGACCGCCGGGCGAACCGTTCGGCCATCACTACTAGCAGGGACAATGCTAGCAGTTGGAGAGCGGAGGAGGAAGCAATCCAGACCCACCCTCCCTGGTTTGGTACGGGGCTTCGGTCTCGGGTGATAGTGTGTTTCATTGGGCGGTTCTGGGGGCTTTGGATGAGGAAGTGAGGTACAGGTAAAAGGCCTGTTTAACCTTCCAGATGGGGGTGGTTGTATGTACTTCCAGGTTATGAGGGTTTAACCTGGAAGGGTTTAAAACGGGTAGGTCACCGCTACAGTTGGTTATAGCCTCCGAGACAGGGGTTGCCGTCTGGAGGTCAAAAGGTTACAGTTGAAGTTGTTGGCAGTGACCATTTTATGTTGTGATGCTACGTACCCATGACCCCTTGGAAAGGCTGGGAACGTTTTTTTACCGTATTTAAATGTTGGTATTCATTAAAGATTATATTTTGGTTAATAAAGTTTAGGCCTGATGGCCATTCACTCCAAAATCTGTCCAGTCGTTTGTTAAGAGGGACAAGGTTTGGAAGGGGGCGGGTAGGCCGGGTTACGAAGGTTCCGAGGTAATATAAAATATAACACTGGGTTGAGTCCTACAGATGTCATGGTATTAGTGTTACTGGTTCCCAAAAAAGTGTCAAAGGTGTCAGTTAAGGGTTCCGATTTGTCGGCTGCAAAATTGCAGCCCCGCTAAAAGTCACTGATTACCGCCATCAAAAAAAAAAATCCCATAGTTTGTAGACGCTATAACTTTTGTACAAACCCAACAATATACACTCATTGTGATTTTCTTTACCAAAAATATGTAGCAGAATACACATTGGCATAAATTGATTAAGACATTTGATTTTTACAATTTTTTTATTGAATATGTTTTAGAGCAGAAAGTGCCCCTGTGCCCCTGGATGACATCAGTTCTGATGAAACACGTAGGGAAGAGCGACAGGCTGACGTCACCGCGTTCACGCAGGCCCCGGAGTGACCGGCTGTATTGGAAGAGCCGGTCGGCTTGATTTTATTGCTTTATATATTCTATCTCAGAGGTCTCCAAACTTTCTAAACAAAGGACCAGTTTAATATCCTCCGGACTTTAGGAGGGCCGAAATGTGGTCATTAGGAGTAAAAAAAAACATTCTGGCATCAGTGGGAATAAACAATGCATCTTTGGTATTAGGGGTGAAATAGAATCCTATTGCTGGTGTCAGTGGGCTGAATAGTGCCCCGTCTTTGGTGTCAGAGGAAGGAATAGTGCCCAATCATTGGTGTCAGAGGAAGGAATAGTGCCCCATCCTTGGGTACTAGAGGAATGAATAGTGCACGATAATTGGTATCAGAGGAAGGAATAGTGCACGATCATTGGTGTCAGAGGAAGGAATATTGCACCATCATTGGTGTCAGAGGAAGGAATAGTGCCCCATCATTGGTGTCATAGGAAGGAATAGTGCACGATCATTGGTGTCAGTGAGATTAATAGTGCCCAGTTGTTGGTGTCAGTTTGAGGAATAGAGCCATATCATTGGTGTCAATGGGAGGAATAGCGCCCCATTATTGATATCAGAGGGAGGAATAGTATCATGTATCAGTGGAAGTAAAAGTTCCCCAAGGGCCGGAAAAAGGCAAGCAAAGGGCCGCATTTGGCCCCAGGGCCGCAGTTTGGAGACCCCTGTTCTATCTAATTGTAAGTGCAATACATTTTTACCTATTAAATTACCAGAACGATTTTACACTATGGAAGCCTTTATTTCTTTATGGGGATTGTGTGGCAATATGTTCCTTGAGTGGTGAAAACCAGGAAGACGCCGTGTTCATTGCTGTGTTCATCAAAGGCCAGGGCTGGGTATTAAGCCAAAAGCGCTTGTGATCTCCCGTGATAGGAGATCATCGGAAGTCGGTAAGTCGGTTTGGTGGTGGAAGTCATCTTTCTCCCATCACATTCCTTGGGTGTATCGTTTGTCAATTTCACATACATTTTTCATCTTTCAAAGTGGTGGACTTTATTTGTGATATTCATTTTTCATTTTTCAATTTTTTCACTATATTTATAAAGCAAATTGTAAAAACCCAATCATAGCAAAGCCTCTGGAAGCCAAATAAAATTTTATTTATTTCTGCTCTTGTTAAAAGTCAAATTTTGCAAACGTTTGTTAAAAAGGGGCATGAGGCGCTGCTACGGGGGACAAAAAATAAATAAATTAATTAAAAAGGCCATTCAGCAGGGAGAGGACCTTTAATCTTAAAGAGCAATATTAAAATTACCAGATTATTCTAGGCACAGCCCCACTGCAAGGGTTAAAGTGGTTGTAAACCCTTACAACACACTTTGACCTACAGGTAAGCCTAGATTAAGGCTTACCTGTAGGTCCAAGAAATATCTCCTAAACCTACATGGTTTAGGAGATATTTGGCGAAAGACAGGCACCGCTGTCTACGGCGCATGCACCGTAGACAGCGGCACGCAGGCGCACTGAGCACGACACCCGTCAACGCCGATATGCCGTGCATGGCGGCTCCCGTGCACATGCGCGGGAGTGACGTTATCGCGGCTTCGCCGAATTACAGCGGCGGAGCAGCGAGACTCACCGAGAAGATGGATGCGCCGGACTACAGGGGACAGCGGTGACTTCGCTGGCTCCTGTGTCAGGTAAGTGACACATAATGGACTACTATGCGATGCGATGCGATGCGATGCGATGCATAGTAGTCCATTATGCTTTACCTTTGCAGGGAATGAAAGAGGAAGTAAACTCATCAGGGTTTACTTCCTCTTTAATTGCTAATTTTTGTCTAAGGAAACAACAAAAAGAAAGAATTACTTACTCCATTCTCTGCCCCTCCCTGCTGCTATACTAATCCCCTCAGCATTATCTCCCCACAGCTCCTCCGGTCTAGGGTGCCGACATCATCAAGACAAAAGCAGGGTCCATAGCCCTCCTGTAGACGTGAGGACACAGAGGGACAGTCCACTGCTTGGTTTATCGGGGAGAACCACCTGGGAGTGGAGATCACCCCCACAATAAAAAAAAAAGATTTTTTTTTTTTAAAGAAAATACTATAAAAGAAAATGAAATAAAGCCCTTAATGTAAATCCAGTGTCAATCAGGTATTATAGCCATGTAGATCCATTTCCAAGATGATGATCTGCCAACCAATGATGTCAACCCACCGACATGATGACCCACCATGTTCTGTGATCTTTTCTACTCCCATTGCAAATGACAGAATGACAGATTCCTGCCAGCTTCAGTATGCAAACATGCCATCGGGATTCCTGAGTGACAACATTGACCAAATATCGTCATGATCATATTTGGCCAATGACGTCACCCAGGATCCCCACTGGCTTGTTTACAAGCTGAAACCACAGGGGAGCAGCCATTTATTTAACTAAGGTATTGCGACAGCCACTAAATGACAAATTTACAGCTGTTTGTTTACAAATGTCAGCTATAGGTTGGGATGGGGTATCTGTTTGGATAGTTTTTCATTTTTCCATATTTTTATGACCTTAAAGCGAGGTTCCACCCTAAAGTGGAACTTTCCGCTCATCGGAACCCTCCCCCCCCCCCGGTGTCACATTTGGCACCTTTCAGGGGGGAGGGGGGTGCAGATACCTGTCTTTTGCACCTACCCACTTCCACTTCCGGGCGTAGACTCCCATGGGAGTCTATGCTGTTTCCTGTCCCGCCGCGCTGTCAGCGCGGACCACTCCTAGTGCGCTGCGCGACTCGCACATACTCAGTAGGGAACTGGGAAGTGAAGCCGCAATGCTTCACTTCCTGATTCCCTCACCTAGAATGTCGGCGGCAGCAGCCGAGACCCGAGCGATCGATCGGCCTCGGCTGCCGACATCGCTGGACCCCGGGACAGGTAAGTGTCCATTTATTAAAAGTCAGCAGCTGTAGTATTTATAGCTGCTGGCTTGTAATATTTTTTTTGGAGGTGGAATCCCTCTTTAATCTTTGCTCATTCACCAAACTGCAAACAGGACAAATCCAATCAAACTCATGTTCAACAAAAAAAACAAAGTTAATCCCTGAACAGGATGTAGCACAATCTACTTTAGGTAGGTGTTAGAAGTAGGATTTTTGCAAGTGCAGGTACATTTAATCAGGCCTGTTTGTTTTGATTTGTGTGGGTTGGGAGTGGCTCAGAGTAGGCTGGTGACTCACAGATAGCATCATCTTTCGGTTATCTCCCTTTTGCTTCTAGAGGATTCTAGAAGAAAGGAGGGGAAGGGAGGTGGAGCTGTCTGAAGGTGTCTCAGGGAGCCCTGACCAATCCCCAACTAGGATTGACAGGGGGCAGGCCTCCTTGATATACCCTGGGGAGGGGTTGTCGGGTAGAAGAAGCCAGAGATGGAGCACTAGGTTGTCGGGGCCTTTGAGGCACTCCCCAGTCTGGGGGAAGGGGGGGTGACCTTGGGCCTGAGGGGTTTGGGTGCAAGTCGGAGCCTTGCTGAGAAACAAAGAAGAATCTGGACAGGAGGCACAAAGAGGAACAGAGAAAGACAGTGGGAGCTCGTGTTGCTGGGCAAGTCTCCAGGAGTGATCCACCGGAGTGCAGCCAGGAGGGCTGGTGAGTGACAGGCACAGTTGGGAAGCTGGGGAGGCATTCTGGAGCTGACTGGGAGTGATCAGTCTGAGATGGATGTAGAGCCAGCAGGAGAGACTGACTGTAATGTTGTGGGCAATGAAGTCGGGCAGCTGCAGTCAGGAGGGTTGGCAGGGCCTGAAGAGGACTGACTGGGAGCAGTAGTCCACCATAGGACAGCTAGCACTAAAAGACTATTTGTTGCTACACTAAAGGGGCCTGCAAATGGTAGTTGCTAAGGCCTGACAGAGTCAGCGTTGCAGACATCCCAACCGGCAAAAATTAATTTCAGGGAGGTGACGCTTCACGCCGGCACCAAACCCGTCGACTGGGCACACATCAGGGCATGGGACACACATTGGGGCATGGAGCACACATCAGGGCAAATCATGGGGCATACAGCAGGGCATGGGGCACACAGAGAGGCATGGGGCACACAGCAGGGCATGAGGCACACAGCAGGGCACATCATGGGGCACACATCAGGACATGGGGCACACAGCAGGGCACACAGGGGCACTGGGCACACATCAGGACATGGAGCACACAGTAGGGCACACATCAGGGCACATCATGGGGCACACAGCAGGGCACAGGGCACACAGCAGGCATAGGGCGCACATCAGGACTTGGGGCACACAGCAGGGCACATCATGGGGCATATATCAGGACACAGGGCACACAGCAAGACATGGGACACACAGCAGGGCACATCATGGGGCACACAGCAGGACACACAGGGGCAATGGTCACACATCAGGACATGGGGCACAGAGTAGGGCACACATCATGAGGCACACAGCAGGGCCAAGGGCACACAGCGGCCATAGGGCACACATCAGGACTTGGGGCACACATCAGGGCACATCATGGGGCACACAACAGGGCACACAGCGGGCATGGGGCACACATCAGGGCACAGGGAACATCATGGGTCATACATCAGGACATAGGGCACACAGCAAGACATGGGACACACAGCAGGGAATACAGTGGGGCATGGGGCACACAGCAAGATACTGGACACACAGCAGGGCACACACCAGGGCATGGGGCACACAGCAGGGAAAACAGCAGGGCATGGGGCACACAGCTGGGCATGGGACATATAATGGGGCACACAGCGGGGCACTATTCATACAGCAGGGCATGGGGCATACATCACAGCAATATCCAAGCAGCTGCTGTTATATTACTTGCAGAGTAGTGTGGGAAGTGGCTGCCATAACCTCTTGTGGCATGCTGCGCCCCACCAGCCCCTCCTCTCTTCTAGACTGTCTGAGGTGATGACCGATCTGGTCCCTGCAAAGCGGCGGTCAGAGGAGGGGGTAAGACAGAGTCGGGAGATCTGGAGACACACCCCATGCTGGTGCCCCATGCTGCACTGAGACCTCTCGTGGCACGCTCCTCCCCACTGGCCCCTCCTTCCCTCCCGTCCACCCCCAAGCACCAGCATGGGGTGTGTCTCCAGATCCCCCCCCCCCCGGCTCTCTCCCACCCCCTCCCCTGGCCACAGACAGCAGCTCGAATGGTCGTCGTACTCCATTTGGCTGCTCCGATTGCTCTGTCTGTGGCTGAGTGACAGTCCCAGCCAGGAGATCGCCCGGCGCTTGCGGGTGTCCGGGAGCCTGCAGTCAAATGCAGGGGAGACTCCCACGGCTCGTGGGAGACTTGAGAAGTCTGGTGTTGGGCATGTGCTAGCTGTGCCTGGAACCAAGCATTTTACAGGAGAGAGAGAGAGGCACTGTTTACAAATAAGCATTGTGCTGGAGGAGACTGGAGCTCTAGAGTAATTCGAGGTTCCACTTGATCATCCTACTGATTCCATTATTGATTTTGGGCATTCCATAAATTTCCTTATCCATCCTTACCCTATCCAAGTTAAAAATCCCTTAATAAAAATACTGTTCATTGTCTCTAAGTGGAATGGGAAGTGAATGCCAGGCTGGGCAGGGTGACAGGTGGACCACAATATCCAGAAGCCCCTACGGAATACCACTACAAGGGCATTTTAGGATTTATTTTTTATTGCTTGGAGTGTTTCTTAACCACTTCAGCCCCGGAAGATTTTACCCCCTTCCTGACCAGAGCACTTTTTGCGATTCGCCACTGCGTCTCTTTAACTGCCAATTGAGCGGTCGTGCAACGTTGCCTCTGCAGTTTTTATTTTTTGCGCTATAAACAAAAAAAGAGAAAAAAAAATGCAATATTTTTTACTTGCTATAATAAATATCCCCAAAAAATATATAAAAAAACATATTTTTTCCTCAGTTTAGGCTGATATGTATTCTTCTACATATTTTTGTTAAAAAAAATTGCAATAAGCGTATATTGATTGGTTTGCACAAAAGTTATAGCGTCTACAAAATAGGGGATAGTTTTATGGCTTTTTTATTATTATTATTATATTTTTTTTACTAGTAATGGCAGCGATCTGCGGTTTTTATCGGGACAGCAACTTTATACATATCGGACAATTTTGACACATTTTTGGGGCCATTTTTACAGCGATCAGTGCTATAAAATTGCATTGATTACTGTAAAAATGTCACTGGCAGTGAAGGGGTTAACCACTAGGGAGCAGTGAAGGGGTTAAGTGTGTCCTAGTACGTGTTCTAACTGAAGGGGGAGGGGACTGTGCAGGGGAGATGACAGATCCTCTGTTCATACTCTCTCCTCAGAGAACCGGAAACACAGATCCTGGTTCTCTGTGTGCCCCGAGCAATCGCGGGAGCCTGGTGGTGATTGTGACCACCGGGAACTCTCATCGACTCTGTGGGCAAGCAGGGGGCACACGCGCCCCCTAGTGGCCATCTATGTTACCGATGTAACATGGCGGCGATTCGTGCAGCCGAGCTATGTTGCCACAGTACAACTGCGGCGGCTGGTCGGCATGCAGTTAATATCCACACGAATGTAGACATGGAAGTCCTGCCCTTAATATTAATCAATGTGGTACTTGCCTAGTAGTGTTAGGGGGGTGTTGTCTAAGAATATATGCAAGAAAAACCTCAAAAACCAAAAATGGGAAAGGCAAAACACATCTAATTGAAGTTGCCTGCACAAAAATTATTACGCAAAACAGCACAAAACAGCATCAAACGCCAAGAAGTTCCCCCAGAAAAGAAGGGGGGTACTCCACCTCCCCACCCTGCAGAGAAAAACCTAGGGAGAGCTTTTATAGGGGAGGTTTTTCTCTGCAGAGTAGGGAGGCGGAGTACCCCCTTTTTTCTAGGGGAACTTAGCTGCGGCTTATTAATGTCAGCTGATTCTCTGGATTTTTGCCATCAAGTGTGTAAACCAAAGTTAAGGCCCTTCATATGGGAGCTCCAACCGTTGGAGTGATTTTGGGGTCACCTTTAGTAACTGGCACTAGCAACATGTGAGGCAACGAGGGCTTGGAAAAATACTCCCTCTGGGATAGGCCTCGGGCACTTATAAGAAAGGAGGGTCAGAGCCAAGGACAATCTTTTGGGACTTGAAATCTGCAAAGGCTGGATGGTACCCCCTGGTTGATACTGGAGTTACTAAAGTTTATAAAAAAGTGGAAGGAAAAAGTATGGGAGCTGCTTTGTACCACTTTTTACCACCCTTAGGCCGCGTACACACGGGCGGACTGTCTGACGGACTTGGTCCGCTGAAACGTGTTTCAGCGGACAGTCCGCTCGCGTGTGGGCTTCAGCTGACTTTTTCAGCGGACAGTCTGGCGGACTAAGTCTTTCGGAATTTCCGTAATATTGTCCGTCCAACTTTGGTTTCAGCGGATAGTCCGCTCGTGAGTAGGCAAGTTGGACGGACTAAGTATGGCGCATGCTCAGAAAGGATTTACACGGCCGAAGGTTGCATTGCAGTGTATTGGACGTCGTATTTCTAGTCCCGTCGTACGTGCTGTACACGTCATCGCGCAAGCTTTCAACGGACTGTCTGTTCATCGTGTGTGGTCAAGTCCGTTCATTCAAAAGTAGGACGGACTGTCTGTCGGATTGTCTGATGGACTTAGTTGGCCAGACAGTCCGCCCGTGTGTACGCGGCCTTACTTTTTCAAGTAAAGCATGACCATGTAATCAATTGTTTATTAAAAGAATGGCAAAGGTATTTGGAAGTGGGCTAGGAGTATGTTGCCAAGATGGCGGAATTCCTCCATAATTTAGTTGTTTGGTATCCCATTTTTCTGTTTGCTGGTGGCTAGCCAGAGACCTTACAAGTGGGACCAACCAGATTCCTTCTTTTGTTCTGCAATCTCCCCTAGAAGCATGGAAAGGTTCCTTCTCAAATCTTCTATGCAAGAATCCTGTGTGCTAAAGACCATCCCTTTTTTGAAAAAACGATGTCAGGAATCTAAAGTTTACATATGTAGCACTAACCCCCGAAAGAACTGCTGTTAGATTGGGCTTACCGTTACCTTCTTTTCTCCTCACTTCACGTCTAGGGGTGTCCCGTGGTAGATGGCCCAGTAACTCAAGAGACTGACAACAGATCCACTTGAATGGATTTATTTGCAAAACCTTAGACGATGAACAGTCTCTTAAATTGGGATCAGAGGGTTGGAAAGGAAGTTTGGGTACTCTTAGCCCCTGTACACACGGTCGGAGATTCTGCCAACCAAATCCGTCGGATTTTCTCAGTCGGATTTAGTCCGACGGATTGTGTCCGAAACTGTTGCATACACACGGTCGGACTAAGTTGTCGAAAAATCCGATCATTCAGAACGTGATGACGTAATTTCGTTACGATGGGACTACATTCAGGCTAGTAGCCAATAGCTTTGATGTAGGAATTTGATCTGAGCATGCGTGGCACTTGGTCCGATCAAAATTCTCTACACATGATCGGAGTATGTCCGATCGAACCAGTTTGTCGGAAAATATTTTCAACATGTTGGAAAATTGGGTCCGACGGATATTCGGACGGAATCAGTCCGATGTATACCACACACAGTCGGATTATCCGACGACACGGTCCGATAGGACACATTCCCGACGGATTCTCCGACCGTGTGTACAAGGGCTTAGTGTCAAAGTCAAATATTGAAGAACTTGCTTACTTTGACTGCATCCGGAGAATAGCCATTTACAACTGGATGATCACTCAGGTTGGACAGTCCCTCTCTCACAAGGCCTAGCAGCCAACAAGGTGCTTAACTCAAGAACAAGTCTCTGCTACAGACGTTGTTGTAGAACATACAAGATATGTCTCTGCCACAGACGTTGGTGTAGAACACGTAAGAAAACTAAACTTGAAGAACACTCGTGGGATACCTGGATCTTTCAGCCAGCTTGGCGATATCCACGAGACCGGATTCTCATGGGTACTTGAGCCCTTCCAGGCTCTTACTAAAAAACCAACCCGTACGTGGTCTTCTTCTGAAGAGTCTTCTGCTGGAATGCTTGAAGTCACTGGGTCTCACCCAACCACCTCAGAATCCTCCTATAGTTTCCTTGCCTCAGGCCAGCCAGCCCCGAGACAACAAGATCGGGTGGATCCGCACCGCAGGCCATAGCCTTCCTGGGGGCTGGTCAGGAGGACCAGGACCATGAAGTCAGTACATCCATCTGGACCGGAACCCCGAACCACGTGACGTCTGCATCTTAAATACTCTCTCTCAGAAAGCACAGGAAGAGCGCCACTCCCACTGGGTGGGCCCATAGAGAGAGGAACTTAAGCACCCAACCAGACCATAGTTCCATATCTGCCAGAAGAGACAGCGCCCCCAGTGGTCAGGCGGGACATCTCATAGTCCAGTCAGACTGATGCTGAAGTCCAAATTTAGACAATTGTACCCAAACTAAACTGCAGTTTAGGTATAACCTTAACTTTGAAAAACGCATAGCGTGTGCTCTTCAGGAGCCGCCGCTACACATATATAAACGAACTATACAGCAATCTAAAGTTTAATTATATATGTAGTCGTGTTCATTTAAAGCTGGTTGCTATTAAAGGACCCTTTTAGTTTAAGAATCTCTGAATAGCACCTGCAGCACCACAACACACATCCACCAATATTTCTGCTGCTCTACCCTTCAGAATAATCCAAAGGTGAAAAAAAGGCAAAATAATAGAAAACACACATACAGACATTGTACTTTGTGCTGTAAGATGCTGCCCATTTTACCTAGCTGCCCACAGGGACAGGCTCAGGTGACTCTTATTACAATAAATACAGCTTAGACTCTTGGGAGCGGCATGGGACTGAACACAGAAAAGTACTATTTCAGGAGTCTATGTTGTTTCATGCAAGCAGACAGTTTGTTGGCGATGCGTGCTGCATACCTGACAGGTATGGTCATCTCATAGCAGACCTCACCTAGACCTGGGGCAAAGGCAAACACTGCTTGATTGATTGGGATGTTGTGTATTCATTTATTAGTCCAACTCGGGCAGGCAAGACCCAGCAGGTAGATTCCTGCAAACAAGCCTCTTTTTCTTTCTGGTGTGTCTGTGCATCCACTGGGAGGATAATTGTGACACTGGAAATGCTTTGTCGGTGGATGACATTAACACTATGATTCCACCTTGGCCTCTTCTTTACTTGACAGCCCACTAATCTTCCATGGATCCTCCCTGATCCTATTTCACAAAGTTATGTGCCACTTTCCAGATTAGTATAAAAAATAAGAACTTGTCAAGACCACCCTTAGCATTTAAGGCACAACGTAATAATTATAAAATTCCTTCTGGTCAATAAAAGATAAGATTGTATTACTGACTCTTTAGTTCAATGTTTCTGTCACTCTTTGTGTCTTAGTTTACAGTTTTGAGTAAAACTTCCTCAAGGTAGTAGGGAATCCTTCCCTAGACTTGCTTGGGGTAACGGTGGTAGTGGGGTGGGGGGGGGGGGGGTGTTATGGTTTGTGGCAGCATTGGCTATTGAAGAAGGATCTTCATTAGTATACATTATTCTTTGGCTTTCAGTCGCAGGTCATTGTCATGTCCAACAATACAGCCTACGTCCAACAAGGCAGCCTACCAGTGCCCATCAATGCAGCCTACTTGTGCCCATCAATGCAGCCTACTTGTGCCCATCAATGCAGCCTACCTGTGCCCAACAATGCAGCCTACCTGTATCCATCAATGCAGCCTACCTGTGCCCTTTAATGCAGCCTACCTGTACCCATCAATGCAGCCTACGTGTACCCATCAATGCAGCCTACCTGTGCCCATCAATGCAGCCTCACCTGTACCCATCAATGCAGCCTACCTGTGCCCATCAATGCAGCCTCACCTCTACCCATCAATGCAGCCTCACCTGTGTCCATCAATGCAGCCTCACCTGTGTCCATCAATGCAGCCTACCTGTGCAGGGGAAGAGAGGAGAGAAAGAGGATTGCTGGCTGGATCATCAGGAAGAGGTGAAAATCGCAGTAACAGCTTTCATTTAAATTGACGAGTATTCCTGGTGTTCGCTGTCACATAGAGCCCCGCCTCCTGGCCCAGGTACGTTGATATACACTGGAAGAATGGCTCCTATTCAACCCCGCCTATCGGCGGTGCTCGCCCCCTCCCCCCCACTCCCAGGCAGCCCACACTCGCCATCCATCATTTTCCACTAGCAAAATGCAAGTAACAGGACAGGTTCCACTCAGAACAGGCCTCGCTATGTTTGACCAAAGATGTTGCGTTCACGTGCTCAGCGTCATATCCAGAGGTTGTCTTTGGGAAATAGACGTATGAGTGCTGCCAACTTTGCTACAGAAGTTGAAGGGGGGGGGGTCAGCCTGTCAGTGCTCAGAACATACACTGCATCAAATTGGTCTGCATTGCTGTCATCTCAGAAGGGAGCCCTTTCCAAAGATGATGCACAAGAAAGCCTGTCCTGTGGTCTGATGAGACCAAGATAAACCCATTTGGTTCAGATAGTATAAAGCGTGTGTAGCGGCAACTAGGTGAGGAGTACAAAGACAAGTGTGTCTTGCCTACAGTCAAGCATGATGGTGGGAGTGTCATGGTCTGGGGCTGTATGAGTGCTGCCGGCACCGGGGAGCTACAGATCATTGAGGGAACCATGAATGCCAACATGTACTGTGACATACTGAAGCAGAGCAATGATCCCCTCCCTTTGGAGACTAGGCCGCAGGGCAGTATTCCAACAAGATAAAGACCCCAAACACACCTCCAAGACGACCACTTATGCCGCGTACACACGGTCGAACTGTATGACGTACTTAGTCCGTCATACAATCCGACGGACAATCCGGCGTACTTTCCACTGAACGGACTTGACCACACACGGATACACAAACAGTCCGACGAAAGCTTGCGCGATGACATACAGCACGTACGACGGGACTAGAAATAGGAAGTCCAAGACACAGCAAAGCCCTGTAAATCCTTTCTGGGCATGCTCCATTCTTAGTCCGTCGGACTAGCATACTGACGACCGTATTGTCCGCTGAAACCAAAGTACGACGGACAGATTTTTGGAAAAACCGAAATTCTTAGTACTCCGGACTGCACGCTGAAAAAGTCAGCTGAAGCCCACACACGAGCGGATTGTCCGCTGAAATGTGTTTCAACGGACTAAGTACGTCAAACAGTTCGACCGTGTGTCTCATCCCCACAACCCTTGCCTGGTGGTTGTGGGAGTCTGCGGGCGGGGGGCTTATCAGAATCTGAAGGAGGTCACCAGATCCCAGAACCCCCTATGTAATGTACATTATACATTCACCAAAAAATTTTCAAAAACGGTAAAAACTACAGCAGACAAGTTTTGAAAATTCCTTTATTTAAAAAAAGAAAAAAGTGCTCCGTGATATAAATCCATCGTCAATCACAACGCCGACAGTCCAGAGAAAAAAAATGGAAAAACTCTGCCTTGATGGGAGGCGCCCCACCGACTGCTGTCTCTTCGCTTTGACAGCAGGTATATAGACAAGGACGGGGCCACCCAGTGACGCAAACTAGTGACACCGCCCCCTCTGACATCACATAACACTGTGTCGGGAGCATGTGCCTGCCAGATTCTAATCTAATAGTATATGGCCAGCTTCAGTACATGAGCACTGCAGCACAATTTACTGGCTCCTAGTGCTGCCCCTCCCTCTCCCAGTATGGGCTCTGAAGGTAAATTCTGGTAAATGCACTGCTTGCTTTAAAAAAAAAAAATAGATTGAAAGAGTGAATCCACTTTTATTCTCCTCTGGATGATCTGTACATTGAATGTACATTGCCAGGATTTTAAAGAGGAAGTATAGGCTATTTAAAAAAAAAAAAAAAGAATGCAACCAGCAAGGCAAAGGCATAATGAGCTAGCATACTTGCTCATTATGAATAACTTACCTGAGAATGAAGCCCCCGAAGCGCTCCTCCTCCTTTATCTTCGCCGCTGCCATGTATGCCGGAGTGACCTCCGGGTCTCGCTGCTCCGGCGCTCATGCGCACGGGAGCCGACACGAGCGGCATATCACCGTGATCTGCGGCGTGCTCAGTGCGCCGTAGACAGCGGTGCCTGTCTTTTTGTAAACACGGTTTAGGAGATACTTCTTGGACCTACAACTAAGCCTTAATC
Source organism: Lithobates pipiens (assembly GCF_037356315.1). Classification (NCBI taxonomy): domain Eukaryota; kingdom Metazoa; phylum Chordata; class Amphibia; order Anura; family Ranidae; genus Lithobates; species Lithobates pipiens. The sequence goes on from NW_027507791.1 coordinate 23,856,461, forward strand.
TAAACCACTTACCTGCAGGTCAAAGTGGTTTGTAAGGGTTTACAGCCACTTTAACAAACTTTGTTGCAGATTCCTACCTTTTTGTTATTCTGAAGAAAATCCCTGTGTGTTAATCTAATGGGAGTGGTTTCATAATTATCAATCACCTATGGCATTTTTAGTGCTTTTTGCATTTTGCAGATTTGCACTATAGAACGTGCTCCATAGGAAACCATGGTAAATGGACTGTAGTGCAAATCTGCAAAATGCAAAAAGCACTAAAAATGCATCGGTGTGAATCCAGCCGTAGACGTGATTTCCTATTGGGAGGGTTCTGTTTTGGACCAATTCTATTTAATTTGTTCATAAACGACTTGGAAGATGGGGATGGGGTAAACAGTTCAATCTCTGTATCTGTGGAAGATACTAAGCTAAGCAGGGAAATAACTTCTCCGCAGAATGTGGAAACCTTGCAAAAAATCTGAACAAATTAATGGGGAGGGGCAACTACATGGCAAATGAGGTTCAATGTAGAAAAATGTAAAATAATGCATTTGGGTGGCAAAAATATGAATGCAATCTATACACTAGGGGGAGAACCTCTGGGGGAATCTAAGATGGAAAAGGACCTGGGGGTCCTAGTAGATGATAGGCTCAGCAATGGCATGCAATGCCAAGCTTCTGCTAACAAAACAAACAGAATATCTGCATTAAAAAGGGGATCAACTCCAGAGATAAAATTATAATTCTCCCGCTCTACAAGACTCTGGTCCGGCCGCACCTGGAGTATACTGTCCAGTTCTGGTCACCAGTCCTCAGGAAGGATGTACTGGAAAGGAAACGAGTACAAAGAAGGGCAACAAAGCTAATAAAGGGTCTGGAGGATATTAGTTATGAGGAAAGGTTGTGAGCACTGAACTTATTCTCTCTGGAGAAGAGACTTTTGAGAGGGGATATGATTTAAATTTACAAATACCGTACTGGTGACCCCCCAATAGGGAGAAAACTTTTCCGCAGAAGGAAGTTTAACCACTTGCTTACTGGGCACTTAAACCCCCCTCCTGCCCAGACCAATTTTCAGCTTTCAGCGCTGATGCACTTTGAATGACAATTGCGCGGTCATACAACACTGTACCCAAATGACATTTTTATCATTTTTTTCCCACAAATAGAGCTTTCTTTTGGTGGTATTTAATTACAGCTGGGAGTTTTATTTTTTGCTAAACAAACAAAAAAAGATGCAAAATAAAAAAATAAAAAAAATCATGTTTAATAGTTTGTTATAAAATTTTGCAAGCAGGTAATTTTTCTCCTTCATTGAAGTGCGCTGATCAGGCGGCACTGATAGGCTGCACTGGTGGGCACTGATAGGCTGCACTGGTGGGCACTGATAGGCATAGTTAAGGCGGCACTAATAGGCACAGATAAGGTGTCACGATAGGCACAGATAAGGCAGTACTGATGGGCACAGATAAGGCAGCACTGATGGGCAAAGATGGGCACAGATAAGATGGCACGGATGGGTGGCACTAAGGGGCACTGATAGGTACCACTGATAGATGGGACTGATGGGCACTGATAGGTGGCACTGATATGTGGCTCTGATAGGTGGCACTGCTGGGCACTGATGGGCGGCACTGATGGGCACTGATGGGCACTGGTAGTTGACACTGATGGGCACGAATATGTGGCACTGGGGTGCAGCACCGTTGTTGAGGCAGATTGTGGGCACTGATGGGTGGCACTGTGGGCACTGATGGGTGGCACTGTGGGCACTGATGGGTGACACTGACGGGGGGCACTTATTTATTCATGAGGTGGCACTGGCAGGGGGCAGGTGGGGACTGACAGGGCTGGCCGCCGGTGATCGGCTCTTTTTTTTCTCCTCGCGCTACAGCGCGAGGAGGAATAATAGCTGATTACCGGCTCCGTTGTATCACATGATCAGCTGTCATTGGCAGCTGATCACGTGGTAAGGGGTCGGGATCGACCCCTTGCTCGGATCCGTGATCAGGGGAGTCTCATAGACTCGCCAATAATAGAGCACGCCGCGCGCACCCCTCAGGGGGCACGCAGGCCGCTCGTGCACGGGACAACGCCAATAGACGTAGTCCCGGCAAAGGAGGTCCGCGCTGTAGCCGTCATTTGGCTATAGCGCGGATCTCTAGTGGTTAACAAGACTCGTGGCCACTCATTAAAATTGGAAGAAAAGAGGTTTAAAGGGGTTGTAAAGGTAAATGTTTTTTCACCTTAATGCATTCTATGCATTAAGGTGAAAAAACATCGCACAGTACCGACGCCCCCCCCCCCCCCCGTTTTACTTACCTGACCCCTCGAAAGTCCCGCGCTCAACCCCCACATCCTCTTCGCCACTCAGCCTGGCCGTTGATTGGCTGGAGTGGATGGATTGAAAGCAGCGCAGCCATTTGCTCGCGCTGCTGTCAATCACATCCAATGATGCGGCGCGCGGGGGGGCGGGGCCGTGTGATACAGGGAGCGGCTCTAGCCGCCGGCAAGTACTTCTCACCATGTGAAGGAGCTCGCATGAATGTGAGAAGTACCTGCGGGAGGAATCAGAGACAGCCACCGAGGGACCCCAGAAGAGCAGGTTCGGGGCCACTCTGTGCAAAACGAGCTGCACAGTGGAGGTAAGTATAACATGTTTGTTATTTTTAAAAAATAAAAAATAAATACCTTTACAATCCCTTTAACCTTAAACTACATAGAGGGTTCTTTACTGTAAGAGCGGCGAGGATGTGGAATGACCTTCCACAGGCGGTGGTCTCAGCGGGGAGCATTTCAAGAAACTATTAGATAAGCACCTAAACGACCGCAACATACAGGGATATACAATGTGATACTGACATATAATCACACACATAGGTTGGACTTGTGTCTTTTATGAAACTCACCTACTATGTAACTATGTATGTATTTTACCAAAAATTACATTTTTTTTTTTTTTGCAGGGGATTCCTGAAATCTGACTTGTGAGCCAATCACACAAGCAGGAAATTCTGTGTACAGAACGCCTCCATGTAGCCATTTTGCATTTTCAAAAACTGACAGAGCTGCAGAATGAAAATGAAAGGCCATTTTTAATAATATTCAATTACAATATGACTTGTGTCGCAATTGATTACGCTATATACATTTTTCGTAAATTATTATTTATTTATTTTTTGCCCCACAAATGCAGAGTTACCCTTTAATGATGTATTAATGAAAGCTAAATTCATTTGTATGTTATATATTTGCTTGAAACTCATATTTATTGTTACATGTATATGGGTCATTAGTAACTACTGACCATTAGGGAAAATGCTTTTGCTGTATTAATAATGGAATAATAACAGGCAGCGATATAAGGGTGTAATGGAATTGCCGTGGCTTTTTAGAAGATGAGAAAGCGGCAATATTTCAGTTCTTCGTTTTAATAAAAACAGCTGTTCTTTCTGATCACAGCATCCAATCGGATCTCTCCTTTCCTTCTCTCTGCGCAGTATGGTATAATGAAAAGGAACTGAAAATTATAGTTTTTTTTTTTTTTTTCAGCAACAACAACAATTACTCCTTCAAACCCGATTATTCATGACCTCCACGGCTATGCACAATGCTATCTCAAAAGCAAAAATTTGGGGATTTACTTTTTTCCTTCGCAGGAAAAAAAAATAAAAAATTGGGAGATCAGCCGACGAGCGCCAGAAACCAAACTGATTATCCCCATGGTAATATATGGTTTTCAGGGCAGACCTTGTAGAGGAAGTTTGGCAGGCGATTCGCGGAGACCTGCCACTCTTTGCAGTCAGCACAGCGCAGAGCGACACTTGGGCACAGCGAAAATATTTTTCCATAAATGCAAGAAGCAGCTGAGAAAAACACAACAGCTTTTAGCATGATTTTCCTTCCAAGGTCTGTGGTTCTTTGTGACATACATCCAAAAGCTCCCACAGAGTCATTCCCATTGCGGAAAATGAAAGGCGGTAGAATAAAAAAAAAAAAAAAAAAAAAAAAGAAAGTTTGGATGAAGAAAAAATTCTCCTCAAGGTTTTGTAGCAAGTGAGTGGAGTTTACAGGAACATCGTCAGCTGTCAAGTACGCTCTTCATTCAGTGGCTTAGACGGAGCTGGTCGGGCCAGACCACACAGGCGGTGGCTTAGGCCATCAAAGTTTCAAGGCGGCAACAGGCTGCCCTTAATTTTTTTTTTTTATATACACAAAATTATTATTTTTCTTTGTATGTACTTATCACTAATATTACTTTTAAAAAAAAAGGTTAAAGAAGAGATCCAGTCTCCTAAGCAATGTTTTAACCACTTGCCTACCGGGCACTTTCACCCCCTTTTCCTGCCCAGGCCAATTTTCAGCTTTTTGGGTTGGATGTTTCAAGCCATGTTGACAGGTGACAGGTCCCAGGAGATCGCCTAGAGGGAGGGGCCGCCTAAGGCGAAAGGAGGAGGAGGAGTCGCCTAGGCGGTCCCTGGGCAGAGGGAGGAAGTGGGACAGGAATTCCCCGTCCTAACAAGGCCCCCACTCCCCCCCCAAAAAAAAAATTACATGCCAATTGTGGCATGTAAGGGGGCAAGGAGTGCTTAAAGTTTGGGGGCGAGCAACGGGCCACAGGGCGAAGCGGCATTACATAACATAGTTTTGCCCAGCCGTGCCATTCTGCCATTCGGTGGCTGGTCGCAAGTGGTTAATCACCACTGGGTTTTTTACTGTTTGCTAAACAAATTAAAAAATACTGTAAATTTAGCATTTTTTTTTTTCTTTCTTAGTCTCTGTAATTGTAGTATTTTAAATAAGTAATTTTTGTACTTCACTGATAGGCTGCACTGATGGGCACTGATAGTCTGCATTGATGCACACTGATAGGCAGCACTGATGGGCAATGATAGTCTGCATTGATGGGCACTGATAGGCAGCACTGATGGGCACTGATAGTCTGCATTGATGGCCACTGATAGGCAGCACTGATGGGCAATGATAGTCTGCATTGATGGGCACTAATAGGCAGCACTGATGGGCACTGATAGTCTGCATTGATGGCACTGATAGGCAGCACTGATGGGCACTGATAGTCTGCATTGATGCGCACTGATAGTCTGCATTGATGCGCACTGATAGGCTGCACTGATGGGCACTGATAGTCTGCATTGATGCGCACTGATAGGCAGCACTGATGGGCACTGATAGTCTGCATTGATGGGCACTGATAGGCAGCACTGATGGGCCCTGATAGGTGGCACTGATGGGCACTGGTGAGGAGGCACTGATGAGGCACTGCTAGGCGACACTGATAGGCAAAAATGATAGATGGCACTGATAGGTGGCACTGATAGTGGAAAAACACACAATGATTGTTGCGCTAAGGTAGGTATTTCCAGGCAAAGCTCTGTTGTCTGGGGCACTGAGGGAATGGCTAAAAAGTGAGGATCCTGAACATATAGTCCAAAGTTCTGACAAATGAGCAGCAAAGAGTCAATAAATAAAAATGATGTTAGGAATCCTGATAGAGGTGCAGGGTTTTTAAGGACAGTCAATAGCCTGGGTGATTACCACAGGGCGTATAGCTGGCACAGGGAAGGCAGCATGCCGGAGAGTAGAAGAACCTCTGGGGGGAATATAAGAAAAACAGACAAGCAGCGCCAATCTAAGTGCAGCAATATTGTAACATATTTAATTAAGTAGTAATGCACTCACTCGAAAACGGATAAAAGCAGGCACATCATGGTAAATGTCAGATGGACAGCAGGGCTCTAAAGTGATCATCCAGGCAGCGCTGTGGTGTCTTGCTCCACGATGCCAGTGGTTTCCGGTGTCTCAGGCTAGAGCAAACAGGGCGCAGGAGGAAGCCATCACTCAGGAAGTCCCTGGTCTCAGTGGGGGAAACTATGACATGCATTGGTGATGGCACTGATTGGCAGCACTGGTGGGCATTGCTGGGGCTGCACTGACGGTCAGTGCCCTGATTGTCGATACAGACAGCAACAGAAATCTAAGATGAAGTGGGGGTAAGGCACTGGGTATGGATTCTCTATCAAGTGGGGCCAAATTGCTTATGTTCGGTGCCACTCTACAAAGTGCAAACCCTTAGAATTAGAGGGCACCAAATTGAGCAGTCTGCACAGTTGCACCAATTTGTCAGGACCCAGATCTGAACCTGCAGCCTCAGCTAGGTCTGGTGATGTCTCTTTGGTGTTGAGCCACCTGAGATGCTGGACAGGACCCTGTCTGACCTGTTGGACAATCCTGCCTTGTATCTTGTTTCTGCTGAGCCTTGAACTCCTTGCTCCTCCCATGCACTTCCTATTAAAGCCATGCCTCTGTATTTCCTGTTTGCCAGATTATTAACTTCCTGCTTGCCACATACAAGACTATAAAGTAGTAGGGAACAGATTTGAATGAATCTGTTCAATCCTGAAAGGGTTTCCCCATACCAAATCCTGCGAATTCTAGCCCTATATCAGTACATCTATGGCAGCCCATGGGTTTACTTGAGAAAGGGGCATGGCCCTGAAATGACCTGTTTCCATGGCAGACAACCCGACACTGCACGTGCAGTGAGTGACTCTGCTGGCGGTCTGGTCCATGGGAGGCTCCATGGACTTTGGTGCAGTCTCTAAACGGCTAGGGAGAGGAGCAGATCCTTTGCGGCTTCTTTATATCCTCGCTCTGCCAGCCCTACACAAGGTCTACTTCCTCCAGCTTCCCCCAGCCCCATTCCCTACACCAAGGCTGACGGAGAAGCACCCAAGATCTCCAACCAGCCGAGCCAGCTTCCGCTCTGGAGGCTTCAGCAGCTCGTAGCTCTGGTGACCATTCCAACCCTGTGGTTACAGCTAAGCGATTCCCTGTGTGGATCCACCCCAGCTACATGTCTTCGTACCTGGCCAGGAGTTGACTAAAGTTAGTAATCCATCCACATGGTCCATCCAGGTCTGTTCACTGCACCTTTACAGCGTCTTGGTTGTCTCATCGTTAGTTCTGACAGTGTCTGATCAATTCAGCTGTGTGTGTAAATTTCTGCCTAAGCTATTGGGCTCTGTAAGCAAAAGGCTATTTTCAACAAGAAACAAGAGGGAAAGCGAAGGAAACGAGGTTATGGTGCCTGCATAGTTAGAACTGCATTGGAAAGTGTCTCTAACATTGTATGTTCACAGCTACTTTAAAAGGGAAAACGCAGCAGATGTAAGAGACATCAAACAACGTGATATTCCTGAAGCCATTTCTAAAACGTTCGGACACATTACATGCTCTCACTGATGTCTTTGGTAACAGAATCCATAAGGTGCTGAAAGGCTGTCAAATCACAGGAGGGAGTTCTGTAGATATTGATACATTACAGCCTCATAGCTGAACAGTATTAATAGAAGGTTTCCACTTGAAAGTCCGTCACTTCTCACCAGCGTCCAGGGAAAAAGGGGGTTGAAAGCGGCGAGTCTCGGTGATGCCTCGTTTCATGGGGTTTGTTCAGGTCAATTGACACTCTATGCCTTGGCTCATGATATTGACAGTTCTGAAAGGGTTAATTGATTCACATCTAGGAAAGTCGATATTAATGAACTAAGTAATCATTCTGATTTGGTGTGGAACCTTATAACAGGCAGCGCTCTGTGATCACACCGATGTTAACCATGAAACGGGAAATTACTATACAGTGTCCTTTATGTTGTTTAGGGGCGAGCCTTGTATTGTTACAATGCAAGGCAGTGTTTACCTTTTCACAAAATGACCCCTGCTTTCTGTGCATTCTGCACTCCTGATCACTGCTGTCTGTGCATTCTGCACTCCTGTCCCCTGCATTCTGTGCCTTCTGAACCCTGCATTCTGTGCATTCTGCACTCTTGACACCAGCGCTAATTGTGTTCTGCACTCCTGACCCCTGCGCTCTGTGCATTCTGCACTCCTGACTCCTGCGCTTTGTGCATTTTACACTTCTGACTCCTGTGCTCTGTGCATTCTGCACTCCTGTCCCCTGTGCACTGTGCATTCTGCACTCCTGACCCCTGAGCTCTGTGTGATCTGCACTCCTGACACCTGCACTCTGTGCATTCTGCAATCCTGACCCCTGCATTTTGTGTATTCTGCACTCCTGACCTCTGCATGCTGTACATTATGCATTCTTCATCCCTGGGCTCTGCACAGTCTGCACTCCTGACCCCTGAACTCTGTGCATTACACACTCCTGACCTCTGCACTCTGTACATTATGCATTCCTGATCCCTTGGCTCTGTGCATTTTGCACTCCTGACCCCTGCACGATATGCATTACACATTTCTGACCCCTGCACTCTGTGCATTATACACTCCTGACCTCTGTGCATTATGCATTCCTTATCCCTGTGCTCTGTGTGTTATTCCCTTCTGACCCTGCGTTCTGTGTATTCTGCACTCCTGATTCCTGTGATATGTGCATTCTGCACTCCTGAACCCTGTGTTCTGAGCATTTTGCACTCCTGACCCTGCGCTCTGTGCGTTCTGCACTCCTGACACCTGCACTCCTGACACCTTCACTCTGTGTATTATGCACTCCTGACACCTGCTCTCTGTGCATTTTGCACGCCTGATGCTTGCGTTCTGTACATTCTGCACCCCTTACACCTGCGCTCTGTGCATTTTGCACCCCTGACCCTTGTGCTCTGTGCATTCTGCACTCCTGACACCTGCGCTATGTGCATTTTGCATTCCTCACGCTTGTGCTCTGTGCTTTCTGCGCTCCTGACACCTGCGCTCTGTGCATTTTTCCCTCCTGACCTCTGTGCTCTGTGCATTCTGCACCCCTGAGCTCTGTGTGATCTGCACTCCAGATCCCTGCGGTCTGTGCGTTTTGCACTCCAGGCACCTGTGTTTGTGCATTCTGCACTCCTGACCCCTGAACTATGTACATCATGCATTCTTGATCCCTGGACTCTGCACTCCTGACCCCTACACTCTGTGCATTACACATTCCTGACCCCTGCAAACCTGTGCATTACACACTCCAGACCTCTGCACTCTGTAAATGATGCATTCCTGATCCCTGGGCTCTATGCACTCTGCATTCCTGACCCCTGCACTATATGCATTACAATTTCCTGACCCCTGCACTTTGTGTATTACACACTCCAGACCTCTGTGCTCTGTGCATTACACACTCCTGACCTCTGTGCTCTGTGCATTACACACTCCAGACCTCTGTGCTCTGTGCATTACACACTCCAGACCTCTGTGCTCTGTGCATTACACACTCCTGACCTCTGTGCTCTGTGCATTACACACTCCAGACCTCTGTGCTCTGTGCATTACACACTCCTGACCTCTGTGCTCTGTGCATTACACATTCCTGACCTCTGTGCTCTGTGCATTACACACTCCTGACCTCTGTGCATTACGCATTCCTGATCCCTACACTCTGTGCATTAAGCACTCCTGACTCCTGCATTTTGTGTGTTCAGTACTCCCGACCAATGTACTTTGTGCATTATGCAGTCCTGACCCCTGCACTCTGTGATCTATGGCTCTGCAACCAGGGGCGGACTGACAACTCATGGGGCCGCAATAGGAGATTATGGGGCCTCCGGGCAATAGGATATTATGGGGCCACATACACACAATATACACACACAATATACACACACAGAATACACATACACACACTGAAAAGGTACTGGAGAGGCGGGGCAGCTATAATCTTGGGATTTGTTTTTTTTTAAAACACAGATTTTTACATACTGTCCCTGGTTTTATTGAGGCTGGCAAACCTGATGGGGCCCCTTAGTGGCATGGGGCCCTCGGGCAGTGCCCGAGCGCCCAAATGCTCAGTCCGCCCCTGTCTGCAACTATAATTTGTCTAGCCTCACTTTTACAAGGAAAGGACCCCCAAGTCATAATCAATAAGCTATAATAAAAACAAATACTGTCCTCTCTCTCTCTCTCTCTCTCTCTCTCTCTCTCGCTCTCTGCTCCTCCTGTCTCCAATCACATTCCAGCTTTCAGGACAGGTTTGAATCTGATTGGTAGCTGTGAGAAGCTGTCATTGGATATTGCCATTTAAAAAAAAAAAAAACAAGGCTTTCTGTATATGAGAGGCTCCAATGGGTGTGTTCCGGAATAGCTCTCCTGCATCATAAACAGGTTCCCAAATCATCACTAACAAAGTAGTATAGTAGTGTCTGAATTAGAAGTGGATAATAATGAGCAAGGTGGTCTATACTTTCTGCTTGTTTCTAAAGGTTATTGGTTTATTTTTGACTGCAGTGTGCCTTTAAGACATTCACAAGAAAGAAAAGCAATATAAAGAGTACCATCACGTAAGTGTGAAATGCTCAGCTGTAAATTTAATTGACTGCATATGTTTATAACTTTAACCATGACTCAGTTCTACAATTGCCACTTTCTCGCACTGTAAATAAATGTCTTTAAGTTTATGTTGTAAAAAATAAAAGACCAAACACCAATTACAATACAAACAAAATGCAAGTGTGAAATGCGTATTTATACAGAATAGGTAACAAAGGCAGCGTGCGTCAGCTGCGGATCATCGCGGAAAAAATGCTTGGAAGCGGATCGCAAGGTTGTTGGGATGATCTGGACGACTTCAATGCTTTTACAGCAAAAGTATAAGCAAATCTTACAGCAAAATGATTGGCTTTTACAGCAAGATTATATCTGTAACGCCGGCTCCTGAAGAGCACGCGCTATGCGTTTTGAAATTTAACGTTACACCTGAACTGCAGTTTGGTTTGGGTACAATTATTCCAAATTTTGACCTCAGCATCAGTCTGACTGGACTATAGGGTGTTCAGCCTGGCCACAGGGGGCGCTGTCTCTTCTGGCAGGCATGGAAACACAGTCTGGTTGGGTGCTTTAAGGTTACTTTCTCTTGGAGCCCGCCCAGTGGGAGTGCCACTCTTGCTGTGCTTTCTGGGAGAGGGTACTTAAGATGCGGATGTCACGTGGTTCGGGGTTCCGGTCCAGAAGTATGTTCTGACTCCATGGTCCTGGTCCTCCTGACCAGCCCCCAGGGCGCCTATGGCCTTGGGTGCGGATCCACCCGACTTTTTTTTTTTTTTTTCCATAATTGGAAATATTAAGGAGTTTTTCCTCCTCCCCTCCTTTATTAGGGCTGTCGAGTCAATCCCCCATGTCCGCCGTGGGGGTTTGGTTGTCTGTAATCCATCCTTCCGGATCTGGGGTGAGCTGACCTCTCTTTTTCTTCTTTTTCCCAATAAAATGATGTACTGTACAACATTAATGATTAATTCTATGATAATTTGCCTTTGTTTGTTAATTGCTATATATTATTTGTTACGTTCTGTATAGATATCCTCCTGAAGAAGCGGCTTTGTCCTGCGAAACTAGTAGAGGAGACCCCCACGCGCCCTTGATTTGAATTCCTTTCTGTGGAGAATTCGTCAAAGACGCTTCTATCGTGATATGCATTTATTTGTATTTTAATTGGGTGATGTGTATCTTTTTTTCCTTTTTTTGTTTTCTTATATGTTTATTAAACAAGATGAAATTTTAAATGTTATTGTTTTTCTTTAAAAAGTACCGATAAAGTCCAATTTTCTCTACTTTTTGGTCTGGGACTGTCTAGAGGACTAGCATGAGCAACTATCCCTAGCAATCTCATATAAATTCTTCTCCTAATATTATTGTCTCGGGGCTGGCTAGCCCGAGGCAAGGAAGCTAAGGAAAGGATTCCGAGGTGGTCCGGTGCCGTCTCAGATTGTGGAGAGGCCCAGCAACTTCGTAGCTATCCAGGGAAGGAGTCTTCAGAAGAAGGCCACGCAAGGGTTGGCTTCTTAGCAAGAGCCTGGAAAAGCTGAAGGACCCAAGTGAATCCAATTTCGTGGGTATCGCCAAACCGGCTGAAAGATACTGGTACCACACGAGCGTTCTACAAGTATTCAAGTTTCCTTGTTCATGTTCTACAACAACGTCTGTGGCAGAGACTTGTTCCTGATTTAAGCACCTTGTTGGCTGCTAGGCCTTGTGAGAGAGGAACTGTCCAACTAGAGTGAACATCCAGCTGTGAATGGCTATTCTCTGGATTTAGTCGAAGTAAGCAAGTTCTTTATTATTGACTTTGATACTAAGCCCTTGTACACACGGTCGAAGATTCTGACGGAATGTGTCCTATAGGACCGTTTTGTCGGATATTCCGACTGTGTGTGGTCTCTATCGGACTGTTTTCATCGGAGTATCCGATGGACCAAGTTTTCCAACTTGCCGGTAAAATTTTCGGACAAAATGCTCCTATCGGACATACTCCAATCATGTGTAGCCTACTCCGACGGACAAAGTGCCACGCATGCTCAGATCAAATTCCTAGACCAAAGCTATTGGCTACTAGCCTGAACGTAGTCCCGTCGTAACGAAATAACGTCATCACGTTATGTACAATCGGATTTTCCGACAACTTAGTCCGACCGTGTGTATGCAACATCACTTCCGGACCTCTTCCGGAATTAATCCGTCGGAATTTGGTTGTCGGAATCTCCGACCGTGTGTACAAGGGCTAAGAGTATCTGAACTTTTCACCTACACTAAGAGACTGTTCGTTAACTAAATTTTTGCAAATAAAAATCCCTTTAAGCGGATCTGTCGTCAGTCTCTAAAGTTTCTGGGCCGTCTACCACGGGAAACCCCCTAGACACGAGGAGCGAGCGAGAGAAGGTAACGGTAAGGCCCTTCGGGGGTCAGTGCTACATATCATATATAATATAATAATCATATATCATAAAATTATATCATAGCAGAATCTCTAAATTGCGCTCTTTGCGTTGCTTAGCCAAAATTGTATTTTAGAAGGGTTTTCTTTTTTGTTTTTTTTGGAGGGGATTGGGGTGATATGCTAGTTTAATTTATTTGATTTTAGTGTTCTGTGTATATGCTTTTTTTTGTGAATACATTGTTTATTTGTTATTTCTATAATGTCCCTTTACATTTTTAATTTTACATTTTTGAGCTTTTTGTTTTTTTTGTTTTGTTTTTTTGTAAAGAAAAAAGTAAAATAACAAGGCTTATGAGGGGGGCAATTTCTCACACAAAAACGGCTTCAGGATAGTTGAATAGGCTTCTGTAGCTCTCAGGAAACCTTTAAAGACTCTTTCATCAAAAATAAACCTTAAAAACCTTAAAGCGGGGTTCCACTGCCTACGTTTTTTTTTTTTTGCTTGTTTTTTTGGGACAACGACAAAGATTCTGTGATTTAAATATCTAACTCTCTTGTTGCGTTTTTCTTGCTGTAAGATGTCCGTTTTCTAGGAATAAATAAACTTTTAAAACTTCAGACAGACGGTTCTCATCTTGCCTGGGGGCATGTGAAGCCTACGGGCATCCTTTCCCGGGATACTGTGCCGCTGATCAACAAGCATGCACCGCCCACTGAATCTCCGATCTTGCGCATGCGCAGTAACCTTAAACCGGAGCGCCCTCAACAGCTCAGGTTGCCATTGCAACGGGCGTCGGAAGTCCCGCCCCATTGAGGTTGAAAACAGAGTGCGGTATTGAAATCACGCGATAACTCGTGCCGGGCCGCCACAATGACTCCTGGTAACAATGAGACAAGCTCCCAGGAGCCAGTGCGGCTAAAAGGGAATGACGAGATAGCTGCACTGAATCCGCCCATATGCGTAGACACACCATACAGGAAATAAGCAAGATGATCTCCAAAATTAAGGTACAGTGGAAAAAAAAAAGTGTAGTTTTTACATTAGGACATTGAGTTAATTGGCTTGGGCTAATGTGATAAAAATCGGGCGGAGCTCCGCTTTAAAGTATTCTGTATATTCACCAGTCAAAATTTATTTAGTTTTTTTTTTTTTAACCACTTAACACCCGGAAGGTTTTACCCCCTTCACATACCTCCAAACTTTTTGAGATGGGAATGAGGGACACCTATCAGCAAATGCATGCAGTCATAGGACACACCCCTGGCCACACCCCCTTAAAGGAGAATTGTACAAAAAAACAAGATTAGTTAAACCCAAAAGTGCTTTTTTTTTTTTTTAAACCACTACTATTCCTTTATATTGGCTTTTGGAATTTACAAATGCAGGAATTTAGGAATCAGATGAAAGGTTTAGCGCTGGGAAACACTTTTATAGATATAGATCAGACCAACATGAGGGACAAATGAGGAGGAAAGAGGGACAGAGGGTCATCGCTCCAAATCAGGGACAGTTGGGAGCTATGCCTTCATGACCAGGCCATTTTTTTTGCGATACGGCACTGCGTTACTTTAACTGAAAATTTTGCGGTCGTGCGACGCTGTACGCAAATAAAAATGTTTGCATTCTTTTGAGACATATTGAACTTTCTTTTAGTGGTATTTAATCACCACTGGATTTTTTATTGTTTGCTAAACAAACGAAAAAAGATTGAAAATTTTGAAAAAAAAATCTTTTCTTAGTTTCTGTTATAAAATTTTGTATATTTAGGGGTCCTGGTGTCCAGAACCGATGTCCTTTTTTTCCCCCCACAAATAGAGCTTTCTTCTGGTGGTATTTGATCACCTCTGCGGTTTTTATTTTTTGCACTAGAAACAAAACATTACCGACAATTTTGAATAAAAAAAACAATATATTTTACTTTCTCCTATAAAACATTCTCAATAAAAAAATAAAATAATGAAAAAATCGAATGTCTATATTTTTAGTAAAAAAAAAAAATCCCAATCAGTGTATATTGATTCTTTTGTGCAAACGTTATCACATCTACAAACAATGGGATATTTTTGTGGCGTTTTAATTTATTTATTTTACTAGTTATGGCGGCGATCAGTGATTTTTCAAAGAACAAGACACGCCCCCTCCCCTCTGCATTCCTCTTGCCGTTGCATGTCTGTGGAAAGTGCTCAGAGCTGAGACAATGAATGAATCATTTTCTCCTTCATAGCTTTTGTTGGATCAGATGTGGCTGTGTCAGGGCTGGGCTCTCAGCCCTCCCTTGTCAGTGCTCAGGTTGCTCAACTGTTGGTTAATTGGCAGCACTCATCGTTCCACAGCAGCTCACCTGGTGATTATTCCCTGCTCGTCAGTCCAGCCTACAGCCAGCCCCTTCTGGCTATTTAAACTGCCTGATCAGCCGTGTCCAATCACGGCTGATCACAGTGTATATAGGAAGAGCCGGTGATCGGCTTTTCCTGACTCGCATCTGTCAGACGTGAGTAGAGGAGAGCCGATCGGCTGCTCCTCTGACGGGGGGTCTGTGCTGATCGATTATCAGCGCAGACCCCCCGAGGATGCCCACACTGGACCACCAGGGACGCTACCAGACCACCAGGGATGCCCAGCACAAGGTATGCCACCCTAGACCACCAGGGATTCCAGTCAGTGCCCACAATGGATGCCAATCAGTGCCCACAATGGATGTCAATCAATGCCCACAATGGGCATCACTGATTGGCATGCATTATTGTTTGGCACTGATTAGCATCCATTAGTACAGTATAATACAATACAATGCCGCCTGTCAGTGCCCATCTGTGCCACCTATCAGTGCCCATTCATGCCCATCTGTGCCGCCTATCCATGCCCATCTGTTCTGCCTATCCATGCCCATCTGTACCGCCTATCCATGCCCATCCATGCCGCCTATCCATGCCGCCTATCCATGCCAATCTGTGCCAGCTATCAGTGCCAATTTGTGCCACCCATCAGTGCCGCCTATCAGTGCCCATCAGTGCCGCCTATCAGTGCCACATATCAGTGTCCATCAATGCCACCTCATCAGTGCCACTTCATTGGTGCCACCTCATTGGTGCCCATCAGTGCCCATCAGTGTAGCCCCATCAGTGCCCATCAGTGAGGGAGAAAACGTACTTATTTACAAAGTTTTGAAACTGAAACAAAAAAAACATATTTTTTTTCAAAATTTTCGGTATTTTTTTACTTGTTTAGCAAAAAATAAAGACCGTAGAGGTGATCAAATACCACCAAAAGAAAGCTCTATTTGTGGGGGAAAAAAATGATAAAAATTTAATTTGGGTACAGTGTAGCATGACCGCGCAATTGTCATTCAAAGTGCGAGAGCGCTGAAAGCTAAAAATTGGTCTGGGCAGGAATGTGTTTAAGTGCCCGGTATTGAAGTGGTTAAAAGGGTATTTGACCTTCCTGTACACTCCGCTTCTGCTGCCAAGAGCCTCATGTCCATCAAACAGAGTACAAGAATATCAACCAAAAACCCCCCCCAAAAAAAACACACTATACAAATTATATAAATTGAGTTGCAGTTCAGTGAGTAAAATAAGTATTTAATCCCCAAGCAAAACATGACTTAGTACTTGGTGGAAAAACCCTTGTTGGCAAGCAAAATGGTAATACTTTCTTGTAGTCGGTGACCAGGTTTGCACACATCTCAGGAGGGATTTTGGTCCACTCTTCTCTACAGATCTTCTCTAAATCCTTAAGGTTTCTTGGCTGTCGCTTGGCAAGTTTCAGCTCCCTCTATAAATTTTCTATAGGATTCAGTTCAGGAGACTGACTAGGCCACTCCATGACCCTAATGTGCTTCTTCTTGAGCCATTCCTTTGTTGTCTTGGTAGTATGATTTGGGTCATTGTCATTCTGAAAGACCCATCCACGACCCATCTTCAGTGGCAGGAAAAAAAAAACGCACTGGACTGCATGTGGCGTCAACTGGCCCTGAATTTGACTAAACCTTATTTTAGGACATTTCTAAACTTATTTAAATGTGTTTAAACATTCAGAGTATGTAGAAATTATAAATATTCTTTTTTTTTTTTAACCTCACTGGAGTGTGGATTTGTGATTTGCTTTTAAACACTTGCAGACAATGTTTTTTTTTTTCTCTATTGTCTCCCACGGAGTCCATCTTCCCCAGGTGACTCTAATGTGATCTCAAGGGCAAGAGTGAAAACCCTTATGCGACTTATATATTGAACCAGACCAGATGGAGACCTGGTGTCAGAAACTAAAATGTTAGTATTGATTAACTTCCATCTCATCAGACCTCTAATGATGACATAGGAAATGTTACATTATTATTTTTTTCTCATATTTATATAGCGCCATTACATTACGCAGTGCTGTACAGAACAAAAGTAGATTCAAACTCTAACTGGATGAGTTTATTAAAGCTAACCATACACTGGTAGAATTTTGTTCAAAGTTTTTTGTGCTAAGAATATTTGTTTGATGTATTAATCATTAGTGGGGTCAAATAAATGTTTGTTTTCAACCACAGTGATAAGAAAATTCAAAGGAGCAGAACTGAAAATTATTCCCTGACAAATTAATTAAAGTGCATTAATTCCAAAATCGAATGATAAAAGCAAATAAAAGTTTGAAGTACTTTCAAAACGACATTTTTCAAGTCATTGAACATTCTTTCAACGGTCCACTAGTACATGGCCAGCTTTAGGTACTGCGTCATGGAAGGGGCTAACAATCTCCACTGTCAGGTCACCTGAGACCAGGTGACAGATGCACTCCGTAGGAGTCGGAAGTGCACCGCTAGGTAGTGGACCTTAGGACGGACTGCTGCGGATTGTACCCAGGGAGATTCAGGACACAGGTCTACAGGATCACTAACACAGATCCCAATGGGAGCTGGAGCATAGATTCCCCAGGGCGCGGAGTCTAAGAGCCAGCAGGTGTTCGCCAGAGCCTCCAGTGGTGAGGATGGACTTCGCTGCAGTCTGGCACAAGGATAGTAAGGGGATATGGTAGAGGTCAGGGCAACTAGCAGACAGGAAAAACAGAGTACACGCCAAAGGTTCAGGGTCACAGGCAGACAGGGATGGTCAGGGACATGCAAAAGGTCAAGGTCACAAGCAGACAGGAATCGTTGAGAACACACCAATGTCGATAACAGAGTCAAACATAGAGCACACGGCAAGCAGGAACCAGGAAGCCAAACACACAATGAATACACAATGGTTGATCAGCACCGATGGCTTGCAGTGCACAGGTTAATATCGGGCTCCCTGATAGGGCCTGGGGTGGAGCCATGCTTAGAGGAGAGGTTATAAAAACCACCAGGTGGAAGTGGCTGGCCTCTTAGTCTGAACACATGAGGAGAGGTAAGCAAACACAGGAAGATCATTGCATAACCATGACATCCACCGTACACAGAAGTACTGGGTATTTTGCAATGGTGGCCATGGAAGAAGAAGTAGTGGGGAAGTGCTGGAGAGGTAAGTACTGTATAACATGGTCGAGGGGGTAAACCTATAGACCAGTGATGGAGAACCTTGGCACCCCAGATGTTTTGGAACTACATTTCCCATGATGCTCAACTACACTGAAGAGTGCATGAGCATCATGGGAAATGTAGTTCCAAAACATCTGGAGTGCCAAGGTTTGCCATCACTGCTATAGACACTCATCTTGCTCTGAATGGGCAAGGTGACAGGGTCTCTTCCAAATCTCTATAAAAACATGAACCAGCAAACAATAATAATGTAAAATATGGGCTTTCTGAAAATACATTTTGAAGAGACCCTGTCTCCCATTTTTTAAATATTGATAAGAATATGGACAAGTTGTAGCCAACTGCAAATTTTCCCAGGTCACCCTCATCTGAGCAGACGGCAGGCTGCCCGCAAAGGGAAAAGGTATGTAATTGAGCATTTAAACACTTGAGGTTCTTCTGCCTGGGAAGCTGGGGCCTTTTGTAATGACTATCACTTAACAATGAGAAAAACCATCAGGAAACCAGATTCTGCTGACCACTGAAAGATGATCCCTTGGTCCCAGGGGCTGAAAGGACAAGCCTGTCCCTGACAGGTTCACTGTGCTAATAGATCATTATTTGAAGCCCAGCTGGGAAGAACGCACCACACCAGCTTTCTCACTAAGGAAAGGGAATTGTGCATCCGTGGGAGTCTCCTTTAATCCATGTAGAGGCTTTGCAGGTCAGTCATTTAAAAGCGGACAAATGTGATACACACATGGTCACATTACAATTAGCAGAAGTGCATCCAGCATGCCATTATATGGGGCCACTCCACTCTCTACAGGCATGTTGTAGGCCTTCCTCCCTGATTGAATATTGCAGACATAACAATGGTGGATCCTGATATGAAAAGATGTTCCTAGTTTTTAAGACATAGCCTGCTCTCTAGAAACAAATGGTCTACAAGATATCAGCAGTAGGCACAGCACAAAGACAAGGTTTCAACAAGGTTGTTTTATGCCCACTAAGTCTTTATTAGTCAATATAACCAGTGTATTTCTGGGGTTTGGCAGACCCCCTTTGTCAGGATGTATAATGATAGAAAACATTCAAGAAAATGGGACCAGAATAGATTTGTCAGGTCATCTGAGAACAGGTGACAGATGCACTCCGTAGGAGTCGGAAGTGCACCGCTAGGAAGTGGACCTTAGGACTGACTGCTGCGGATTCTACCCAGGGAGATTCAGGACACAGGTCTACAGGATCACTAACACAGATCCCAATGGAAGCTGGAGCATAGATTCCCCAGGGGGTCTAAGAGCCAGCGGGTGTTCGCCAGAGCCTCCAGTGGTGAGGATGGATTTCGTTGCAGTCTGGCTCCAGGTCACGGCCCCTAGGGTCTCACAGCTCACGCTCACAGTAGACTACTGGAGAAGGAAGCAGCAGGCTGGAATGACAAGGATAGTAAGGGGATACGGTAGAGGTCAGGGCAACTAGCAGACAGGAACAACAGAGTACACGCCAAAGGTTCAGGGTCACAGGCAGACAGGGATGGTCAGGGACATGCAGAAGGTCAAGGTCACAAGCAGACAGGAATCGTTGAGAACACGCTAAGGTCGGTAACAGAGTCAAACATAGAGCACACGGCAAACAGGAACCAGGAAGCCAAACACACAATGAATACACAATGGTTGATCAGCACCGATGGCTTGCAGTGCACGGGTTAATATGGGATTCCCTGATAGGGCCTGGGGTGGAGCCATGCTTAGAGGAGAGGTTATAAAAACCACCAGGTGGAAGTGGCTGGTCTCTTAGTCAGAACACATGAGGGGAGGTAAGCAAACAGGAAGATCACTGCATAACCATGACAAGATTTCTTTGTGCCTGCTTTTGTAGAACCCCCTAACCCCTTGACAGATGAGGAGGACACCTGGTCAGTGTGGTGGACTACCATTTTAAACCTCAGGTCAGGATCATTGACTCCATGTGGGGTGAAAGGAAATGGGCCTCATTTACTTTGATATATATAAAGAGTTTATTGAAGCACAACAAACTCAAGAAGAGATGGATAGGGCACAGATAGACAAAAATAGGCAAACTGGCTACAGACTACTCTTCTTGCAACAATCTATATAGCCTATGGGCCTTTAAAGTGGTTGTAAACCCTTACAACACACTTTGACCTACAGGTAAGCCTAGATTAAGGCTTACCTGTAGGTCCAAGAAATATCTCCTAAACCTACACGGTTTAGGAGATATTTGCCGAAAGACAGGTACCGCTGTCTATGGCGCATGCGCCATAGACAGCGGCGCGCAGGCGCACTGAGCGCGCCAAGGTCAACGGCGATAGACCTTTGGAATCTATAGAGTTTTCAGGTATGTTTATGTTACTTTGTTGCTTACAGAGCTGTAATCAGGGCCGTCTTTAAGGCAGGGCAAAACGGGCAGCTGCCCTGGGCCCTGTCATTATTGTGGGGCCCAAAGCAGTTTACATTCCCTTGTCCCTTGAGGTTTTAGTCCTGTTGTTGTGCACAGATGACTCACCTGCAGACCCTGTGTTTACATGTAAATAACCAGCATTCATATGTAAATAGCTGAGGCCAACGGCATTGATATGTAAATAAGGCAGCATTCATATATATATATCATGCCCCCTGCAGTGAGGAGATGATGTGCTGTAACCTACAGCAACCAGTGAGCAGTATTACTGTACAGTAATCTCTAGCAGCCAATCAACAAGCAGAAATCATGTGCTGTAACCTCTAGCAACTAATCAGTGAGCCTTAAGGAGTGCTGTAACCTCTAGCAACCAGTCAGTAAGCAGTAATGATATGCTGTAACCTCTGGCAACCAATCGCAATTGCTGCCTGATCTGATACAGTAAACTGATTTTAAGTCTAGCTGCTATTTATTGTATGTCTCAGAGAAGGTAGAGAGCGAAATTGCATGGGGGGCCCTAAGCTAATTTTTGCCCAGGGCCCAATCAATATTAAAGACGGCCCTGGCTGTAATGCAAGCAAATATTTTATTCTATCAAGTGTCTAGTGCCTTTTTGCATTTATCTTATGTTTGTACAGGGCTTAAAAAATATTCACATATACAAGAAAACTCTGATCACACCCTGGTAGCTGGCTGCAGCTGTACCTAGTCATTTAAATGACGACGGTGGAATAGAATTCTTGTGGGATGCAATAAATTAGCATTTTGTGTCAAACCAGCATCGGAATTTGGAATCCTTTCTATTCCTCTGTGATTTTAGGAAAATATAAATCCTTAACCCGGAGCGAAACATTGATAAGTCAGTTCCAGAAACAGAATAAACGTTGTGTTGAGTTTTTGTGGTTGAACCAGGAAAGCTTGCATTGGAATGTATGCATATTTTCCTAGTTGTAATTCTCACAGTGATTGTAAAGTCTTAGCCCTTGTACACACGGTCTGAGATTCTGACAACCAAATCCGTCTGATTTTGCCTGAAACTGTTGCATACACACGGTCGGACGAAGTTGTCGGAAAATCCAATTGTTCAGAACGTGATGACGTTATTTAGTTACAACGGGACTACCATCAGTAGTAGCCAATAGCTTTGATGTAGGAATTTGATCTGAGCATGCGTGGCACTTTGTCCGATCGATTCTCTACACATGATCGGAGTATGTCCGATCGGATCATTTTGTCTGAAAATTTTACCAACAAGTTGGAAAACTTGGTCCGTTGGATAATCCGATGGAAACAGTCCGATGGAGACCACACACAGTCGGAATATCCGACAAAATGGTCCGATCGGACACATTCCGTCAGAATCTCTGACCGTGTGTACAAGGGCTTAGGTTTTTTTTTTAAATAACAAAAATGTCATACTTACCTGCTCTGTGCAATGGTATCGCACAAAGTGGCTCCGAGACCTTCTCAGTGCTCCTAAGCTGCTTCCTATGGGGGCACATCTGGGGGCCTACTTCCAAGCTGGGCTGTGTGCATCAATTGACGCACACAAGAAAGCTTGCCTCCATCCCCCTTCTTTCTCCTCATTGGATTTGACTGACAGTAGCCAGAGCCAATGGCTCCGGCATTTGCTTGTCAGTCCCTGTGTGAAGAGGGCGAGAAGACTGGAGAAGGTGTTGGGGGGGGGGGGGGGGGAGCAGGGGGCACAGCAAGTCCTTAAACATTTTTTTTACTTAATGCAGGGAATGCATTAAAGTAAAAACAAAAGTTAGCTTTAGAACCACTTGAAGTATAACAAGCACAAGATTCACCAGGCACTTTGGAAAAGCATAAAAAGAATCAGAACTGGACCATCCACAAGGCAACCTAGGCAGGACCCTGTGGAGGTCCAAGGGACATGTCATGGCCACCCCTAACGCTGGTAGTCAGGTACTATTGCTGGCTCTGTGTTCTTAATCTATAGCAGCCCCCTTTCCCATAAGGCAAGCAGGCCTACTGGTACTCCGTTGCCCCCAGGTTTTATACAAATTGCTACCGTGGCTGGTTACTATGCCAAGGAAGGTGCAAGCTAAGCACAGCAAATAGGTACTTGTGGCTGGCAGACAGGCAGAGTGGTCCAATGGAAATCTAGGTTCAGGGCAGGCAGCGTTCAGAGAGTAGTCTGGGTCAAATCCTTGGTCAGAAAACAGAAAGAGTTCAGAGAGAAGTTCAAAGTCCAATCCAACGTCAATAGCAAGGAAATCCAAACTAGCAACCAGGGTGGGGATCAGCAAGCAAGGTCAAGGTACCAGAATAAGGCAGGCAAACAGGGAGCTTGAAGCACGTGTTGCAAACACTAACACAATAAAAACACTAAGGGCTTGGCTGGCCTAAAAAAGGTCACCACTACTTTTACAAGGTAATAACTAAAGGGTTAAAGCGGAGGTCCACCCTAAAGTGGACCTTCCGCTCACTGGAATCCTCCCCCCCTCCGGCGCCACAATTGGCACCTTTCAGGGGGGAGGGGGGTGCAGGTACAGTACAGGTATCTGCACCCACTTCCGGGATAGCTCTCTGCGGAAAGGGGCATAGATTACGCCCCTTTCCGAAAGTCCCCCACTGCCTGCTGGGAAACACACAGATCCCAGAGGCAGCGGGTCCATCCTTATTGCGCAGCAGGGAACCGGGAAATGAAGCCGAAAGGCTCCACTTCCTGATTCCCATACCCAAGATGGCGGCGGCAGCACCCGAGAGACGATTGAGAGATCGGCTTCGGGTGCCGACATCGCGGGCGCGCTGGACAGGTAAGTGTCACTATTTTAAAAGTCAGCAGCTGCAGTATTTGTAGCTGCTGGCTTTTAAAAAAAAAAACGGACTCCCGGCGGACTCCCGCTTTAATCCTCTGCATTGTGTAAAAAGGCTCTTTGATCCTGTATGCATAGATCCATCACTCCTGCAGGGTCTCTCTTGGCAAGGCCAGATAAGACACAGTGAGGGTAGTATGCTGCACATGCTCAGTTTGGTCTCTATTGCTGGAGAGAACATTTCCTTGTTGATCAGAACTAGACAGGTCGCATGGTATTGACACGACACATGTGGGTGTGTACACAGATCCTAAATGACAGCCAAGTCTCTCCCTCCTCCTCCATGCCCAGTAACTAAAAAAGAACACAGTGGGCGGGATGTCACATCTTGATTGATGGATGGCCCGCCTCCCATAACAGCATGAGGACACAGGCTATAGTGGAAATATCCTCCTACCTGAACACTCGGCACTAAGGCAAACCCTGCAGTTTATCACATGACTGTGGTATACGGATCAGCCAAAAAGGTATGTAGTGGCAGCATATTAAAGTAAAAAGAAGATTTATAAGCTGTGGGCACTGTGGGGGTGGGGGGGTTACAGATGAACTATTTTCATATTAACGGGTTTAGTAACACTTTAAGCTTTGACATAGGAATAAAAAAAACTGGAAACTGATTGGTTCTTATGCACAGTTATACCCAATTTTTCACTCTCCAGTTTTAGAAAATCGCCCCATGCGTTTCAACCTATATATGAAATTGATGATCATTAGAACCTGGTTGGCATAATTGGATAATCATATAGCTAACTCTAATCCTACAAAATCCCTGACTTTGTGCAACTGTAAGAAATGATGTTGGTTTGAAGCCAATGGGTAGTCACACCAAATATTGATTTGATTTAAATTTGTCTTCTGTTTGCTCGCTTTGCATTTTGGAAATTGATAAATAATAAACACCTAAAACAAATATTTTTTAAATCATTCTTACTTTACAGAATTTCTTCACACCAGCCTAAAACATTTGCACAGTACGGTGTGCATATAAATATATTTTTTTTTAAATGCTGGCCACAATAAAGAAAGTCTTAGCCCTTGTACACACGGTCGGAGATTCTGACAACCAAATCTGTCGGAGTAATTCCGACGGATTAATTCCAGAAAAGGTCCGGAAGTGATGTTGCATACACACGGTCGGACTAAGTTGTCGGAAAATCTGATTGTACATGACGTGATGACGTTATTTCGTTACGACGGGACTACGTTCAGGCTAGTAGCCAATAGCTTTGGTCTAATAATTTGATCTGAGCATGCGTGGCACTTTGTCCGTCGGAGTAGGCTACACATGATCGGAGTATGTCCGATCGGAGCATTTTGTCGGAAAATTTTACGGACAAGTTGGAAAAGTTGGTCCGTCGGATATTCCGACGGAAACAGTCCGATGGAGACCACACACAGTCGGATTATCCGACAAAACGGTCCGATAGGACACATTCCGTTGGAATCTCCGACCGTGTGTACAAGGGCTAAAAAATCTAGTATTGGACACGTCACCATTCTTCTAGGTAATTATATTTCTAAAGGTGCTACTAAAATGAAATTTTCACCATATGTCGGTAACAACCCATGCAATTCATACATACATACAAAGAAACAAAAACAAATACGTTCAGAAATGAAGTTATGTTTAATAAAATGGAATGACACAGGGAAAAAGTATTGAACACACAGAGAAAGGGAGGTGCAAAAGGGCATGGAAAGCCAAGACACCAACTAAAATCTATCAGTAATTAGAAAGCAATCCTGGTCCTTGTCAGTGCAAATTACTGCAGTGGGGATCGAAATTTTGGGCACCCCAGGTAAAAATGTGTATTAATGTGCATAACAAAGCCAAGGAAAGATGGAAAAATCTCCAAATGGCATCAAATTACAGATTAGACATTCTTATAATATGTCAAAAAAAGTTAGATTTTATTTCCATCATTTACACTTTCAAAATTTCAGAAAACAAAAAAATTGCATCTGCAAAAGTTTGGGCACCCTGCAGAGTTAATATCTTGTACTGCCCCCTTTGGTAAGTATCACAGCTGGTAAATGCTTTTTGTAGCCAGCCAAGAGTCTTTCAATTCTTGTTTGAGGTATCTTTGCCCATTCTTCCTTACAAAAGTGTTCCAGTTCTTTGAGATTTCTGGGCTGTCTGTCACGCACTGCTCTTTTAAGGTCTATCCATAGATTTTCAATAATGTTGAGGTCAGGAGATTGTGAAGGCCATGGCAAAACCTTCAGTTTACGCCTCTTGATGTAATCCCCCGTGGATTTTGAGGTGTGTTTAGGATCATTATCCATTTGTAGAAGCCATCCTCTCTTTAACTTCAGCTTTTTCACAGATGGCATCAAGTTACCATCCAAAATTTGCTGAAATTTTATTGAATCCATTTTTCCTTCTACTCGTGAAATGTTGCCTGTGCCACTGGCTGCAATACAACCCCAAAGCATGACTGATCCACCCCCATGCTTAACAGTTGGACAGAGTTTCTTTTCATTAAATTCTGTGCCCTTTCTTCTCCAAACGTACCTTTGCTCATTCTGGCCAAAAAGTTCTATTTTAACCTCATCGGTCCACAGAACTTGTTTCCAAAATGCCTCAGGCTTGTCTATATGTTCATTTGCAAAGTTCAAACGCTGATTTTTGTGGTGAGGACGTAGAAGAGGTTTTCTTCTGATGACTCTTCCATGAAGACCATATTTGTACAAGTATCTCTCTATAGTGGAATAGTGTACCACAACTCCAGTGTCTGCCAGATCTTTCTGGAGGGATCGTGCAGTCAAACGTGGGTTTTGAATTGCTTTTCTCACAATCCTGCGAGCTGTTCTGTCTGATATTTTTCTTGCTCCTCCAGATCTTGCTTTAACTTCCACTGTTCCTGATGACTGCCATTTCTTAATTACATTCCGAACAGAGGATATTGACATCTGAAAATGCTTTTCTATCTTCTTATAGCCTTCTCCAGCTTTGCGAGCGTCAACTATTTTCAGTTTCAGTTTTCTAGACAATTGACATCACCTGGTCTTCCCAGACGATGATTGAGAACAATCCATGACACTGGCAGGTCTCAGCTTTGCAAAGGGGGCAGTGCATGCTATAAATTCTGCAGGGTGCCCAAACTTTTGCAGACACCATTTTTTGTTTTCTGTAATTTTGAAAGTATAAATGATGGAAATAAAATCTAACTTTTTTGACATATTATAAGAATGTCTAATCTGTAATTTGATGACATTTGGAGATTTTTCCATCTTTCCTTGGCTTCGTTATGCACATTAATACCCATTTTTACCTGGGGTGCCCAAACTTTCGATCCACACTGTATCAGCTGGTTCAGTCTCAACTGATGGCTTATAAAAATGTGTCTCATTACCAAGGTGTCACACAAACATCTTGTGATGGGTAAAAGCAAAGCTCTCTCTCAAGATCTTCACAACCTTATTGTTGCAAAACATACTGATGGCATTGGTTGCAGAAGGGTATCTAAACTTCTGAATGTTCCACTGAGCACTGTTGGGGGCCATAATACGGAAGTGGAAAGAACATCATTTGCCCATAAACTGGCCATGACTAGGTGCTCCTCGCAAGATTTCTGACAGGAATGAAAAGAATTATCAGAACAGTTGTCCAAAAGCCAAGGGCCACTTGGGGAGAGCTTCAGAAATACCTGGAATTAATAGGTACAATTGTTTCAAAGTAAACAATATGTCAGGACCGGAACTCAAACCTGGGTCTTCTTCTGTGTCTGGCATTGATTCTTCTTGCGGAGCTATCTGAGATGCTGGACAGTTGCCTGCCTGATCTATTGGACAATTCTGCCTTGTGTCTTGATTGCTGTTGAACCTTGAACTTTTGAGTTTGTAACACATGTATTTTCTCTTTGTATTTTGTTTGTTATGTCTTTGCATAATAAATGTGGTTTAGAGCAAGTATTTTTGTATTTTTTTTTTTTAATAGATTTGATGTTGTCAATCTGTGTTGTTTGTAGGTTGTTAATTTCACTTTGATTTAATTGTCTGTGCTGCATTATTTTGCAAAATCCTCCTCAAGTTGTTGTGATTAATACATGTTTAAATCCTTAAGAGACTGTTGGTTTGTGGGCACAGTCCTTTTAACTCCTGTTAATTTCCTCTGCAAAATGGTCAGACCTCAAAACCATATTCTGTTAGTTTCTCAAATTAACATACATGTGTTTTTTTCTTTTCTTTGTTTTTTTTTTTTTTTCCAAGTCCTGTTTTGTTGAACTTGTAGCACGTTTTTATGTTTTATGTGAAGAAAAGAAAAGTATTATTGCACCCCAGAAGTCAACCACTTTGTTCCCATATTCAGGGGGTCAAGGGCCTCTTCCACACAACCCTATGCTGGGGTTGTGGGGGTCTGCAGACAGGGGGCTTTACGGAATGTAGAAAGCCCCTTTAAACTAGTGGGTACAAGGTGCTTTGTGGTTGGTATTGGGCTGCACCCAACATGCCCCAAAGGCAGCCACCTATGTTGAGTGCATGTGGCCTTGAATAGTTCAGGAGGGGGTTGGGCGATCGCTCTTCTTGCCCCTTTCCTAGCTTGCCTTGTTGTATGGCCTGAAAAAGAATGTGGTTTGGATTGGTGAAGGCAGCTCACAGCCTTTTGAGAATGGAGTGGAGTTCCCCTTTAAAAGTAAAAGTTAGCCCATGGAAATCCAAGGGATTAGAGGGGGGAGACAAGAGCATTGGAGAATGGAGTGTGGAGTTCCCCTTTAGAAACAAAAGCTAGCCCAGGGAAATCATATACATTAGAGGGGGGAAAGTTAAATGCCCTTCTAGGAGGAGCTAGAGGAGCGAGAGACTTTTTACATAATTTTAACAAGGTGTATAATATTAATTATATAGTTAATAAAAATATTTATGTGATTGCTGTTATTAATATTATTATTATTATTATTATTATTATTAGTAGTAGTAGTAGTAGTAGTAGTAATAGTAGAATTACTATTTTTATTGTTGTTTTTATTATTATCATTAGTAGTAGTAGTAGCAGCAGTAATAGTAGAATTACTATTTTTACTTGTTGTTTTTATTATTATTATTATTATTATTATTATTATTATTATTATTATTAATATTATTATTATTATTATTAATAGTAGTAGTAGTAGTAGTAGACGTAGTAGTTGTAATAGTGAATTATTATTTTTACGTGTTGTTTTTTTTATTAGTATTATTATTATTATTATTATTATTAGTAGTAGTAGAAGTAGTAGTAGTAATAGTAGAATTATTATTTTTACTTGTTGTTTTTATTATTATTATTATTATTATTAGTAGTAGTAGTAGTAGTAGTAGTAGTAGTAGTAGTAGTAGTAGTAGTAGTAGTAATAATAGTAGAATTACTATTTTTACTTGTTGTTTTTATTATTAGTAGTAGTAGA
Source organism: Lithobates pipiens (assembly GCF_037356315.1). Classification (NCBI taxonomy): domain Eukaryota; kingdom Metazoa; phylum Chordata; class Amphibia; order Anura; family Ranidae; genus Lithobates; species Lithobates pipiens. The sequence goes on from NW_027507791.1 coordinate 23,885,238, forward strand.
AGTAGTAGCTGTAATAGTAGAATTACTATTTTTACTTGTTGTTTTTATTATTATTAGTAGTAGTTGTAGCAATAGTAGAATTACTATTTTTACTTGCTGTTTTTATTATTATTATTAGTAGTAGTAGTAGTAGTAGTTGTAGAAGTAGTAGTAGGAATAGTAGAATTATTATTTTTACTTGTTTTTTATTATTATTATTAGTAGTAGTAGTAGTAGTAGTAGTAGTAGTAGTAGTAGTAGTAGTAATAATAGTAGAATTACTATTTTTACTTGTTGTTTTTATTATTATTATTATTATTATTATTAGTAGTAGTAGTAGTAGTAGTAGAAGTAGGAGCAGTAATAGTAGAATTACTATTTTTAATTGTTTTTATTATTATTATTATTAGTAGTAGTAGAAGTAGTAGTAGTAATAGTAGAATTACTACTTTTACTTGTTGTTTTTTTTTATTTATTATGAATATTATTATATAATTAATAGTAACTTCTTTTTTTTTTTTTAATCAGATGAAAATTGCTATGGTAATACACAAATATGGCTCCTCCCTACCTCGCTCCCTACTTGCACCCTAAACAAATAGTAACCATGACAACACACGCTCCCCCTCTTTAGAGACGGGAAAACAAAGCAGCAGAGGCTCAGTTACATATGCATGCGAAATAATCTTCTGCGACTCTTCTGGATATTTAAATATAATATTCTCTGTTTGCAGCCTGTTCATTCTGCTGGATTATTTTTATTACACACACAAAGTGTTGAAACAAGACAGGAAGGAAACGAGCACATCAGCGACATTAATGAAAAATTCACTCGGAGTGTAAGTGCCAAACTCCGTGAGTGTTACATGCTGAGATAATGAGGAGATAAAACATTATGATAAGGAATGTTTTCATCTAATACACAGAACAAGTCACTTGTCAGGAGCGCAGATTGCTATCGTGAATGTTCTCTCTCTGCTGAACTATTGCATAATAACTTTCTAGTAGCAATGCAAAATAGCACCGAATAATATCACAATCTGACTAGCACTGTCATTAGCGTTATATACAAAGGCAGAGGAGTTGGTAAAAGCTGGTATTTAAGTTTCAAATCAACATATTCTGATTTAAAGGGAATCCAAGGCCGTGAAAAGGCAAAGCCGCCGCATGAAGAGTCATGTAGAACGCACGCGAAGGCATACGCATGTAAATTAAAGGGAGGCCAGAGCGTGTTTTCTGAAAGTACACATTTCACGTTATTGTTGTAACGCTTCTGTAAAAGTCATTTTCAATGAGATGTATGTCCTGGTTTTTTTTTTAGGCCTCGTTCCATATTTTGATCATTGCGCATTATATGTGCATTTGTGACTACTCCCTCTAGTGGTCGAAATACTATCATGGATTGTGATACGCATTCTAGTTTAGGGCTAAAATGACATGAGTGATTTTAAATTGGTATTAAACCTAAAAATAAAAATGTGTTTTATTACAGCTTACCGATTCCTATATGCGATGGCTGCATTCGTTCTCTTTTCCTTTATATTGCCCTGCTAATCCTGTCTGTTGCTAAGCGGTGCCTTGGAATCTGCCTCTACCTCAACCTGGCGCCTGACGCCATTTACCTCGGCGCCCGTGCTCCCTAGTGCTCCTAGGAGATACGTCCTAGGAGATACATGTCATCACTTCCCAGGAGTCAGTGGGCAGAGCAGAGGGCTACGTTGCCATCACAACAGGGGCGGGCACTTCCGATGATGTCGCCCCATTGTGACGGCAACGTCAGAAGTGTACGGGCGCTGCGCCGTACATACAGCGCATGTGCGAGAACGGGCGGTGCACGCTGGTTGCGCAGCTGCACCAGAGCCCGGAAGATAGCGCCTGTGGACTTCACATGCCCACAAGCACTATGGAAACTGCCAGGAAAGAGGAATATAAGATATATTCCTCTAAAAAAATCGGCAATCGAGCGCCGATTCAGCACAGAAACGTGAGTGCTATAAATAAGCGTTAGAAACAAAAGTTATTCATCCTAAAAAAATAAATAATAATTTAACAGTGGGAACGCTGCTTTAAGGACACTTACCTGTCCAGGGAGCCCACAATGTTGTCGTCCTCCCACCCCCCCTTCCCCCCTGAGGCCGATCCGTCCATCACAAGCGCTGCCATTCAAACTAAGGGAAACCAACAGTGGAGCCTTGAGGCTTCTGTCAGGGCTGGCTTAGCCCTTCCTTCTCTGGGCTGGCCGCTCAGCTGTCGGCTAAACGCCAGCTCTCTTTTCTCTCCACAGTTACCAGCTATTCCTGATGATGCTCATCTGACCTGCCTACTTAAAGCTGTCCAGCTCACTTCGCCTCTGCTTTCGCCTTGGTCACATCACAAGAAACCATCTCCTGCGGTTCTGTTTAAAGACTGGCTTGCTGACATCCCTTCTGGCTCCTTACCCTGCTTGCTGTTGCTCTACTTGGATCCATGACTTCTGGCCTGGCTGATTACCCGATCTGGTTATTAAACTCTGGCCTGGCTGACTACTTGATCCGGTTATTGGACTCTAGATATGCTTTGACTACGCTTTTTCTATTTGGCTGACTACTTGATCCGGTTATTGGACTCTAGCTATGCTTTGACTACGCTTTTTCTATTTACCTTTTTATTTTTATTTAATAAACAAGTGTGATTTAATTGTACTTCTGTCTCTGTCTGATTCATGGTTTCTGACAGCTTCACAGCCGGTTTCCTACTGCGCATGCACGAGTCACAGGAGGAAAAGACGCCCCGAGCTAGGACGGAAGTACACTATGTACTTCAGAAAAGTTAAGAAAAAAGAAAAACATTGTTATCCAAAAACGAGGCATGGAAGGGTGGTCTTTCCTTTAAGACAAAGTTGCAAAAGTGGGTGGAACTCCGCTTTCAAGTGTTAGTAAACCCACAACAGTAAAATCAGTCTGTACATGCAGTAAAGCGTGCTTGTTATACTCACTGTGGAACCTAAGGGGTTAATCCTCCTTGTGTAAAAAGGTTGTTTGATCCTGTCTTTTCTGATCTAGCACAGCCACTCTTCTTGCATGTGATAGCCCTCTTCTCTTCTGGGAGTGTCTTATTACTGCCCGTGCTGGCCCAGCTTCTCTGCTCCTCCCCTCAGCTCTCTACATCACCTTTTATTTAAGAGCTGGGAGGAGCACAGGGGAATACCATAGCGTGTCATTAGAGTGACAGCTCTGAGTCTTTTGTAACTGCTGATGTAACGCCCCAAGATGGTGGCACCAAGCAACAGTCTCAGGGCTTTTAGTCTTTTGCACAAGGGGGGCTTTAACAAGTAAATAACACATATAAAATATGTTAAATGCGCATCTAATCCGGTGTTAAGGTGGCTGTAAAAATGAATGACATTTTGTTTGCTAAAGTTTTGTATATTATAAACTAGGGCTGTTACTGATTAAAAATGTTGTGTTCGACTAATCGATTTTTTTAATTAATCGATTAATCGACTAATTTTGATTAATTATAACGCACATACAAATCCAACTATTTTAGCTGATCTCCTTGCATTGCAACTCTGCATTAGTCAGTGGTAAATGTGGTATACACTATATACAATCCCCCAACACTAGTTAGTTTCCACAATCCATGACTTAACTTCACAGTTCACACAAATACGTTTTAAATTCAAACTGTAGCACTGACATAAGTAATTTTTTTTCTCCACAGTAGCATGACAATCCCTCCACCTCCGGTCTAACTAATCACTCTTACCTTATGGCATGGACCCCTGTGCAAACAGGTGGTCAATCATGCATGAGGGTTAACACGGACCATAAACTTCTCTCATAATCTCAGGTCATGGGTAGAAAGAAAAGATCTAAGTGCTCACTGCTTAAGTATAAGATTTCATTTTTGTGTTCAAACACAAACTACTCACATAAAGATGATAAAAACACAGCATGTAAAGCCGACAATCGTGTCAGTTCCGTAGGGCAGCAGCGGGTGGCGTCATGCGTAGCTCCTCCCCCATACATGTTACGTTCAATCAGAAACTTCAATGTCACCGGACTCCTCCCCCTTTCCCTTTGTTAGCAGACGGAGGCACTTGGAGAAGGGGGCAGGAGTCCAGTGACGTCACCGGATCTCCGGCAGAACTCCCTGAAGACCCGGGAAGTTGGCGAAGAGGTGAGTACCGGTCAAAATAATTTTGATTGATCAAAAAAATTAACGATTAATCGAGGAATTAATCTTTAATTTTCACAGCCCTTTTTTAAACAATTGCAATTTTTTTAAATAAAATATTTTTTTTTCCACTTTTTTATGTTTTGTTGCATCTCAGTACTACTTATCTCCAATTCAGAAAAGATGAAGTTGGTTCATTGGAGCAAATCATTGCTCAAAATACAAAAGACGACAAAATATTCACAAACACGTGGAATGTCCCTGGAAATGGATTACTGGGATCCGCACATTCAATATCAACCTGAAAACAATTCTCTATATTATACCTAAAATAGAACCCCCTTCCTGCAAACCCCCTCCCCCTCCTCCGAAAAACATGACTCTGGAACTTGTATGCACAGTGATATCTCATAGTTAAGTGTAGACGCATTTTTGGAATCTCCAAAAGAACTTTTTTTTGTGTGCCAAACTCTCTTGCCCAGAAATTGTTCACGAATAAAAGCATAATGTCAGGCATATTGCTACCACCCATTGGCAGAAATCATCCAACACAATCTTTCATTTCATCCAGCAAGAGTTGTTAACCCATTGGGAACCAGATAGCTGCTCCTTGATCGAGCTATGAGATTTATTTATTTTTTTCTTCGATTTTTAGGGTTATTCCGCTCGAAAATATTTCCGTTTTCTGCAGATCCTGTAGATTTAAAAGGCAACTGTTTAACTAATACAGTTTTGGCCCGACACCCTGCCCTAGCTTTCTTTTTCAGGTTCTCATACTTACCTATTAACATTTTACCAAGATCTTAGTTGTGCAGCCAGGTCAGCACCACACAACGGGGTTGATTTTCTAAAGGCAAATAGACTGTGCACTTGGCAAAGTGCAATTGCAGTTTGAGCAGTTGACCCAGAGCTTAGTTAACCTGGCGGTATGATTATTTCTGATTTAAGGTGCTGAAAGTGGCACCATTATTTTGCATGGAAATTTGGCGTTTTATATTGTAGGCCTGCAATTCTTAGCCCTTGTACACACGGTCGGACATTCCGACGGAAAATGTCCGATCGGACCGTGTTGTTGGATAATCCGACCGTGTGTGGGCTTCATCTGACTTTTTCCATCGGAATGCCCGACCAACAAAGTTTGAGAGCTGGATATAAAAATTTTCCCACAACATGATCCGATCGGACTTTGTCCGATCGTTTGTAGAGAATTCCGATCGGACAAAGTTCCACGCATGCTCAGATCAAAATTCCTAAACCAAAGCTATTGGCTACTAGCCTGAACGTAGCCCCGTCGTAATGAAATAACGTCATCGCGTTACGTACAATCGGATTTTCCGACAACTTTGTCCGACCATGTGTATGCAACACAAGTTTCTGACAAAATCCGTCGGACAAAATCCGACGGATTTTGTTGTCGGAATGTGCGACCGTGTGTACAAGGGCTTAGAATATATTTGAGCATGATGGTCCCTAGTTGTTAGGGAGAAAAGTCATACAGAAAATTTACACTGATAAAGAATTATCTGAGATCCATGATGACCCATGAAAGACCAAGTTCTCTGTGCCTACTGGCTATCGAGAGCAAAGCCTTCATGATGATACAGTTTGATGAGTTAGTTATAGCTTTTACAGATGCTAACTGCAGGAAGAAATTCTTTTTGTAACTGTGATTTTCCAAATACCCATGCAATGTGTATTCTTACAGTAGATAAAATTGAGAAAAAAAATCTTCGGAAACCTGACATATTTTTTTCAGAACCAATGCAGTTTCTTATTAATTTAAAGTGGTTGTAAACCCTTACAAACCACTTTGACCTACAGGTTAGCCTAGATTAAGGCTTACCTGTAGGTCCAAGAAATATCTCCTAAACCTATAAGGTTTAGGAGATATTTGCCTGAAGACAGGCACCGCTGTCTACGGCGCATGCGCCGTAGACAGCGGCACGCAGGCGCACTGAGCGTGGCTTCGTCGATGACGAAGATGCCGCACGATGCCGCGCGTCTCGGCTCTCGTGCGCATGCGCAGAAGTGACATCATCGCGGCTTCGCCGAATGACAGCGACGGAGCTGCGAGACGCACCCAGAAGATGGATGCGCGGGACTACAGGGGACAGCGGTGACTTCGCTGGCTCCTGTGTCAGGTAAGTGACACATAATGGGCTACTATGCGATGCGATGCAATGCATAGTAGTCCATTATGCTTTGCCTTTGCAGGGAATGAAAGAGGAAGTAAACTCATCAGGGTTTACTTCCTCTTTAAGTTCCATTTTTTATTTGTCATATAATTGAATATTTATGTTGAAGGGGCCCCCCGAACTTCAGGTACCCTGGGCAACCCAAGGTCTAAATATGGCACTGCAGCTGGGTCAGTTGGGCCTTGCATACACACCACATTCGCCATTCATTCCTATGGAAAGACCATCCACCGTTCTTCTGACTGAGAAAATCACTCAAGTTGTAGCTTACACATGTACAGTATATGGCCTCTTCCAATGTGGGTGTTTCAGTGCTTGGTCCAGCACTGTAATGTAAAGTGAGTCACATGCTCCCCATAGGTTGAGGGAACAACGGAAGTAGGAGCAATGGATGAGCAAAGAAAAGTATATGCTTCTGGGTAGGTTTAGCAAACCTGTCACTGTACTGTGCATGGGAAAAAAGACAGATTTGCTTTAAAGTACCTTTTTTTTTTTGATACACTAGTGACAATGTGGTTCCTGCCTGCAATCCTTGCTGGTCAAAATGAGTATTGTAGCTATTGTTCTGTCAAATACTGCAACCTTCTGCTAGATGTAAAGAAATAATGGGAAATGACTAACATTTATTTACCCAAATTTTCCTTCAGCACCTCAACATGTCATTATAGTTGGGTTGAGCCCAGTTTCTCCAGGTCTGACGGACAGCCCTTTTGGGTATCTATGCAGATTTCCCCAGACACACAGCCAACCTACTAATAACATATTCTAGAGCTAAAAATTCTGGGGAGAATAGCCATGACATGGTGAGGTGCCTGCTATCATGTGACGATTCCATGTAGGTTTGAGCCAAATTAAGTTTTGCCCAGACCTTAGCTTGTCCTTAACTAGAAGGTCACAATATGGAATGGACAATTTATTAGGAGGTTTCATTTTCAATAGTGCTTAAGGAACTGGATCAGAGGCTCAAGTACTAATGTCCCAGTGTAGAGAGGAGATAACAAAGATATCAAACAGATGAGAAAATGAACAAATGTACAAATGTGAGAAACAGTAGGTAATAGTATGGAATATATATATGACAAGTAGTAAAGCAATACAATATAACTGTCTTTAGCAAATTAAAGTGCACATCAGGATTCACATGAAGGAGTGGATTCAATCCCTAGAATGCCCCATCGCATAAGAGAATGCTCTGGATATTGGCTGGGGGGCTGGGTATGTGTCCCCACAGCACCGATGATGTATGGTTGCTGGTGCCAAAATGATTCAGTTGTATGGTGTGAGTGAGATTAGAAGCATCCCTGCCGGCATAGAAAACACTAGGGCCCACAAGGATCGACCACAGATGTGGGGACGAGTCTAGCACAAAAATGATATGTGTCTGTAGGAGAACATAACATATTCAATTAAGGGGGTATGCAATATTATGGGAGTGTAGGTTCATCGTCATACCATGCAAGTGCACACGTTGGGGCATAGCAAACAGTCATAGAAGGTATCATAACAGGGGCACACGCTTCCCAGAAGGTCAGGTGGTCTGCACAGTAGAATGTGCAAGAAGTGAGAGGACAACATGACAAAGTCCATCATAGTACTTACGCACGATGTAGATAACAGATATATATAACTTGATAAGAAATCACTTATGTTACACATAGATAATTCGAGGGGGGAGAAAAAACTGTCGGGGAGCAAAAGTAGCCAAAATTTGATGAAGGAGTCTGTAACAATAGTATAAAGAAAATATCCAGAGTGGATAATGAAAAGTGGGGGAAGGAGAAACATGAAGATGGAGGGGAGACATGGGGAGTAAAAGGGAAGGAGGTAGGGACCAATATGGAAATTGTACCTCTGTGGTCAGTTGAAAGGACTAATTACTATTCCTGTCTATTCCTGTCTACATAGGTGGATATGTTTGGTGATATGGCTTCACATGTCCCTTTCAAAGCCTCAAGAGGAGAAACCCTGTAAATAAGGGTTTCAAATTGAAGGCCTCATTGAGGCCTGGTGGGGAGTTGGCATTTAAATCATAAATCCACCTCAACTCATGCTGTAGGATGAGCTTATTAAAGTCCCCTCCTCGTGGACTGGGGTATATCCGATCCTAAACCCAAAATGGACACCCTTGGAAAATGACCACTGTGGGTTCGTGCCACATGTCTTCCCAAAGGGAGGTCGGGGTTTCTGGTTTGCATAGCTCGAATGTGGCGATACATTCTTTGCCATAGTTTCTGTATGGTGTGACCTATGTAATAGCAGCCACAACCACATTGTAGGAGGTAGACAACACCCATAGTCTGACAGTTGGCAAAGTGTCTGGGGGCAAAAAACCAACCACTGGGCATTTATATGTTTTTTCTGGAGTCCATGTATTTACAAGAGGCACAGGATCCACAAGGGAATGTGTCAAAGAGTTTACATGGGTCGCCTCGGGTGGAGCCCCGGAATTTGCTTTTAACTAACAGGTCACCCACAGACGAAGCACATCTGTAGGTGACTAAGGGAGCAGGAGGCAAAAATGGATCCACACTGGGATCAGAGGTCAGGAGGTGCCAGTATTTTCCAAAAATTTGTTTCACTTTGAGGTGATCGTTAAAATAGGTAGTGATAATCCTAGTACCCTCGTTATTGATATAGTTATCCTTTTTGGAAAAAAAGAAGGTTGTGTCTATTTTTGGTATCTACCTGATTTAATGTTTTTTTAGGTATTTGTGACAGTAGCCTCTCTCTAATAGGCATAGTTTTAAAGTCTGTGTCATTAGAACAGTTGCGTTTTATTCTCAAATATTGGCTTTAAGGTATTATGTTGACTAGGGGCCTAGGTTTCAAACCGGAGGAGTGTAGGATGGTGTTCCCTGCAGTTGACTTCCTGAATAGCTTACAAGAGAGCATGTTTTGAGTATATTTATAGATTTCGACATCTAAAAAAGTAACTTTGGAGTTACTAAGGAACATTGTAAATTTCAAGTTAAACTCATTGTGTTTCAAAGCAGCCAAGCACTCACATAGAAGGTCCTCGGGTCCATCAAGTATGAAGATGTCATCTATGTACCTGTACCACATAACGATGTGGCACAGGTACACAGAGAGATCCTCATCATCATAGATGGTGCGCTCCCATTCCCCCGGATACAGGATGGCCTAGCCAGGGGCACAGCAAGTGCTCATGGCTACTCCCTGCATATGGAGGAAGAGTTGTCCATCAAATGAAAAAACATTATGTTGAAGTATAAATTCAAGAGAGAGTAGTATAAATTCATTAAATGATTCTTCATGATGGCTAATTTGGGATAGCACTCTATGAATGCATGCAAGTCCTCTAGAGTGCGTTATTGAACTGTAGAGGGCCTCCACATCTATAGCCACCCACCCGATACCTGAACACCCTCAATTATCTGTAAAAGATGGATAGTGTCATGGACATAGGATGGTAGGGCAAGAACGAATGGTCTGAAGTGCTCGTCCACAAATCTAGACAGATTCTCAGCGATAGCACCATTGCCGGATATTATGGGCCCACCAGGGGGATCTAATTTGTTTTTATGAATTTTAGGGAGCGAGTAGAAGGTAGCCGTTCTAGGAAAAGAGGTACGAACAAAGTTCCATAGTTTTTTGGAAATAACATTATTGTAAAATGCATTGTCAACAGATAGAATTCCTCAATCCTCATTGAAACTATCAATAATTTCTTTTTCCACTGGTTGATACCAATCAGTGTGACTAAGGATTTTGGTACACATCTGTGCATATCTCTCATTATCCATAAGGACAATGTTGCCCCCTTTGTCTGAAGCCTTAATGGTTAAATTGTAATTGCTGGACAGAATTTTCAAGGCTGGCTTTTGGCTTAAAGTAAGGTTCCCTAGGTGATTGGACGATAGATCTAAGGCTTTGCTCTCCTGACAAGTGAGTTTTAGAAAGGTGGCTCTTTCTTGGTTTGAGCTAGGGGCAGGGTACATATCCGATTTTTTCTTTAATGATGACTTAATACTTGTAGTGATAGTATTGATGGATGGATCATCATCTACTTGTTTTAAATAGAGATTCTAGATCAATGGTGTTGATCAAGTCAGGGCTTGATGTTCACTAAACGTACGACATCCTTCGGATCCCGGATTCCATCTTCTCTTTATCAAACATGCTTCTCAATAGAAGCTTGCATGTATATAGGTGTAGGTCTTTAATCACTTCAAATTTGTCCAGTTTATGATGGGGCAGAAAGTAAGTCCTTTAGATAAAACTAAAGTTTTGCCTGCCATGAAGGGGTGAGATTAATTACGTTGAATTCTGGAGGGGAAGGGGGGATGGTGCGTGTTTATAGTGGTGTTTGGACCAGAGGATTCCCCTGTTTTTTTGAAAAGAATATAGTGGGAATTTGTGTGGGAAGGAGTGAAGGAATGTTGGTTGCGGTGGCTAAAGGTACTCCAGTGTTGAAGGTCTCATCTGGCACCGGTGCTGGTTTGCTTTCGGTATTGCCAGAGCAGGTACGGGTGTGATGTTCAGAAGGGTGTTTTGTCAGAATAGTTGTTGAAGAGGTTTTACCGACCCTCCATCTTTTAGGTCGTCTGATACGTCTAGACTGCTTAGAGGAAAGGTGGGAGACATTAGAGGATATAGAAGAGGTATCCGACATGTCAGACTGCCTGAAGGGCTGAACCGGACCTATTACTCATACCTGTATTCCGAAACATGTTAGGGCTTCTATGCACACGCACTCCATTTGACCTCCTACCGTGAGATCAACTGTGTGTTTTGGCATATAGCTGTTATGTAACTGTCCAGTCTGACTAATTTGCTTTTAGGTTTACATACCCTATGTACCTACTTTACTACATTTTGTATATTTTTCTTCTTACTCCCTTTTCTGGTTAACATCCTTTGCCCATAAAATCCCCCGGGGCAGCCCCTTTTGCAACTTTCTCTTTTGTACTGGGATGTGGCGAAGGTTGAAGGTTTCCAGAATTATACCTATAGTTGGTTTTCTTTTATCTATTCTTTTTCAATGTAGAGAGGAGAGTGCTGATATTTAAACTTTGATGGTGTTCTATTCTAAAACTAAATATACCAATTTCTGCAGAAAATTGAGAAAATGGGAAACTGAAGGCTTGAATAGATCTCTAATAAACCTCTATCATATTTTAAAATTTGAGGTTAATTAATGTCTTCCTGGTTCATAAAAGAGTGGATGTTACAGCATCTGGCAGACTGAGTTCATTCAACTTATCCTCTCAATCTTCTGGTTGCAAATTTTATTTTCTTTGGACGTGGATGGATGCCCTGGACCTGTCTAGAAGATTCCTCACTAAAGGGAAGTGGCCATGGATCAAATACCTTCATTTTCTACAACAGCCGAAACAACGGGCTGCGGGACCAAAATTATACAATTCCACTTCCTCTTGTTGAATTTTTGGAGAACTCTTATGCCGCGTACACGCGGTCGGAGAATCCGTCGGAATGCGTCTTATCGGACCGTGTCGTCGGATAATCCGACTGTGTGTGGTATGCATCGGACTGATTCCGTCCGAATCTCCATCGGACCCAATTTTCCAACATGTTGGAAATATTTCCCGACCAACTGGGCCGGTTGGACCTAATCCGATCATGTGTAGAGCATTTTGATCGGACCAAGTGCCACGCATGCTCAGATCAAATTCCTACATCAAAGCTATTGGCTACTAGCCTGAACGTAGTCCCATCGTAACGAAATTACGTCATCACGTTCTGACTGATCGGATTTTTTGACAACTTAGTCTGACCGTGTGTATGCAACAGTTTCGGACAAGATCCGACGGACAAAATCTGATGGACAAAATCTGACGGATTTGGTTGTCGAAATCTCCGACCGTGTGTACGTGGGCTTAAGATTGGAGGAACTGGAGGAAATATATACATCAATGGGAATGTCCATCTCTGGGCTCAAAACGCATCTGCTTTCAGAGCACAAGGATCGTGAATTCTGGAGAACTATTGGGGGTACTCGATAAATGAGAATTAAAGTTGTCAAGTCTATCAGTGGAAATCCCCACTTTTGGAAGATTTTGATTTCATTTTAGAGACCAGACCATTCCACTGCTTCTGGAAAACTGAGGCTCAGAGAGTCTGCTATTGTGTTACTTGTTCCCTTTAATCTTCCAACAATTCTTTGATCTCTGAGATAAGTAAAAATGCAGATAGTTCTTTAACAATAGAATGTGTTTCCTAATGTTCCTTACACATGATTGTATCTTTAACAGTTTGTTTACCCATTTTGCTGGCTTAAGACCAGAGCACTTTTTGCGATTCGACACTGCATCGTTTTAACTGACAATTGCGCGGTCGTGCGACATGGCTCCCAGACAAATTTGCCGTCCTTTTTTTCCCCACAAATAGAACTTTCTTTTGGTGGTATTTGATCACCTCTGCAGTTTTTATTATTTGCGCTATAAACAAAAATAGAGCGACAATTTTGAAAAAAAAATGCATTATTTTTTACTTTTTGGTATAATAAATATCCCCAAAAAATATATAAAAAATATTTTTTTCCTCAGTTTAGGCCGATACGTATTCTTCTACATATTTTTGGTAAAAAAAAAATTGCAATAAGTGTTTATTGATTGGTTTGTGCAAAAGTTATAATGTTTACAGAATAGGGGTTCATTTTATGGCATTTTTATTATTCATTTTTTTTTTACTAGTAATGGTGGTGAGCTGTGATTTTTATTGGGACTGCGACATTACGGAGGACACATCGGACAATTTTGACACATTTTTGGGACCATTGTCATTTTACAGCGATCAGTGCTATAAAATTGCACTGATTACTGTAAAAATGAGAGGGACAGTGAAGGGGTTAACCACTAGCTGGTTAGGAAGAGGTTAAGTGTGTCCTGGGGGGTGATTCTAACTGTTAGGGGGAGGGGCTGTGTGTGACACGTCACTGATCACCCCTCCCGATCACAGGGAGCTATGATCAGTGACACTGTCACTAGGCAGAAAGGGGAGATGCTTGTTACATTAGCATCTCCCCGTTCTTCAGCTCCGTGAGGCTATCGCAGGTATCCCCGCGGACATTGAGTCCACGGGACCCATGATACTACTCATAGTTACATAGTTAGTAAGGTTGAATAAAGACACCAGTCCATCCAGTTCAACCTGAGTGAGTGTCTACAATTGTCCCTATCCCTGTACATTGCACACTCACATCGGTCCCTGCCCTCAAGGAGCCCACAGTCCAAGGTCCCCATTCATATACCAGGGCCAATTTTGTACAGAAGCCAGTTAACCTACCTGCATGTCTTTGGAGTGTGGGAGGAAACCGGAGTACCCAGAGGAAACCCACACAGGCACAGGGAGAACATGCAAACTCCAGGCAGGTAGTGTCGTGGTTGGGATTTGAACCAGCAACCCTTTTTACTGCTAGGTGAGAATGCTAACCACTACACCACTGTGCCACCTTCAAGTGTGAAAGGGGTCTCATGGAGCTCCCGGCAGGGTTGCGTGTGTGCCGCCGCCGCCGGCGTGCACGTCACCACATGGCGGCAAATTCAAAGGGATGTACCTGTACGCCCACTTGCCCAGCTGTGCCATTCTGCCAACGTAAATGCGGTGGTCGGCAAGTGGTTAAAGGGAAAAGGTAGATCTTTTAGGATACTACTTACGTCTAATAATATTTTTAAATATTACATATTTCTAGATTTTAGACATAGTAAATCACTTAAGATGGGCAGCTTAGTGGCTAAGTGGTTTGCATTTCCACCTGGCAGTACTAGGGTCATCAGTTCAAATCCTCTTGAGTAACTGAATAGCACTACCTGTGTGGAGTTTTCATTTTCTCCCTTTGCATGTGTGAGTTTCCTCCGGGTACTCCGGTTTCCTCCCATACTCCAAAGACATGCCGGTAGGTTAATTGGCTCCTGTCTAAATTGGCCCCAGCATGTGTATGTATGAATGTGAGTTGGGGACCTTAGATTGTAAGCTCCTGGAGGGCAGGGACTGATGTGAATGTACAATATACAGTATATTTAAAGCACTGCATATATTGACGGCGCTATTTACAGTAAGTACCTGTAATAAATAAATACAATAACAAATCTTTACTTTTTGATTTCAGGTCCACTTTAAAATATGTTGTTTCTGTGTTGATACCTCTGACATGGCTAGTTTACAAACTGCTTAGCTTAGGAGTTCCTCTTTAAAGCAGCCTTCCATTTTGTTCCATGACTAAAGGATCTGTCCCTCAGCATCTAAGGCGAATCCTTCCACTAAGTAGATTTCATTTTCCTGCAATCTCTCAGCCTTCTGCCAGTAGGGAGATATGGAACTGGCCGGGGCCCAGCTCATTTCAGCATGTGAAGATTATATCACTGATATTTTTATTTGATTACCATTCCCCATTGACACTGCCGCAGACTCTTCATAAAACCAAATACTCTTGTTAATGAAAAAAAAATTAAAGCTCTTCAATGCATAATAAAAGATGGAAAAAATCCAATATTTAGCTGACCTCTCTGGTCTGTTCATTGATCTCTCGGACCTGGTTTCACGGAGAATCCGAGTGATGCAAATAGCAGCTCCTGGGTTTACCGCTACTGCAAAGAAAAGATCATTTCATTTAACAGCCTAACAAAAAGAAGGGCTCAAAACATTGCCATTTTTTTTTGGGACAGAATCTTGCCTTTGAATAACTGAATAGACTGAACAGAATGATAAAAATAAGTCAAGATTAACTTGAAAAAAAAAAAATTGAGAAAAAAACAAAACAAAACAGTACATATATATTATACTATATAACAGTATATCTACGCTATATTATGAAAAGTATTGGGACGCCTGCCTTTACACGCACATGAACTTTAATGGCAACCCAGTCTTAGCCCGTAGGGTTCAATATTGAGTTGGCCCACCCTTTGCAGCTATAACAGCTTCAACTCTTCTGGGAAGGCTGTCCACAAGGTTTAGGAGTGTGTCTATGGGAATGTTTGACCATTCTTCCAGAAGCACATTTGTGAGGTCAGGCACTGATGTGGGTGAGAAGGCCTGGATCGCAGTCTCCACTCTAATTCATCCCAAAGGTGTTCTGTCGGGATGAGGTCAGGACTCTGCATGCCAGTCAAGTTCCTCCACCCCAAACTTGCTCATCCATGTCTTTATGGACCTTGCTTTGTGCACTGGTGCGCAGTCATGTTGGGACAGGAAGGGGCCGTCCCCAAACTGTTCCTACAAAGTTGGGAGCATGAAATTATCCAAAATGTCTTGGGATGCTGACGCCTTAAGACCACTTTACCCACTGGGGTGTTTTTCAGGTGCTGTAGCGTTAAAAAAACACCTGAAAGAAGCCTCATCTGCAATCCCAATGTGAAAGCCCGAGTGCTTTCACACTGAGGTGCTGCGCTGGCAGGGCATCAATAAAAGTCCTGCAAGCAGCTTCTTTGCAGCACTCGGGCTTTCACATTGGGATTGCAGATGAGGCTTCTTTCAGGTGCATTTTTTAATGCTAAAGTGGCTTAAAAGCTCCCCAGTGTGAAAGGGGTCTAAAAGTTCCCTTCCCTGGAACTAAGGGGCCAAGCCCAACCCCTGAAACACAACCCCACACCATAATCCCCCCTCCACCAAAAGATTTAGACCAGTTTACAAAGCAAGGTCCATAAAGACATGGATGAGCGAGTTTGGGTTGGAGGAAGAACGGTCAAACATCCCCATAGACACACTCCTAAACCTTGTGGACGGCCTTCCCAGGAGAGTTGAAGCTGTTATAGCTGCAAAGGCTGGACCAACTCAATAATGAATCCTACAGACTAAGACTGGGATGCCATTAAATTTCATGTGTGTGTAAAGGCAGGCACCCCGTTACTTATGGTAATAGAGAGTATATATATTTATATATACACTCCTCGTATTTTTGCAAATATTGTATTATATATTTTCAAGTTCAACATGGCACCTCATAGCAAAGAACTCTCTGAGGATCTGAAAAAAAAGAATTGATGGCCTAGGCTATAAAGATATTTCTAAGACCCTGAAACGCTGGAGCACAGTGGCCAAGACCATACAGTGGTTTAACAGGACAAGATCCACTCAGAACAGGCCTCGCCATGGTCGACCAAAGAAGTTGAGTGCACGTGCTCAGCGTCATATCCAGAGGTTGTCTTTGGGAAATAGATGTATGAGTGCTGCCAGCATTGCTGCAGAGGTTGAAGGGGTCGGGGGTCAGCCTGTCATTGCTCAGACCATACGCTGCACACTGCATCAAATTGGTCTGCATGGCTGTTGTCCCAGAAGGAAGCCTCTTCTAAAGATGATGCACAAGAAAGCCCACAAGTTTTCTGAAGACAAGCAGGCTAAGGCTAAGGACATAGATTACTGGGACCATGTCCTGTGATCTGATGAGACCAAGATAAACATATTTAATTCAGATGTTGTCCAGTGTGTGTGGGGGCAACCAAGTGATGAGAACAAAGACAAGTGTGTCTTGTCTACAGTCAAGCATGGTGGTGGGAGTGTCATGGTCTGGGGCTGCATGAGTGCTGCCGGCACTGGGGAGCTACAGATCATTGAGGGAACCATGAATGCCAACATGTACTGTGACATACTGAACCAGAACATGATCGGAGACTGGGCCGCAGGGCAGTATTCCAACATGATAATGATCCCAAACACACCTCCAAGGCGATCGCTGCCTAGCTAAAGTATCTGAGGGTAAAGGTGATGGACTGACCATACATGTCTCCAGGCCTAAACCCTATTGAGCATCTGTGGGACATCCTCAAATGGTGGAGGAGCACAAGGTCTCTAACATCCACCAGCTCCGTGATGTCATCATGGAGGAGGGGAAGAGGACTCCAGTGGCAACCTGTGAAGCTCTGGTGAACTCCATGCCCAAGAGGATTAGGGCAGTACTGGAAAATAATGGTGGCCACACAAAATATTGACACTTTAGGCCCAATTTGGACATTTTCACTGAGGGGTGTACCAGGGTTGCCAAACACCAGTAAATGTACTGACAGTTTGTAAAAATCATTGATTTTTTTACAACTGCCAGTAAATATCAGGGGCTGATAATTTCATGCTGTGTTGACTTTTTAAGTGTAAATCAAGCAAAATACTTTGTTATAGGTACTGCCAGTGTTTCCATATAATGTTTATACCGTTCAAATATTCACTGTGTTCATTTCCAATAGGAGTTCTGTAATTACTCAGGTTGCCAGTAAAAAATGTGCTCTGCCAGTAAATTTTCCATGTTTTGTCAGTAACAAAATGCTGCAGGAGGTTGGCAACCCTGGGGTGTACTCACTTTTGTTGCCAGCGGTTTAGACATTAATGGCTGTGTGTGGAGTTATTATGAGGGGACAGGAAATTTACACTGTTATACAAGCTGTACACTCACTACTTTACATTGTAGCAAAGTGTCATTTCTTCAGTGTTGTCACATGAAAATATATAATATATATGATAAAATAGTTGTAAAAAAAAAAAAAAAAAATGTGAGGGGTGTACTTACTTTTGTGAGATATTATATATTAACCAGCAGTGGCAGTGGTAAGGGCCGGTTCACACTGCGAGCCGCGGCGAGGCGTCTCCGACTTCCTCGCCGCGACTTGCAGGGGGGGTCAGCGGCGACTTGCAGAGGACTTCTGCATAGAAGTCAATGCAAGTCGCCCCCGAAGTCGCCCCGAAGTAGTACAGGAACCTTTTTTCTGAGTCGGAGCGACTCGAGTCGCTCCTCTCAGAACGGTTCCATTGTACTCAATGGGGACAACTTGCGGGAGCGAGGCGAGGCGAGCCGTGTCGCCTCGCCTCGCGCCGCAGTGTGAACCGGCCCTAAGCCATGCAAGAGACAGTGACACCCAGGAACAGTCCAAGCAGGTTTGTATTGCACTTTTAATCACCTGCCATCCAGCATACAAATATAAACATCCTGGATCGCAAGTAATTACACTAGGATCATGGCTTAAGCCTCTCCATGATCCTGGTATGATTTTTTACAGCCAATGTAAAATTAGTTTTAAGGGCCAGATCACACCATAGAAACACAGTCCGGATGCTCTCCAGATGCTTTTTTGCATGTGCGTTTTTGAGTGTGGTTTTGATGCGTTTTTGGTGCGTTTTTGATGCAGTCCAGTACATTTTTCCGGCTTTTTTTTTTTCTTTAACCTAAATAAGAACATGGTTGTTCCAGTGCATTTTTGGTGCGTTTAGGTCCATTCTCATGAGTTTTTGATGCTTTTTACAGCATTTCAGTACAGTCCAGTGCAGGAAAAATGCAGCATGTTCTACTTTTTTTTTTTCTGGAAATGGAACGCACTGGAACCACAAGCACTGGTGTGAACTATGCCATTGAAAGCCATATAATCTACTTTCTATGCATTTTTGATGCAAAAAATGATGCACTGGACTGTGTGAACTGGCCCTAAAGAAGAAGTCCAATCTGAGCTTGTTTGGCTGGGCTTCTCCTATGGGTCACAGGACTGCAATTAGTTTTGCTCTCCTGTGACCCGTTTTCAGAGGACAGCGGGCTGAAGTCCGCTGTCCACTGATGTCACCAAGATCAGTCCAGGCAACGCATCATCTCGACTTAGGAAGGCTGGATCTGTCAGGTGCCTGGACTAATGGCAGCCTCAGCCTCTCAGCGAGCCGCTGAGATAACCACTCCCTGCCCCTCCACAGCTCAGCGCTCCAATGAGCGTGGAGGAGCAGAGCAGGAGAGCTGCTGATTGACAGGCAGCCACTCTCCTGCTCTGGGATGTAAGAGAATCGAGCCATCGGTGGTATTCGGTGGCTCGGTTCTCAGTGAAGAGGCGGCGGGGGACCGATGCAGCATCCACCTAGGTAAGTATGAATCTTAAGAAAAAAAAAACATACTTCTCTTTTAATGTAAAACTGATCTGGGTGGCTGTAAAGAGGAATTAATCACTTTCAGTTTCAGAGTTGTAATTTTACGGCTGTTAGAGCCAGAAAAGCAGCTGATCAAACACAATCCGCTTTTGATCAGTTGCTTTGAAGGGCAGGGGAGACATCAGGGGTCTATTAAACCCCTGATGTCTCCATAAAGACTACCTGTCACTGTCCAAAGCTATCACAAGGGATTGTTCACCCCCTTGTAATAGTAATAAAGGCAAATAAAAAAATGGCAAGTGTAAAAACAAAAAACAAAATTAATAAAATATATTAAAATAATAAAAACAATTAAAAGTACCCCACCCCCCTGCACATACACACAAATGCAAAGGTAAATATATAGCTCTGGCACGCATATGTAAACAGTAATTGCACCACACATGTGAGGTATTGTTAGCGTGAGTACAATAATTCTAGGGCCATCATTTTCAATTAATTCTAAAACGGATAATCTGTAAAGCAGGGGTGCCCAACCGCTGGCCTGAGGGCCACACCCTCTGATGTGGCCCCCCATGTCTTGCTCTGAACTGGCTGTTCAGCGAGCCCAGATCGCAGGTTCCTTACCCGCCATCTCCGAGCATTAGTGCGAAGAACGGAGCCGCCGCTAGAGGAAGCAGAGCCGATGCTTCCTGTATAGTGCCGGCTCCTTCACCGGCGGAGTGATACCAAATGTGCTCCGCCTGTGACAGGAAGAATCGGCTCTGCTCTCTACTGCCAGCTGCATGCTTCTGTCACAATTATGCTCGGGGATGGTGGGTCAGGACACAGGAATCCAGTACCAACCAGCAGTACCAGTACCAGCCAACAGTACCAGTACCAACCAACAGTACCAGTACCAACCAGCAGTATTTGTACCAGTACCAACAGTACCAGTACAAGCCAGCAGTACCAGTACCAACAGTACCAGTACAAGCCAGCAGTACCAGTACCAACAGTACCAGTACAAGCCAGCAGTACCAGTACCAACAGTACCAGCAGTACCTGTATCAGCCAGTAGTACCACTACCCACCAGAAGTACCTGCCAGCAGTACCAGTACACACCATCTGTACCAGTCATCAGTACCAGCCAGAAGTATAAACCAAACAGTACCAGTACCAGCCAGCAGTACCCGACATGCAGTAACTGTACCAGCCACCAGTATCATACCAGCCAGCAGTACCAGTACCCTCCAGCAGTACCGGTACCCACCAGTAGTACCAGTCATCAGTACCAGTACCAGCCAGCAGTGCCAGTACCCACCAGCAGTACTAGCCAGCAGTCAGCACTCCTCAAAAGGTTGGGCACCCCTGCTGTAAAACATTACCTGTGGACAATTTTAGGTACAGTGTCATATCTACCCCAACGCAGGTGGTCAGGCACCATAGCTGGCTACTGTGTACATTAAAAGATATAATAAAACATTTACAAAAAATGTGAGGGGTGTACTCACTTTTGTGAGCTCAAACACTCAGGCGTGACTTGTGTGTGTGTTATATATATATATATATATATATATATATATATATATATATATAAACACACACACAAGTCACGCCTGAGTGTTTGAGCTTTGGGTTGCACATAGTCTGTGCACACCTGTGATTGCAGCAGAAAAGTGTGAGGTGAGTGTAATAAGGGCACCCTCTGCTGTAACCTGACCTAGACTTCTCTCTCTGCCTGCTAGTATGCTTAGCAGCAAATGTCTGAATGTTGTTGGGCCGTGTCTTACATTGCTATTTTACACTACAATATATTAGAGAGATAGGGTAGGCAAAAGGGAGAAGAGAGAGAGAGAGAGAGAGAGAGAGAGAGAGAGAGAGAGAGTGAGGGAGAGAGGGACAACACCTGGGCAGGTGCAAATCAGGGTCAAACCAAGTGTAAATGTAATTTTTCTTAATTTTAACCCTAATGGGCACATTTTACAAACTCTGCAAACCACAATGAAATCTCTGAAATTGCGCCACTGAAGTAGTGCCAATGATCGAAGCCCACTGCAACAAATTAAAGTGCTTTATAGCAGTGCACATACTACCTTGTGGTAAACTGTGAGGCTCATAGTGGCAAAAGGAGCAAACAACCCAGCATTGGTGTGAAGAAAAAAGGCCCCATGTTGGTGGTGTCACTGGATGGAAAAAAATGTCCCTCTGTCAGTGGTTTCACTTAAAGGAAAAAAAATGCCTCTTCGACGGTGGTGGTGCTACTGGAACAAAAAAATTGTGTCAATGTCAGTTGGTAGAAAAAAATGCTGCTGTGTCAGTGGTGTCAGTCCAAGGAGGACTGCCATAGCATCTATGTCGGGGGGATAAAAGATAGGAGCTGAGAGGCTGTGGGGGGGCTCTGTGGGTTTCATTTTACTAAGGGGACCTGTATAGCTGTCATGTACCTGGTGAAGATCGAGCTGGAGAGGGGGCTTCTTTTGCACCTCCTGTCCGACACCCCTGGTAGTGATGACAAGGGAGTGAAGGACACAGAGTGGCACGAGGGCCGGTGTAGTGGACGGAGGCATAGCCGGGATGTAAG
Organism: Lithobates pipiens; assembly: GCF_037356315.1. NCBI lineage: Eukaryota > Metazoa > Chordata > Amphibia > Anura > Ranidae > Lithobates > Lithobates pipiens. Next base: position 23,906,944 of record NW_027507791.1, read on the forward strand.
CCAGGAGGTCTTCCACAGTCGGACAGAGCAGGTAACGAGACGAGAGGCAGAGGCAGAGGCAGAAACGGGACACAGGCCGGGTTCGGTACACAGACGGGCAGCAGGGAACAGGAACATCAGGCAGAAGCAGAGTCAAACACAAGCCGGGATCAGGTAGGCAGGCGGAGGTCAAGGAGAAGGTTCAGGTGAAGCCGGGTCGAGACACAGGAAGATGGAAAAGATCAGGTAAACAAGCACTGGCTGAAAGACCACTCAGCAATGTTCATGCGTCAGTGTTCAGTTTAGGCTACTTGGTGCATTGGCGTGCACCTATGTGTGTGCCCGCACAATGCGCCAATACAAGTTCCTCTTTGCACACAAACCGGTGTGCCTGTGCTTGTGCGCAGATGCGCACCTGTTAGCCGGACTTCTCTTAAAATAGCTCTAATGCCACGTACACGCGATCAAATTGTCCAGCGGAATTGGTCCAGCAAACAATCCGCCGCCACACACGGATGCTCCAGAAGTCCAGCGATTTCTAACGCGATGACGTACAGCACGTACGACGGGACTAGAAAAAGGAAGTTCAATAGCCAGTAGCCAATAGCTCCCTTCTCGTACTTGCTTCAGAGCATGCGTCATTCTTAGACCGCCGGACTAGCACACTGATGAACGGATTGTCCTCTGAAAGCCAAGTCCGGCGGACAAATTTTGAGTCAAAACTACTTTCTAAGTCCGCCGAACTTTACAATGAAAAAGTCCGCTGGAGCCCACACACGATCGAATTGTCTGGCGTACTGTGGTCCGGCGGACTGAGTCCACTGGACAATTTGATCGTGTGTACGCGGCATTAGAGAGAGAGGAAGGATGAAGGGCTCTGAAAGTGGTTGGGTGGCTAAGGGTTCTTAAGAGGCTTTAAGGGGGAGCTCTAGGATTGAGTTGCCCCCACCCTCCATGTACCCACAGTTTAGCAGTATGGAAGGCTACCATTGTTGATCTCCTTCTAAAAATGCTTGGTGACTGGCCTTTCTACTAGTCTAATGTATTGCAATCTGAGCTACAAACATAGAACAAGTGCACATATGTCTAGGTCTTTGGTCTAGCTTCACTTGCTGTATACTTAATATTGACAAACAGTAACAAAAAACTGGCCACTGCCCACACCTATAGCTGGCTTTCACAGTGAGGAGCACATGGAGGGCATATACATGTAAGACAAAAACAATTCCATAGCTCAACTCACCAACCAGTCTGCTGACCAACCAAATTTACTGGTCTAATCCTCTGTTAAAAGCAGGAGCCTTGCAGCTTTCACATGCGTTTGCAAATGTGTGCTAACTAAACCCCTACTTTTAACAGACGGTTAGACGGGTAAATTTGGTTGGTCAGCAGACTGGTTGGTGAGTTGAGCCATGGAATTGTTTTTGTCATGTGAAGCCTGAGAACCTTTCAGAAGGAGGTCTGCAGAGGTATTCCCCTTTATTTCTTCTAGGCGTTCTATTTAATGCAAGTTATGTTAAGGTAAGCAGATGCTGAAAGGTGAGATAAGGCAAATTCTAGCTTTTCTTGGAAATATGAATCAGGTGGAGTCTGTCAGTCCGGCCACATTCATACCTCCAGGCTGAAAGAGAAGGCAGACCTGTAATTTTGCATTCCATCGGCTTAAAGAGAAGTCCGAAGAATTAGAGCACTGATCTCTCTGAGTTATTGACCCTTTCGCTGCAGAAAATTAGATAATATTGTTTCTGGGGATCTTGTCAAAACAAGGGAACAGGTATTGCGTATTTGATTTTGAAAATGAACAGTCTAGAGCCATCAACCTTATCCTTCCTTCATTAATTAGACCATAAGACTTTCTAAAGTGCCATGCAACCGTATTAAATGATAACCCACTTTAAGCCCTTGTACACACGGTCGGAGATTCTGACGCAATGTGTCCTATCGGACCGTTTTGTCAGATATTCCGACTGTGTGTGGTCTACATCAGACTGTTTCCGTTGGAATATCCGATGGACCAAGTTTTCCAACTTGCTGGTAAAATTTTCAGACAAAATGCTCCTATCGGACATACTCCGATCATGTGTAGCCTACTCCGACGGACAAAGTGCCACGCATGCTCAGATCAAATTCCTAGACCAAAGCTATTGGCTATTAGCCTGAACGTAGTCCCGTCATAACGGAATAACGTCATCACGTTATGTACAATCGGATTTTCCGACAACTTAGTCCGACCGTGTGTATGCAACATCACTTCCGGACCGCTTCTGGAATTAATCCGTCGGAATTACTCCGACGGATTTGGTTGTCGGAATCTCTGACCGTGTGTACAAGGGCTAAGAAAGTGTATCTGAATCCTAATTGGATGACATTTAGGTTGCTAAAAAGTTGGTAATTATTGCTGGATCTCCCCAGAGTTCAGTCTGGTTCCCCATAGTAGTAGGGAATGGATAGATTAAGGTGCTTTCACTTGGAGGAAGCAGCTTGCAAACAAATTAGGGTTCATAACACACAAAAGGAGAACATAATACTCCTAAGGTTAATAGTTTATTACTGTTCCCCATAGCTTCTGGGTGTATATAGTGTATATATCTAAAGACCAGTGACAGGAGCAACTCTGACCTATTGTTATTACCTCACATGCATAGTGCCAGATAGCTAGGTCTGTGCAATTGTATGTGTAAGGTCACATTTCAGTATATTAGTTGGTGAACCTGCTTATTGCAATAGAGTTTATGTGAAGCTATTGCTATTTGAGTTACTGTAGCCCTGTTGCTTCTGGTCTGGGATTCTATAGTTAGTTTTAGCTCAGGGCTCAACCAGCATAGACTAGAGCCAGGTTAGGCATCCAATGTCCACCTCTTGTAGTTAGAGGCCCATTGCATGACAGATTAGAAATGACTAGGGACTAAGATGCATAGTAGATAGATTAACTCTGAGTTCCAGTTCCACACCACAGTTTCTGGTGGTGAGAAGCTGCATTCCAGGCTGGTTGGACAACATTTGGAGGATCTTCCCATCACCACAGATCTTCTCTTCAGGTCTCCAACATCATAATGGTCATTGCATTGCAATCATACTCAGGGGCCCCTCCAAATTAACTTTGCTGCAACATAATAATATATACCCAGGTATATGTGCACAAATCCACCAGGACTCTTGTGGGGCATTTTGTTGATATTACATGTTCTCACATTGAATGTATGCACTATTAATAAAGAAGTGTCACTTTAAAAAAAAATAAGCACACATATTCACCTATATGTTGCAACATTGTGATGGTGTAGCTGTCCCACATTAGCTTTAAGCCCAAAAACTAAGCGTTCATATGACCGCTGATAACTCAGTCCTTGGTTTTCTCAGAGCTGAGAGCATTGACTGTCAGTCACTGCTCTCCGCTCTATCCCGCCAGCACTCAGTGGACCTCTGGTCAGGAGAGGGAGTGGGCTCAGCTGGTTCTGGCTCTCAGCTGCATGCTGAGAGGGCAAAGCCAGCTGTCAATCAGTCAACTGAGTAGATCCTGACAGTATTCTTGGGATCCTTCCAAAGCCTGGAGAGGCTCTGCTACCTCAGCTGAGAGCAAAAGTAACCTGTGACCCACAAGAGGAGTATGGCCAAAAAAAGCTTTGGCCACGCCGCTCGTTTATTCTTTTATTATATAAAGCTTGTCTAATTTATATACTTGTGTGCATCTATATACTTATGGTTAATGTTATATGCTGGTTGCAGTAGTTTTGCTCCCAATTACTCTGATTCGGTTACTAATTAATTTCTCAGAAAAGTAATTCCCTCTGTTCACAGAGGCCCTGTCCTGGGTGGAAGCACTACCAACCTTATTACAGGTTTAACGCAATATCCCGTTTGGGCGGGGCCATTTCTGTTAGCCTCACCTCCCCAAAAAAAAGAGTTTCCTCATCATCACAATGGTGGGTCATGGCAGTGCAATGTGTGCCTGCGCTGCCACTTGTAGTAGCCATCAGGTGTGTGTGTGACAAGGTAACAACACAGGAACCCAGTTGGGTGTCACCCTATAACAGTTCTCTAACAAGGACCTTTATAGCAGATTAACCAGGTGTTATTTTAGGTCTCTTTCATATCTGTCCGGTGTGTTGTACTGCATTAGCACTTGCATATTAAAATGCGTTATTTTGCCCATTAATGTGTATTGTGTTGGGCAACCCTTTCATTTTGAACTGGCTGCTAATGCACCACAACACACAAAATATCTGGCAGAGTTTTATTTTTTTTTCAGGGTACCACAATATAGATGATTCCCATTTGAGTGATATAATCCACTGAAACAAATCATGTACCTGATAGCAGAGCCTAAAATGATGAGGAAGGCTTCTTACAACTCTGATCGGGGGCCCCTTGTAGTGTGAACAGAAGGCTCAGGAGTGCAGAGTGGCACGAGTGCCTGTAGGTCTTGCCAGTAGCAGAGCAGGTATCCATGCCAGGCAGGAGAGGTTGTCAATAGTCTTCAGTGAAGCCGGTGGGCTGGTAGAAATCTGGAGGATGACAGACTGAAGCACGCTGGTACTGGAAACAATGGGCAGGTGAGGCATGTACTGGTAGCAGACTGTAGGACAGCAGGCATAGCAGGATGTGTCAAGAGGCAGAGTCAGGCAAGCCGGGACATACTGTACTGGCAGGATGGATCAGGTACAGAGGAGCAGGCAATAGCGTGGTCTGGGTACAAGCCTGGTCAGGAGCAAATCTGTGGAATAGCAGCAAATGGACCAGACAAAAGTGGTGGTCAAGGACAAGCCGGGGTCGGCGCATGCAGAGTTCAGAGAGTGGTCAGAAAAGCCAGGTCAGCAACTGGAATCACGATACAGGATAACAGGAACACAGGATGCAAGGAAGGCTGAAAGACAAAGCAGCACTGATCCTGAGCACTGCCCGAGTTTTGGGCCTCTTGTGCACAGGACGCTTGAAAACCTCTTCTAAACGCTGGAACTTGACAGCTAGTAACTGACACTTAAAAAGGTCAATTTTGGCACGTTTACATGCCACGTTTACATGCCACATATACGTGCATTTAGTGGCATTTATGTGCATTCGAGTTTAGAAGCGTTTTTGACATAAAACCCTTTTTACAGATCAGTAGACCCTCCCAAATGCCTACAAGGCAGGAAAAAAACAAAGTCTCTCTCTCTCCTCCCCACCCTCATTCCTTGCAACCCAAAATATACAAGGGTTCTGGAAAGTCTGTTTTTTCACATTGCTAATAGTCAGAAATGATTCCCCATTGAAAACGCCTATGAGCAGGAACACTTTTGGCATTTGGCGTTTCAGATGCCCCTGGATTACCATCCTGAACACAAATTTTTGCTTTAAAAAAGTTCTTCTAAACTCAACTGCTTGTAAACTGCTATAAACGCCTGAGTGTACATGTACTCATAACATAACATTGAGGAGAGTTCAGGGGCTGCTGAAAAAAATGCCCAAATGCCCATTTACCAGCTGCAGTGTACATGAGGCCTTAATAGCCCATTTGGCGTCAATATCTGTCACAGGTGCACACATGCGTGCACGAGAATGCTCGACAGCTCGTGTACGTATGAGTAAGCGCATATGCATTAGCAAGTACCAAATTCTTGCGAGCATGAAAGGAAACATGTTAAAGCCGGTGCACAGAAGGCCTTTCCCCACAGAAACACACGTGTGTTTGAAAAATAAATGGCATCGCAACATACTGCTCTATAAATCGTTCATTATGACGTGTTTTGGTACTGCAAGGTAAAAACATGTGTTTACTGTACTTTACAGAAGTCCATAGGTGAAAATTTGAAACAGTATTGAATTTGGGAGTCACTTTTGCGTGCCTTTACATGCACTTTGGTGTGCCTTATGTCCCATTACAGATTGGTGGATCATGACCAGGAGCCAGGTTACCAAGATGCCAGGGTGAAAATGAAAAAGACTCAGGAAGTAAGCTCACTCCCCTGAGTCAGTGTAAAAGCAACAGTCTGGTATCTGATGAAAGCATACCTTCATTAAAGTAATATAAGGTGACCAGATTTTAAAAATGAATTTTTTTTTTTTTACTGGTAATAGCGCCAATCAGCAACTCTCTGCCCATCGCCGCAGCCGCCTGCCTCACAGCCTGTCAAGTCTAAGCCCTTGTACACACGGTCGGAGATTCCAACAACCAAATCCGTCGGATTTTGTTAGTCGAGTTTTGTCCGACGGATCTTGTCCGAAACTGTTGCATACACACGGTCGGACAAAGTTGTCAGAAAATCCGATCTTTCAGAACGTGATGACGTAATTTCGTTACGATGGGACTACGTTCAGGCTAGTAGCCAATAGCTTTGATGTAGGAATTTGATCTGAGCATGCGTGGCACTTTGTCCGTTCGGAATTCTCTACACATGATCGGAGGATGTCCGATCGGACCAGTTTGTCGGAAAATATTTACAGCAAGTTAGAAAAGTTGGTCCGACGGATATTCCGACGGAAACAGTCCGATGCAGACCACACACAGTCGGAATATCCGACAAAACGCTCCAATCAGACACATTCCGTCGGAATCTCCGATCGTGTGTACAAGGGCTTACTCTCCAGGCCCCCGGCTACTACTGGGTGGGGAGCAGAGGAAGATCACTCCCCCAAGGAAGGCAAGGAGATAAGCAGGCAGGCGGCTGGCCGGGGACTTGAGCCAAGGCAGAAGAACATGCGCCCGAAACTGAAGAAATATTCCCTCCGACCGCCGACCAGCACATGATCATCAGAAAGGGGCACAGATAATGGAAAAAAATACACTCCCCTAAGCTAGTAGGATAAAATTTTCAGACAAAATGCTCCTATCGGACATACTCCGATCATGTGTAGCCTACTCCGACGGACAAAGTGCCACGCATGCTCAGATCAAATTCCTAGACCAAAGCTATTGGCTACTAGCCTGAACGTAGTCCCGTCATAGTAGGAGCTAGTAGGAGCGGCGGAGCGGAGGTGTGTAATTCAGATTTTTTATTTTTTATTCTGCACTGACTGTCTTTGAAATTGCCCCATTCCCTGTTCAAATCTAATCCAGGGACAAAACCGGGGATAGACTTGGTTCATGGACAGTGTCCTCAATCCGGGGACTGTCCCCGGAAACCGGGGATGTCTGGTCACCCTAAAGTAATACAAGTACAAAAGCTATTTTCATTGTAACCTCAATAACCCTCCGCAACTAGATAACATCTGTTTCCTCAAATGACCACCAAGTATATAACTTGTTATGGCTGCACTTTTCAGTTTCAATAATTTTTTTTGTACGTTTTTAATAAACCAGTTACATGGAAAAAATAAGGGCCTTAAATTTTCATTTATTACAGAGGGTTGACAAAATTATGGCAATTTGCAAAGTAACAGTAACAATAGGAAACCATTGATAATTTAATTGCAAGTGTATGTGGTCTCAGTAGCCTCTACTGTCTCAATCCTTAAAGAGGAAGTAAACCCTGATGAGTTTACTTCCTCTTTCATTCTCTGCAAAGGTAAAGCATAATGGACTACTAGTAGCCCATTATGTGTCACTTACCTGACACAGAAGCCAGCAAAGTCACCGCTGTCCCCTGTAGACCGGAGCATCCATCTTCTCGGTGGGTCTCACTGCTCCGCCGCTGTCATTCGGCGAAGCCACAATGACGTCACTCCCACGCATGTGCATGGGAGCCGCCACTCGTGGCATATCGCCGTTGACCGCGACGCGCTCAGTGCACCTGCGCGCTGCTGTCTACGGCGCATGCGCCGTAGACAGCGGTGCCTGTCTTTTGGCAAATATCTCCTAAACCGTGTAGGTTTAGGAGATATTTCTTGGACCTACAGGTTAAGCCTTAATCTAGGCTTACTTGTAGGTCAAAGTTGGTTGTAAGGGTTTACCACCACTTTAAGGGTTCGGACATAGACATGTGTCCCTGGAATGGCAATCAAGTAGTAGCCAAAAATTAAGTAAAAAGTGGGGGGAAGGGGACACCCATCAGAAAGGAGGTGGAGGGAATGGGGAAGGAAACTCATCCGTTCCAGGCCACCCAAGATCCTAAGCAAAACCATTTTTATTTATATATCAAATAAATATTCAATTAAAGTTCTTTTTTTTTTTTTTTTTTTTTTTAGGATATACGTTGTGGACATGAGGACCAAGTTTTTAAAATTGTTGAGGGATGTTGTTAGTATATACAACATTTTTCATTAAGTAGGTCCTTTTATATTCAACCTCTGTAATTTTAGGAGAGTTAAACCAACAGGAGAGTTCCTCTTTAAAGAGACTGTTCTAAGCAGTAGCTGCAGAGTGAAAAGTGTCCGATTGTTACTGTTCAGTGTTCTGGAGTATCCCAAAGCTCCCTCCCTATCCTATCCAATTTATTCAGCAAAAAATACAGAAAAAAGGCAACTCCTAGACTTTTTATTGAGCCAGAGGAGTGAACGCTTCTGTGTGTCTGGCTACTGCTGCATTCGTGAGAAAGGAACCTGGGACAAATCAGTGGCCCCTATGGGAGTGAGAGCTGTATTTATTGAACCCTTTATCCACTTATGAAATCTTGCTTATTTACCGCTTTATTGTATTGAGGTACATGCCCTCTGTCCAGATAGTCTGTGGTTATATGGCGGGAAAAAGAAGGGGGATTGTTATCTCAAGGTAAACTAAAAGGGGTCCAGGTGTTGACAGCAGCCTTCCAAACTAGGTGCATAATTGCCTTCCCCAAGCCTCCCCCGCACTGAGAATGGATCATCCTTGAATCCTTGAAAAGGTAATTGCCCATATCACTAATGCCGCGTACACACAAGCGGAATGTCTTCAGAAAATGTCAGACGGAATCTTTTCATCGTATATTCTGATCGTGTGTATGCCACATCTGACTTATTTATTTTTTTTAGAAAATTCTGACGGACCTAGAAATAGAACATGTTCTAAATATTTCTGACGGAACCAATTCCTATCGGGAAAACCGCTCGTCTGTATGCTGTTCCGAAGGACCAAAAACAACGCATGCTCTAAAGCAAACTATTGGCTAATGGCTATTGAACTTCCTTTTTTCTAGTCCTGTCGTACGTGTTGTACGTCACCTCATTCTTGACGATTGGACTTTGGTGTGATCTTGTGTACGCAAGACAGTTTTAGAGGAATACCGTTCAGACACGGGAAAACTGGTCGCGTGTACAGGGCATAAGTGATTTATAACACCCCCAATACCAAACAGACCCCAAAGCAGCCTCCCCATTTTGAGAGCATGTGGCCTGGTATGGTTCAGGAGGGGGCCCCCCTCTTTTCCTGTGGCCTGCCAGGTTGCGTGATCAGATAAGGGTCTAGTATGGATTTTGGGGGAGGGGCCCTACCCCATTTTTTTTTTTTTTGGTGCAGGGTTCCCCTTAAAATCCATATCAGACCTGAAGGGCCTGGTATGGATTTCAGGGGAACTCCCGCGCAATTTTTTTTATTTTGGTTTGGGGTTCCCCTTAATATTCATACCAGACCCAAAGGGCCAGGTAATGGACTGGGGGGGGGAACCCATGCTCAGTTCTAAATGACAATTTTTCCTTTAGTAATGTAATTTTACTGTGGTACTGTTCTAAACACTTTACAGGCATACTATAGACACCCCCAGGCACTATATTTAAAGGAATATTTAATTTTTATTGTTTCACTTTAAGCATTTAAAAAATCACTGCTCCCAAAAAAAATGCAATTTAAAACATTTTTTTTGTATTGATACGTGTCCCCTGGGGCAGGACCCGGGTCCCCAAACACTTTTTATGACAATAACTTGCATATAAGCCTTTAAAATTAGCACTTTTGATTTTTCATGTTCATGTCCATAGACTTTAATGGTGTTTGTGTGTTCTGCCAAATTTGCATGTTCGGTATGTTCCGGTGCGAACCGACCGGGCGAGGGGGGGGGGGGGGGGGGGGTTGAGTGTTCGGCTCATCCCTAGTTATAAGATAATAATTTATTGTTTATCTATTTACTGTGAAATTACTGGTTTGAAGTTATAAATTCAAACTTCAGTAATTTGTCCGGTAAGGCACCAGCTTGAGTACAGATTTTGAAAATATAGTAAATTACTTTAAACCAATATATATAAAAATTATTTGTACACTTCTTTCCTACATGTAATAATCATAATTTTTTTGCTAGAACATTACTCAGAACCCCCCAAACATTTTATATATTGTTCTAGCAGATACCCTAGGAAATAAAATGGTGGTCATTGCAACTTTTAAATCGATACCTAACATGTCACGCCTTTAAAATTGCGCCCACATGTGGAATGGTGCCATACTTCAGTACTTAAAAATCTCCATTGGCGACGCTTCAGGTTACATGTTTGGAGTTACAGAGGAGGTCTAGTGCTAGAATTATTGCTCTCGCTCTAGCGATCGCGGCATATGCAACCTGTATCTGGCTCTGATACTAGCCAAAGCCTCACCAGCCACTGACCTCAACCACACGTCCCTGCATTGTGCCTACCCTATCTGGGAATATTGCTCACAGCTTCCTAAAATACTCTTCAATCTGCTAACTTTGCAACCTTATTACGATGTATGGCTAGAATCCTAGAGTTTTGGGACAAAAAATACCAAATATTTTGATTAGTTAGCATATCAGCCCCAAAAAGACTACCCCTCCGCTCCAAATTACTTTACCCTTTCAGGACACTTCCAATATATTGACCACTTCATGTTTTAAGATTGCTTCAACAAGCCTTTTCCTAAAATTGATATAACTCCATACTGAGGATATCCATAAAATTATATCCCTCCTAAGAACAGAGAGTGATTTGCTGTCCCTAACATTAAATGCTACTACAATGTTTCCCCGAAAACAAGACCTAGGGTGATTGTTGGCGATGGCTGCAATATAAGAGGAGTTCCAAAAAAGAACTAAGTTTACAGGACAATTCAAATGGGTGAAGTGTGTATTGTAGAGATCGAAGCGTTTTGTGAGTTTTATAGAATGTTGGGGATTCTATATAAGACACTAATTGTTCTTTCTCGATAAGATATTATATAGAACTGCATATAAATCCTTTAAAAAAGTTGAGGCTGTTCTACGAAATGTGTTGGACAAACAAACGCATGTTCTGGAAGAGTGACATGGACTTATATATCCTTAGCAATATGAATAGGTAATTGTTTATATACAATATATATATATATATATATATATATATATAAGGGCTGTTACTGATTACAATTTTCGTGTTTGATTAATCGATTTATTTTTTTTATCGATTAATTGACAAATTTTAATTAATTATAACGCACATTCAGATCCAAATACTTTTAGCTGATCTCCTTGCATTGCAACTCTGCATTAGTCAGTGGTAAATGTGGTATACACTATATACAATCACCCGACACTAGTTCGTTTCCACAATCCATGACTTAACTTCACAGTTCACACAAATACATTTTCAATTCAAACTGTAGCGCTGACGTAAGTCTTTTTTTTTTCCCACAGTTGCGTGACAATCCCTCCACCTCCGGTCTATCTAATCACTCTCACCTTATGGCACGGACCCCTGTGCAAACAGGTGGTCATGCAAGCGGGTATCAAAAGGGTGAACACGGACCATAAACTTCTCTCACGTCTCCTTAGATCTCAACCAGGAAGCCAGGTCATGGGTAGAAAGAAAAGATCTAAGTGCTCACCGCTTAAGTATAAGATGTAATTTTTGTGTTCAAACACAAACTACTCACATAAAGATGATAAAAACACAGCATGTAAAGCCGACAATTGAGTCAGTTCCGTAGGGCAGCAGCGGGTGACGTCATGCGTAGCTCCTCCCCCCGTACGCGTTACGTTCAATCAGAACTTCAACGTCACCGGACTCCTCCCCCCTTCCCTTCGTTAGCAGACGGAGGCACTTGTGAAAGGAGGGAGGAGTCCGGTGACGTCGATGTCGGTGACGTCATCGGATCTCCGACGGAACTCCCTGAAGACCCAGAAGAGAGAGAGTACCGGTCAAAAGAATTTTTTGATTGATCAAAAAAATGTATCGATTAATCAAGGAATTAATCTTTCATTTTCATAGCCCTAATATATATTATATATATATATATATATATATATATATATATATATATATATATATATATATATATATATATATATATACATATATATATATATATATATATATATACATATATATATATATATATATATATATATATATATATATATATATATATATATATATATATATATATATATATACTCTATGTATAGCCCTGCCTTCTTGTTATTCATATGTTAGTTGAATCTACTTCACTTTTAAATGTATATAGAGCTTTTTCTGTATTTTTATTACAATTGAATGTGGTGTTTACTCTTATGTGGTTGACACTGTCAAAAATCCCTACCTTTTTTTCTGTGTGTATTCATATATATATATATATATATATATATATATATATATATATATGGTATCCATTAACTGGGAATACAGTAAAACTGTCTGTAGGAACATTCAGCTTTAATTCTCATCCCCAGAGGAAGAGCTAAACACAGAGATTAAATACACATACAGGAACTGTTTAATCTGCCAACGCATTTGTATTCAATGTGTATCCATTCCTGAGAGTTGCACAGCTCTGCCGCAGAACAAAGCCTTATAGATCTGTAGTTCAGTAATGCTTACAGATCTTCTCCCTTACCTATGACTGGGCAGTGAAAGGAGAAGTAGCGAACTAATGAGCTCATATCTGTATCACTACATCACTCAGCTCTTACTTCCTATCAACCTACCCCTTGTTAGCACATGAGCACTGCAGTGCACCTGATTGGCTCCTTATGCTGCTTCTCCATCTTTCAGTCGGAGTTAGGCCGCGTACACACGGGCGGATTGTCTGCCCAACTTAGTCCGCTGAACCGTGTTTCAGCGGACAATCCGCTCGTGTGTGGGCTTCAGCGGACTTTTTCAGCGGACAGTCTGACGGACTTTGTCTTTCGGAATTTCTGTAATTTTGTCCGTCCAAACTTGGTTTTGTCCGTCCAAACTTGGTTTCAGCGGACAGTCCGCTCGTGTGTAGGCAAGTTGGACGGACTAAGTATGGCGCATGCTCAGAAAGGATTTACACGGCCGAAGGTTGCATTGCAGTGTATTGGACGTCGTTTTTCTAGTCCCGTCGTACGTGCTGTACACGTCATCGCGCAAGTTTTCAGCGGACTGTCTGTTCATCGTGTGTGGTCAAGTCCGTTCATTCAAAATTTGGACGGACTGTCTGTCGGATTGTCTGACGAACTTAGTTGGGAAGACAATCCGCCCGTGTGTACGTGGCCTTATGCTGTGGAGTGGATTACATGCTAATATGATGTCATATTCTGGTACTTACACTTCTTACTTAAAAAAAAAAAAAAAAAAGTAGTTAAAGTGTTACTAAACCCATGACCCGGCATTCACTATATCTGTTTTCACACAGTACACAGAGCATGAAATTGCAAATATTTTAGTAGCTATAAACGGCTAAACACCTTTTGTCAGCAGTATATAGCAGTCTTATGACTTCTATCAGTGTCTAGTTAAAGCTTGTAAGAGGAGTTTTCATTCTACTCTGTCCTATGAGGCTGCATGACCCCTGACCCTCTGTCTGGAAAGTGCTGATTGGCCCTGTGCCAATCACATGCACCCTCCTAAGAAAAACACAAAAACTCCCTACCAATACACACCAAACTGAGCATATGCAGACAGAGGTGGACTGACAACTCATGGGGCCCCCGGGCAATAGGAGATTATGGGGCCCCCAGGCAATCCAAGATTATGGGGCCACACAGTATACACACACACAGTATACAATCACACAATATACACACACACACATACACACAGTATACAATCACACAATATACACACACAGTATACAATCACACAGTATACACATACATGTACACACAGTATACACAGACATGTTTCTATTGGCTAAGAAGGTACTGGAGGGGTGGGGAAGCTATAATCTCAAGATTTTTAGACCAAAAGAATGTCGGTAAGGGACATTTCAGAGACAGATGTAAAAAAAAAAAAAAAAAATGTTTACATAATGTCCGTGGTCTTACTGAGGCTGGCAACCTTGATGGGGCCCCCTAGTGGCTGGGGGCCCTCGGGCAGTGCCCGAGAGACCCAATGGTCAGTCCGCCCCTGTGTGCAGAGTGCCTCCAAGGTTCTGTACTATCCACAGATGGATTGGGGGACAGTGGAAGAAGGTGAGGATCAGAGAAGACACAATGCACAGGATTAAACCCCTAGCTTCCACAGCATGCTTTACTGTATATACAGACTGATTTAACTTTTGTGGGTTCAGAAACATTTTAATACACAGCTACATTTATTTGTGTATTGTATATCTATCTAGTGTTGAATTGACAAAATGATCAGTTATCTTTATACTACAAGGTGTCGCAAAAGTTGCCATACATAGGGGAAATGGCAAATTGTAGCTAAATGTACATTTATTTACAGAATATTTATAAAAAAAAAAAATACTAAATTTTACGAAAAATAACATAAAAATATAAAATATATTAAAATTGTAAAATATAATATAAAATATAATAAGAGTTTGTTAATTCTTCCTATGTATAGAGACTTTTGGAACACAGTGTACTTTTTTTTTTTTTATAGACGCGTCCGAATCGCATCTTCAAGAGAGCCATTAACAACAGCATGTGTAACCCAAACACGCTATGAATGAATAATTTAACAATCATCACAATGAAATAAAGAAAAGTAAAAAAATAAATAAAAAATCAGCGATGATTCATTTTGCCTCTGCGATTCAGATAAAAGCGCTATGTATGGATCTGTAGGCGTACGGCGCGTGACCGAATTTTAATAAGAGTCACCAACCTTGACATGAGCCCGGAATGAGTTCGCTCTCTATTGATTTCTGTCCCATTTGCCTCTCTTGCGTAAATGGTAGGCGGGGGAGGGGAGGGGGGGGGGAGACTGCTAGCGAGCTACCGCTGCATAAAACAAAGAAATTATAATAATAATCAAAATCAGATAAATCAGAGAACTAGAGCTGAGGCTTGCCCTGGTGCCTAACTAATTATTACCAACAACTTTGGCCTGTTCACCTCTGCACCAAGCTCAAACGCACACCCCCCAATGCGCTTCATCCGAGATCCCCGGCAATACCTAAGGGAGGGTCTTTAATTAATCCTCAGTTACTCCTATAATTGCGCTATCCTAAGGGAAGGAGCGACTAGTCAGGAATATTATTTTAAACATACACTGTAAACAACGCTCGTTCTCCAAGGAGAGACAGGTTGCTACTACCTTTTTAACCCCTAGCGTGCCGCACACCGCGCTATTCATTGCAGACCGAGCCTTTAGAAGCAGCGCGAGTCTTTTCATCTGCTCCTATTTAGTCTATGTGCTAAAATAAGCAGAGGGAGTTTTTCGACGCGCACACCCACCCAGGAAAATAATTGCTAACAGGCCTCTCGCACGCTGCAAAACGTGCTAAACAGTTACATATCGGAAAGGCTAATAAAATAGAAGGAGTGCAGTGGTTTAATTATACCAGGGATGGCAGTTTTTAGAAGTTTAATAAGCCGCGCACATGTTGTCAGCAGCGGCTTTTTTATATCCCCCCCCAACTTATTTAACCCCTTCAGGACTGATACGAGTGAGTAAAAAGAAAATGCATGAGTCTCATATACTGTATATATATATATATATATATATATATATATATATATATATATATATATATATATATATATATATATAGTGGTGCGATGGAACCATTCATTAAACAGAATGAAATATCAAGTGTGTAAAAAAAAAAAAATTAATCCAATTTACAAAACAGTGTACAGAGTTTCGCAGTCTGAGAATATATATATGTTGTGCCAGTCAGTGGAGAAGTGCATCATTAAATGTGTAGCAATCAGCAATGATGTGTGCAGATGCAAAAGTGTGAGGTGCAGTGGCGGTCAGTGGAGAAGTACGTGGGTGCAGTGGTGGTTAGTTGAAAAGTGTGAGGTGCAGTGGCAGTCAGTGAAGTACGCAAGTGAAGAGGCAGACATTGGAGAAGTACAGGAGTGCAGTGGTGGTCAGTTGAAAAGTGTGAGGTGCAGTGGCGGTCAGTGGAAAAGCATGAGTGGTAGTCAACTGAAAAGTGTGAGGTGCAGTGGTGGTCAATGGAGGAGTAGGAGACTGCAGTGGCGGTCAGTTGAAAAGTGTGAGATGAAGTGACAGTCAGTGGAGAAGTACGAGGGTGCAGTGGAAGTCAGTGGAGAAGTACAGGACTGCAGTGATGGTCAGTGGGGAAGTACGGGAGTGCAGCAGCGGTAAGTAGGGGAGTGCAGTGGTGGCTAGTTGAAAAGTGTAAGGTGCTGTGGCAGTCAGCGAAGAAGTCCGAAAGTACAGTGGCAGTCAGTAGAGGAGTACGGTAGTACAGAGGCGGTCAGTGGAGAAGTATGAGAGTGCAGTGGCGGTCAGTGGAGAAATATGTGGGTGTAGTTGTCAGCTGAAAAGTGTGAGGTGCAATGGTGGTCAATGGAGGAGAACGAGAGTGCAGTGGTGGTTAGTTGAAAAGTGTAAGGTGCTGTGGCAGTCAGCGAAGAAGTCCGAAAGTACAGTGGCAGTCAGTAGAGGAGTACGATAGTACAGAGGCGGTCAGTGGAGAAGTATGAGAGTGCAGTGGCGGTCAGTGGAGAAATATGTGGGTGTAGTTGTCAGTTGAAAAGTGTGAGGTGCAATGGTGGTCAATGGAGGAGAACGAGAGTGCAGTGGTGGTTAGTTGAAAAGTGTGAGGTGCGGTGGCAATCAGTGGAGAAGTATGTGGGTGCAGTGGTGGTTAGTTGATAAGCATGAGGTGCAGTGGCAGTCAGTGGAGAAGTATGAGACTGCAGTGGCGGGCAGTTGAAAAGTGTGAGATGAAGTGACGGTCAGTGGAGAAGTACGAGGGTGCAGTGGAAGTCAGTGGAGAAGTACAGGACTGCAGTGATGGTCAGTGGGGAAGTACGGGAGTGCAGCAGCGGTAAGTAGAGGAGTGCAGTGGTGGCTAGTTGAAAAGTGTAAGGTGCTGTGGCAGTCAGCGAAGAAGTTCGAAAGTACAGGGGCAGTCAGTAGAGGAGTACGATAGTACAGAGGCGGTCAGTGGAGAAGTATGAGAGTGCAGTGGCGGTCAGTGGAGAAATATGTGGGTGTAGTTGTCAGTTGAAAAGAGTGAGGTGCAATGGTGGTCAATGGAGGAGAACGAGAGTGCAGTGGTGTTTAGTTGAAAAGTGTGAGGTGCGGTGGCAATCAGTGGAGAAGTATGTGGGTGCAGTGGTGGTCAGTTGATAAGCATGAGGTGCAGTGGCAGTCAGTGGAGAAGTATGAGACTGCAGTGGCGGTCAGTTGAAAAGTGTGAGATGAAGTGACGGTCAGTGGAGAAGTACGAGAGTGCAGTGGAAGTCAGTGGAGAAGTACAGGACTGCAGTGTTGGTCAGTGGGGAAGTACGGGAATGCAGCAGCGGTAAGTACAGGAGTGCAGTGGTGGCTAGTTGAAAAGTGTGAGGTGCTGTGGCAGTCAGCGAAGAAGTCTGAAAGTACAGTGGCAGTCAGTGGAGGAGTACGAATATACAGAGGCGGTCAGTGGAGAAGTATGGGAGTGCAGTGGTGGTCAGTGGAGAAGTACGCGAGTGCAGTGGTGGTCAGTAGAGAAGTACGGTAGTGCAGTGGTGGTCCATTAAAAAGTGTGAAGTGTAGTGGCGGTCAGTAGAGAAGTATGAGAGTGCAGTGGCGGTCAGTGGAAAAATATGTGGGTGTAGTTGTAGTCAGTTGAAAAGTGTGAGGTGCAATGGTGGTCAATGGAGGAGAACGAGAGTGCAGTGGTGGTTAGTTGAAAAGTGTGAGGTGCGGTGGCAATCAGTGGAGAAGTATGTAGGTTCAGTGGTGGTCAGTTGATAAGCATGAGATGCAGTGGTCGGTCAGTGGAGAAGTACAAGAGTGCAATGCGGGTCAGTGGAGAAGTACGAGAGTGCAGTGGAGGTTAGTTGAAAAGTGTGAGGTGCAGTGACGGTCAGTGAAGAAGTACAGGAAATCAGTGGCAGTCAGTGGAGAAATACAAAAGTGCAGTGGTGGTCAGTTAAAAAGTGTGAAGTGTATGTTCCAGCGGCTGCGTCTGCATTCAGCATTGTTCTGTTCCTTATCTATAAAAATTCAACAAAAACGTATTGTTCCAGAAAAAAAGGGGGAAGTGCAATGGTGGTCGGGTGGAGAAATATGTGGGTGCAGTAGCAGTCAGTTGAAAAGTGTAAGGTGCAGTGGCGGTCAATGGAGGAGTATGGGAGTTCAGTGGTGGTGGTTAGTTGAAAAGTGTGAGGCGCCATGGCAGGCCAGTGGAGAAGTACAAAAGTACAGTGGCGGTCAGTAGGGAAGTATGAAAGTACAGTGACGGTCAGTGGGGAAGTACAGAAGTTCAATGGTGGTCAGTTGAAAAGTGTGAGGTGCAGTAGCGGTCAATGGATAAGTATGGGAATGTAGTGGTGGTCAGTTGAAAAGTGTGAGGTGAAGTGTGGATCAGTGGAGAAGTACGAGAGTGCAGTGTGGGTCAGTGGAGAAGTAGGAGAGTGCAGTGTGGGTCAGTGGAGAAGTACGAGAGTGCAGTGTGGGTCAGTGGAGAAGTACGAGAGTGCAGTGTGGGTCAGTGGAGAAGTATGGGAGTGCAGTGTGGGTCAGTGAAGAAGTATGGGAGTGCAGTGTGGGTCAGTGGAGAAGTATGGTAGTGTGGTGTGGGTCAGTGGAGAAGTAGGAGAGTGCAGTGTGGGTCAGTGGAGAAGTACGAGAGTGCAGTGTGGGTTAGTGGAGAAGTATGGGAGTGCAGTGTGGGTCAGTGAAGAAGTATGGGAGTGCAGTGTGGGTCAGTGGAGAAGTATGGTAGTGCGGTGTGGATCAGTGGAGAAGTATGGTAGTGCGGTGTTGATCAGTGGAGAAGTAGGAGAGTGCAGTGTGGGTCAGTGGAGAAGTATGGGAGTGCAGTGTGGGTCAGTGAAGAAGTATAGGAGTGCAGTGTGGGTCAGTGGAGAAGTACGAGAGTGCAGTGTGGGTCAGTGGAGAAGTACAAGAGTGCAGTGTGGGTCAGTGGAGAAGTACGGGAGTGCAGTGTGGGTCAGTGGAGAAGTAGGAGAGTGCAGTGTGGGTCAGTGGAGAAGTAAGAGAGTGCAGTGTGGGTCAGTGGAGAAGTAAGAGAGTGCAGTGTGGGTCAGTGGAGAAGTAAGAGAGTGCAGTGTGGGTCAGTGGAGAAGTACGAGAGTGCAGTGTGGGTCAGTGGAGAAGTAGGAGAGTGCAGTGTAGGTGAGTGGAGAAGTAGGAGAGTGCAGTGTAGGTGAGTGGAGAAGTAGGGGAGTGCAGTGTGGGTCAGTGGAGAAGTAGGGGAGTGCAGTGTGGGTCAGTGGAGAAGTAGGGGAGTGCAGTGTGGGTCAGTGGAGAAGTAGGAGAGTGCAGTGTGGGTCAGTGGAGAAGTATGGGAGTGCAGTGTGGGTCAGTGGAGAAGTAGGAGAGTGCAGTGTGGGTCAGTGGAGAAGTATGGGAGTGCAGTGTGGGTCAGTGGAGAAGTATGGGAGTGCAGTGTGGGTCAGTGGAAAAGTAGGAGAGTGCAGTGTGGGTCAGTGGAGAAGTAGGGGAGTGCAGTGTGGGTCAGTGGAGAAGTAGGGGAGTGCAGTGTGGGTCAGTGGAGAAGTAGGGGAGTGCAGTGTGGGTCAGTGGAGAAGTAGGGGAGTGCAGTGTGGGTCAGTGGAGAAGTAGGAGAGTGCAGTGTGGGTCAGTGGAGAAGTATGGTAGTGCGGTGTGGATCAGTGGAGAAGTAGGAGAGTGCAGTGTGGGTCAGTGGAGAAGTATGGGAGTGCAGTGTGGGTCAGTGAAGAAGTATAAGAGTGCAGTGTGGGTCAGTGGAGAAGTACGAGAGTGCAGTGTGGGTCAGTGGAGAAGTACAAGAGTGCAGTGTGGGTCAGTGGAGAAGTACGGGAGTGCAGTGTGGGTCAGTGGAGAAGTAGGAGAGTGCAGTGTGGGTCAGTGGAGAAGTAAGAGAGTGCAGTGTGGGTCAGTGGAGAAGTAAGAGAGTGCAGTGTGGGTCAGTGGAGAAGTACGAGAGTGCAGTGTGGGTCAGTGGAGAAGTACGAGAGTGCAGTGTGGGTCAGTGGAGAAGTAGGAGAGTGCAGTGTAGGTGAGTGGAGAAGTAGGGGAGTGCAGTGTGGGTCAGTGGAGAAGTAGGGGAGTGCAGTGTGGGTCAGTGGAGAAGTAGGGGAGTGCAGTGTGGGTCAGTGGAGAAGTATGGGAGTGCAGTGTGGGTCAGTGGAGAAGTAGGAGAGTGCAGTGTGGGTCAGTGGAGAAGTAGGGGAGTGCAGTGTGGGTCAGTGGAGAAGTACGAGAGTGCAGTGTGGGTGAGTGGAGAAGTAGGGGAGTGCAGTGTGGGTGAGTGGAGAAGTAGGAGTGCAGTGTGGGTCAGTGGAGAAGTAGGAGAGTGCAGTGTGGGTCAGTGGAGAAGTACGAGAGTGCAGTGTGGGTCAGTGGAGAAGTACGGGAGTGCAGTGTGGGTCAGTGGAAAAGTAGGAGAGTGCAGTGTGGGTCAGTGGAGAAGTAGGGGAGTGCAGTGTGGGTCAGTGGAGAAGTAGGGGAGTGCAGTGTGGGTCAGTGGAGAAGTAGGAGAGTGCAGTGTGGGTCAGTGGAAAAGTAGGAGAGTGCAGTGTGGGTCAGTGGAAAAGTAGGAGAGTGCAGTGTGGGTCAGTGGAAAAGTAGGAGAGTGCAGTGTGGGTCAGTGGAGAAGTAGGAGAGTGCAGTGTGGGTCAGTGGAGAAGTAGGAGAGTGCAGTGTGGGTCAGTGGAGAAGTAGGAGAGTGCAGTGTGGGTCAGTGGAGAAGTACGAGAGTGCAGTGTGGGTCAGTGGAGAAGTATGGGAGTGCAGTGTGGGTCAGTGGAGAAGTAGGGGAGTGCAGTGTGGGTCAGTGGAGAAGTAGGGGAGTGCAGTGTGGGTCAGTGGAGAAGTATGGGAGTGCAGTGTGGGTCAGTGGAGAAGTAGGAGAGTGCAGTGTGGGTCAGTGGAGAAGTATGGGAGTGCAGTGTGGGTCAGTGGAGAAGTAGGAGAGTGCAGTGTGGGTCAGTGGAGAAGTAGGGGAGTGCAGTGTGGGTCAGTGGAGAAGTCGGAGAGTGCAGTGTGGGTCAGTGGAGAAGTACGAGAGTGCAGTGTGGGTCAATGGATAAGTACGAGAGTGCAGTGTGGGTCAGTGGAGAAGTAGGATAGTGCAGTGTGGGTCAGTGGAGAAGTAGGAGAGTGCAGTGTGGGTCAGTGGAGAAGTAGGAGAGTGCAGTGTGGGTCAGTGGAGAAGTAGGAGAGTGCAGTGTGTGTCAGTGGAGAAGTAGGAGAGTGCAGTGTGGGTCAGTGGAGAAGTAGGAGAGTGCAGTGTGGGTCAGTGGAGAAGTAGGAGAGTGCAGTGTGGGTCAGTGGAGAAGTACGAGAGTGCAGTGTGGGTCAGTGGAGAAGTAGGGGAGTGCAGTGTGGGTCAGTGGAGAAGTACGAGAGTGCAGTGTGGGTCAGTGGAGAAGTAGGAGAGTGCAGTGTGTGTCAGTGGAGAAGTAGGAGAGTGCAGTGTGGGTCAGTGGAGAAGTAGGAGAGTGCAGTGTGGGTCAGTGGAGAAGTAGGAGAGTGCAGTGTGTGTCAGTGGAGAAGTACGAGAGTGCAGTGTGGGTCAGTGGAGAAGTAGGGGAGTGCAGTGTGGGTCAGTGGAGAAGTACGAGAGTGCAGTGTGGGTCAGTGGAGAAGTACGAGAGTGCAGTGTGGGTCAGTGGAGAAGTAGGGGAGTGCAGTGTGGGTCAGTGGAGAAGTAGGAGAGTGCAGTGTGGGTCAGTGAAGAAGTATGGCAGTGTAGTGGCAGTCAGTGGAGCAGTAGGAGAGTGCTGTGGGAATAGCTGCTCGGGGAAGGGGTACTTGGAGTGCATTGCCTCCTCAAGGGAAGAAGCACTTGGAGTGCATTGCCTCCCCAAACCTATTTAACCCCTTTGTGACTGGGGGAAGCCTGATACTTAGTGAGATGAATATGTGGGCTTTTGTTCCCTATTCAGTCATGGATAATATCTCAAAGGGGATTTGTCAGCAAGAAAAACAAAAGAAGCCGTGGAACATGTAGCATTTAACTAATTAGATAAAGCAGAAAGTGACTGTCAGGGTCCCGATTAATATTACATTGTAACACAAGATGCACTCTGCGTGTAATTTTGAAAAATGATCTCAGCGTTCTGAACAGATGTCGAAGCTTGCTTGAAGTTTATTCATTGCTGTAGATGTCCCAGCATTGGACCTGCTTCAGATTAGGGGCCCATTCAGATTTATGATGTCCAATGAGATAACGCATTGTTTCCACATTATGATTAAGGATGGGCTAAACCCCCCCAACCCCCCCGCGAGCGGGCAAAAAGTTCTAGAAAACATGCAAACCCTATTAAAGTCTTTGGGACATGAACATGAAAAATCAAAAGTGCTCATTTTAAAGGCTTATTTGCAGGTTATTGCCATAAAAAGTGTATTGGACCCGAGTACTGCCCTAGGGGACGTATATCAATGCAAAAAAAAAAAAAAAACTTTTTAAAATGATTGTTTTTTTCAGGAGCAGTGATTTTAAAGTGAAACAATAAAAATGAAATATTCCTTTAAATATCGTGACGGGGGGGGGGGGGGGGGTTCCTTAGTCTGCCTGTAAAGTGGCACATCTGTGCGATGTATAGAACAGAGCCACAGCAATAATGACATTTCTAAAGGACAAAATGTCATTCAACTGTAATGTATTGCCAGCTCCCAGCAATATAGATGAAACATTAGAGAAAAAAATGGCATATGCCCCTATCCCCCCGCCCAGTCCATACCAGGAACTCCACGCCAAAAAAATGTTTTAATTGTTGTGGTTCCCCCCAACATCCATACCAGATCCTTATCCGAGCATACAGCCTGGAGGTCAGGATGGGGGGGACGAGAAAGCATCCCCCCTCCTGAACCATACCAGGCCACATGCCCTCAACATGAGGAGGGTGCTTTGGGCTCCCCCCCCCCCAAAGCATCTTGTCCCCATGTTGATGTGGACAAGAGCCTCTTCCCTACAAACTTGGTCATTGGTTGTTGGGGCTTAACAAGGGGACCCCCAGATCCCCCCTATGTGAATGGGTATCGGGTACATTGCACCCCTACCCATTCACCAAAAAAAGTGTTAAAAAGTAAAAACCACATCAGACAGTTTTTGATAATTCCTTTTCCTTAAAAAATAAAAAATAAAGTATCACACGATGTCCATCCATCTTCAATCACACCGCCCGACGGACCCAGCGCTGACAGCATGAGCAGAAAAAAAACTGATCACCGGCTTCAGTGCAAGGGACATCGGTCCCGAAGAGGAAGAGGTGAATCCGCCTCATCTGTGCCCACCAATACCGCCTTCCAGTGCCACCTGCCAGTGCCCACATAGTGCTACAAATCAGTGCCCACCAGTGCATAAGTGCCAGCAATCAGTGCCACCTATCAATGACCACAAGTGCCACCTATCAATGCCCACCAGTGGTGCCAATCAGTGCCTCATCAGAACCACCCCGCAGTGCTGCCTATCAGTGTCACCTACCACTGCCGCCCATCAGTGCCCATCAGTGCCAGCTATCAGTAACACCTAATACTGCCCTTCAGTGCAGCCCATCAGTGCCACCCAGCAGTGCCACCTATCGGTGCCCATCAGTGCCGCTTCATCAGTGCCCACCAGTGCCGCATATTAGTGTCCTCAGTGCCACCTATTAAAGTCAATCAGTGCCGCCTTATCAGTACCATCAATGCAGTGCCCATCAATATTCCGAAGTTTAGAAATCCTTCTGTAACCAATGCCATCAGTATGTTTTGCTACAATAAGGTTGCAAAGATCTTGAGAGAGCGCTTTGCTTTTACCCATCATGAGATGCTACTTGTGTGACACCTTGGTAATGAGATACCCTTTTATAGACCATCAGCTGAGACTGAACCAGCCGATAATAATTTGCACTTACAAGGGGCGGGATTGCTTTCTAATTACTGATGGATTTCACCCGGTGTCTTAGCTTTTTGTGCCTTTTTTGCACCTCCCTTTCTTCATGTGTTCAATACTTTTCCTGTGTCATTCCATTGTATTACACATAACCTAATTTCTGAACTTATTTGTTTTGGTTTCTTTTTATGTATAGATTGTATGGGATGTTACTGACATGTGGTGAAAATGTAATATCAATAGTACCTTTAGAAATATATTTACCTAGAAAAATGGTTCAATACTTATTTTACCCAATATATATATATATATATATATATATGTATATATATATATATATATATATATATATATATATATATATATATATATATATATATGTATATATATATAATTTTTTTATTTTAATTTTTTTAATTTAATCAAATTTAAAGAAAACCAAACCTAAAATATAATTATTCTGACAACAAAAGAAAAAAATATTTCTTTTTTTACTCCTAAACACAGTACATAAGAAAATATATAATAAAAAAAACATTATACTCCTTTCATGGCAGCTTTCCTCCCCAATTTTGAAACAAGATTTTGTGTGTACTGGCCATAAAATAATACAATTTCTCGTCGAATCGATTTCTAATCAGCAATGGAGGTACACGTGGGAGGGCCAATTCACAGCAAGAGCACAATATTATTTTTCTGTCACTCAGCCTGCTGGCTATCTAAGGAGAAGTAACTTAAAACACTTTCAACATTTTAATAAAAACAGAAATCTCAGCAAACTTTTGTAAATCTAAATCTAAGTTACCTCAAGGCATTCCTATGTCATGTAGTTCTACTCTTATCCACAGAAAGGCCGGTGTTCTGCCGAGAACTGTCCCCTCATCGGATAGTGTCCGCCCTGCACTGCGCAGGCGCAGCGCTTGCGTAGTACGGAGGACAAGGAGACGTTGAAAGTCTCCGAAGATGAACGGCGCCTGCGCACTTAAAGTGGTTGTAAACCCTTCACATCACACTTTGACCTACAGGTAAGCCTAGATTAAGGCTTACCTGTAGGTCCAAGAAATATCTCCTAAATCTACACGGCTTAGGAGATATTTGCCCAGAAGACAGGCACCGCAGGCGCACTGAGCGCGGCACCCGTCAACGGCGATATGCCGCGTGTGGCGGCTCCTGTGCGCATGCACGGGAGTGACATCATCGCGGCTTCGCCGAATGACAGCGGCGGAGCGGCGAGACCCACCGAGAAGATGGATGCGTCGGACTACAGGGGACAGCGGTGACTTTGCTGGCTCCTGTGTCAGGTAAGTTACACATAATGGACTACTATGCGATGCGATGCGATGCATAGTAGTCCATTATGCTTTACCTTTGCAGGGAATGAACGAGGAAGTAAACCCATCAGGGTTTACTTCCTCTTTAATGTTATAATTTTACGTGGAAGACTTATGGATTAGATATTTGATAACCTCTTAAGAGTGTAAAGATCTTTATGCAATGATATTCTATTTGTATCCCGACAAACTTTTGAATAAAAATATATTGGAAAGACACAGCATACAAAAATAAAAAAATAAATCGATCTCTCTCTCCGACAGGGTTTCACTCAAGCTTGTCTTGCGTACACCAAATTCCGACCGTCAAGAACGCGGTGACGTACAACGCGTACGACAGGACTAGAAAAAGGAAGTTCAATACCCAGTAGCCAATAGCTTCCGTCTCGTAGTTCAATCTGAGCATGCGTGAGTTTTTGCGCGTCGGAATTGCATACACACGATCGGAAATTTCCGATAGAAAGTTTCTCCGTCTGAAAAATTGAGAACATGCTCTCAAATTTTTGCTGGCAGGAATTCAGCCAGCTAAATTCCGATGGAGCATACACACGGACGCATTTTCCGATGAGAAGTTCTCATCGGTCTTTTGCTGGCCGAAATTCTGATCGTGTGTATGCGGCATAAGTCATGCTAAATTAATGGGAACATGTAACAATTATAAAGTTATGACAGGGCTTCCATTTTCACCCGGTCTGTCATCTGGGTTTGCGGCCTCCTACTACATGAGTGGCCCGGGGTCGCGATGACGTCTCTCCCGTACATGGGTGCAGAAGCCCTCGTTTACGGCACCAGCTCTGAAGGTTCGGCACGGTATTCCCCTTCCTCTCCATGGTGTCGGCATTCTAACTGTGGGCACCCAGCTGTGGCTTCACCCCCATGCATGTACTGTGCATGCGCGAGCCGCTCTGCATGCTGTGAATAGCCGGGCAATCTTCTGGGACCTGTGACATGCCCCAGAAGATTGCATGGAGGGGGGGGGGAGGTGAACTTCCTTCCGGCGCCGCGGAGCCAGAGGAGGAAGTGGGAGCTGGGTGCCCTTAAAAACTGGGTACCTGCTCCCTCCCCCAAAAAAATGACATGCCAAATTTGGCATGTAAGGGGGTCACTTAAAACGGAAGTTCAATTTTTGGGTGGAACTCTGCTTTAATACATTTTAGGATGGCCTATGCTTGTGTTTAACCACTTGACCACTGGGCACTTAAACCCCCTTCCTAACCAGACCAATTTTCAGCTTTCGGTGCTCTCACATTTTTAATGACAATTACTCAGTCATGCAACACTGTACCCAAATGACATTTTTGTCCTTTTTTTCACACAAATAGAGCTTTCTTTTAGTGGTATTTAATCACTGCTGTGTTTTTTATTTTTTGCGCTATTACTCAAAAAAGATAGTAAAAAAAATAAAAAATTCTTTGCTTCTTTTAAAATCTATTGCAAAGTATTGGCGAGTATTGGCAGAGTATTGGCAGATTATTGCAGAGTATTGCAGTGTTGCAGAGTATTGGAGAGTATTGGCAGATTATTGCAGATTATTGCAGTGTTGCAGAGTATTGGCAGAGTATTACAGTGTTGCAGAGTATGGGCAGAGTATTGCACAGTGCTGCAGAGTATTGCACAGTGTTGCAGAGTATGGGCAAAGTATTGCACAATGTTGCAGAGTATGGGCAGAGTATTGGCAGAGTATTGCAGAGTATCGACAGAGTATGGGCAGAGGATTGTCACTGAGCAGCGCTGTGGTCACTTCACATCCAGCCCACAACGCTGCTGCCATCTCTCCCCCTCTCCGCCTCTCCCCTCTCACTGTACCGATTGGTACAGGGAGGGGAGGGAGGAACCAGCATCAGGACGTGACGCCGGTTTGTTTACAAGTGATCGCTCAGTCATTTGATGGAGAGATCACATGGTAAACGGGAGTGATCATCGGCCGTTTACCGTGATCTGTGATGTGCCGGGTCCTCTGGACCCAGCGGTCATGGATGTTCCCGGGTGCGTGCCCCAGGGGGCGCACGGGAGCAAGATTTTGTGAGGATGTCCATGGACGCCCTCCCAGAATAAGCCGACCACGCTGTAGCCGTCTTTCGGATATGGTCGGATATGGTCGGTCGGTATGTGGTTAAAAATGTTGGGATGGCCTCAGAGCTCTTCCATTACTATCCAATATAATCTCATATATTTGTAACAATAATCTAGGGGGAATACAAAAAAGCTGTTGCTCCACTTTTGTGGTGTTGATCCCTATTGCTCCAAATTCAAGAAACATTTGCGACACTTTCGGTTTTGACAGCAACTAGTGCACCAAATTCAGATAGTTCTAAAATGTGCCACTTTTACATTGAGTCGCATTGAATGTGCTAAATGTAAAAGTTGAGCTAATTAAGACCAACTCTCTTTTGGAGAAAATTGTCTCAGACAGATTTTACGAAAGTGCCTCAAGTGCATTCTTAATTCAAGTACAAGTTTTAGACAGGTACATGAATTTGGCGCATTCTTCACCACTTTTAGAATGCATGAAAGACACTTTCACAAAATCTGCTTGTGCAAGTCTTTATGGATCCCAGGGACTGTATTTTGCAGTGCCGGTGTCTTGTCGAATACTGTCCCCCATCGGATAGTGTCCACTCTGTTCTGCGCTTGCACAGTACGGAGCACAAGGAGACGCCGACAGTCTTTGAAGATGAACGGCGCCTGAGTCCAGATTCAAGCCCCACCATCCAAGTGGACATAGTCAGAATAGAAAATTGCAGAGCAGTGCTGTTTAACATCATCTACCGTATGTCCACTTGCATGGTCGGGCTTGAACCTGGACTCAATGGAGAGGGTACTATTAAAGAGGAAGTAAACCCTGATGAGTTTACTTCCTCTTTCATTCCCTGCAAAGGTAAAGCATAATGGACTACTAAGCATCGCATCACATCGCATAGTAGTCCATTACTTGTCACTTACCTGACACAGGAGGCAGCGAAGTCACCGCTGTCCCCTGTAGTCTGGCACATCCATCTTCATTCGGTGGGTCTCGCCGCTCCGCCGCTGTCATTCGGCGAAGCCGCGATGACGTCACTCCCGCACATGCACACGGGAGCCGCTCATGCGCCATAGACATTGGTGCCTGTCTTTCGGCAAATATCTCCTAAACCGTGTAGCCAATGACAGATGATGTGACACAACCGAGCCGGTAATCGGCTATTTTTCCTCCTCGCGCTGAGAGCGCGAAGAAAAAAAAAAGCCGATCACCGGCGGCCATGAGAGAGACATCAGTCCCGATCACGGCCAGCTTAGCAGTGCCCCCCTGCCCCCTGCCAGTCCCACTCAACTAATAAAAATGTGCCCCCCATCAGTGCCACCCATCAGTGCCCATAGTGCCACCCATCAGTGCCCACAGTGCCACCCATCAGTGCCCACAGTGCCACCTATCAGTGCCCACAGTGCCACCTATCAGTGCCCAAAATCTGCCTCAACAACAGTGCTGCACCCCAGTGCCACATATCCGTGCCCATCAGTGTCATCTACCAGTGCCCATCAATGCCCATCAGTGCCGCCCATCAGTGCCCAGCAGTACCACCTATCAGAGCCACCTATCAGTGCCACCTATCAGTGCCCATCAGTCCCATCTATCAGTGGTACCTATCAGTGCCCCTTAGTGCCACCCATCCATGCCACCCATCAGTGCCCATCTTTGCCCATCAGTGCCACCTTATCTCTGCCCATCAGTACTACCTTATCTGTGCCTATCGGTGCCACCTTATCTGTGCCTATTAGTGCCGCCTTAACTTTGCCTATCAGTGCCCACCAGTGCAGCTTATCAGTGCCCACCAGTGCAGCCTATCAGTGCCCACCAGTGCCACCTCATCAGCGCATTTCAATGATGGAGAAAAATTACCTGTTTGCTAAATTTTATAACAAACTAAGAAACATTTTTTTATTTATTTTTTTGCATATTTTTTTGTTTGTTTAGCAAAAAATAAAACTCCGAGCTGTAATTAAATACCACCAAAAGAAAGCTCTATTTGTGGGGAAAAAAAATGATAAAAATTTCATTTGGGTACAGTGTTGTATGCCCGCGCAATTGTCATTCAAAGTGTGACAGTGCTGAAAGCTGAAAATTGGTCTGGGCAGGAGGGGGGCTTAAGTGCCCAGTAAGCAAGTGGTTAAATAAAATAAGGAAGAGAAGGGGGGAGGATGGGAAGGGGAGGAAAAGGAAAAAAAGGAAAGGTCAGGAATCCAAAGTAGGAGTCCTTTCCTTTGGCCTGGGCCCCCAACCGTCTAGTTCTAAAAAGTATGCTGTGTCAATGGAAACTAATACCTTGTAGTGGGGTTTTAACTGTAAAAGTAAAAATGCCCTTTAACATTATACTCCATGAATTTCATTTTCTGTTGACGCACTTCATATCTCTGTAAAGGGTTTTTGGAGGAGTTGTGTTCCATCCGGTGTTCCCGTTGTTGACTAAGTCACCAAGTCTGCCACTCAGGGTCCGTCCGCTCCATGTATTAGCAGGCATTATGCATAATGGAAAAGGCAAATACAGAACCGCAATATTATGTTTAAGCACACAAAAGCAAAAGTGATTTTAAAGTGGGAAGAGTCGCGTCAATCTCTCGCCAGGGCAGCTCTGAATGGTATTTTAAGAACTCATCACCTATCTGCTATCTGGATCAAAGTAGTCGCTTCATTTTATTTGTCCTGCAAAACAGATAAACGCCTTCCTTCAATCTATTTAACATGTAGGAATTTCTACAGGAGCTTATATACACACACACAAAAAAAAAACTCCCTATAGCTATCGAGGTAAAAATAAGATACTTATAAAATGCCAGGGTTTCATTTTCCGTCAAATATGTCTATCTAAATGCAGATTCCTTTTTCTGGCGATATTCTGTAATATGTACACCCGGTATGAATACAATATGCAGAGTCAAGGTTTTTTTTTCTTAAGTTCCTGAACAGCACGGGACAATTGTATTAATTTTTACCATAAGACCGTTTCTTTTTTTTAAACTTCTCTTTATTGTAACTTTGAGACCACTAAAGGACCCCTAATATAAATGACATTGGTTGTAAAAATGTGTTTATGTATAATAGTATTTTAATACCATTCTTGGATGAATAGAAAAAGTATTGGAACATTTTTTTTTTGGGAGATTGCAATCTAAAAGTAGGATAGTGAGCATGGGAATACAAGACAATGGAAGTAGAACAAAAGGGCACAGGAAAGGGTTAAAATCCAAATTATTTATTCATCTTCTGATAATAAAAATTAAACTTCAGCCCAAACTTTAAAAAAAATATTTTTTAATTTTAATATACAGTGGGGGAGAGTCAGAATGTTTTTCCAGCTTTTTATTGTTGTGTGTGTGTTTGTGTGTCCAGGCTTGGGAGATTTCCCATAATTTACTGGTCAAACTATATACATAAAACGATTTTTTCAGAAATAAAAAACCTGATAATTGGCATGTTCACCCCCTTTGTTATGAAGCCCATAAAAAGCTCCGGGGCAACCAATTTCCTTCAGAAGTCACACATTTAGTGAAATGATGTCCACCTGTGTGCAATCTAAGTGTCACATGATCTGTCATTACATAGACACTCCTTTTTGAAAGGCCCCAGAGGTTGCAACACCTAAGAAAGAGGCACCACTAACCAAGCACTGCCATGAAGACCAAGGAACCCTCCAAACAAGTAAGGGACAATGTTGTTGAGAAGTACAAGTCAGGGTTAGGTTATAAAATAAAAAAATATCCAAATCTTTGATGATCCCTAGGAGCACCATCAAATCTATCATAACCAAACGGAAAGAACATGGAACATGGCCATCTCTTGGCAGTGAACCTGCCAAGAGACGGCCGCATACCAAAACTCACGGATCGAGCAAGGAGGGCATTAATCAGAGAGGCAGCACAGAGACCTAAGGTAACCCTGGAGGAGCTGTAAAGTTCCACAGCAGAGACTGGAGTATCTGTACATAGGATGACAATAAGCCGTACGCTCCATAGAGTTGGGCTTTATGGCAGAGTGGCCAGAAAAAAAGACATTACTTTCAGCAAAAAACAAAATAGCACATTTTGAGTTTGCGAAAAGGCATGTGAGAGACTCCCAAAATATATGGAGGAAGGTGCTCTGGTCTGATGTATGGAGGAAGGTGATCTGGTCTGATGTATGGAGGAAGGTGATCTGGTCTGATGTATGGAGAAAGGTGCTCTGGTCTGATGTATGGAGGAAGGTGATCTGGTCTGATGTATGGAGGAAGGTGATCTGGTTTGATGTATCGAGGAAGGTGCTCTGGTCTGATGTATGGAGGAAGGTGATCTGGTCTGATGTATGGAGGAAGGTGCTCTGGTCTGATGTATGGAGGAAGGTGATCTGGTCTGATGTATGGAGGAAGGTGCTCTGGTCTGATGTATGGAGGAAGGTGATCTGGTCTGATGTATGGAGGAAGGTGATCTGGTTTGATGTATCGAGGAAGGTGCTCTGGTCTGATGTATGGAGGAAGGTGCTCTGGTCTGATGTATGGAGGAAGGTGATCTGGTCTGATGTATGGAGGAAGGTGATCTGGTCTGATGTATGGAGGAAGGTGCTCTGGTCTGATGTATGGAGGAAGGTGATCTGGTCTGATGTATGGAGGAAGGTGATCTGGTTTGATGTATGGAGGAAGGTGCTCTGGTCTGATGTATGGAGGAAGGTGCTCTGGTCTGATGTATGGAGGAAGGTGATCTGGTTTGATGTATGGAGGAAGGTGATCTGGTCTGATGTATGGAGGAAGGTGCTCTGGTCTGATGTATGGAGGAAGGTGATCTGGTCTGATGTATGGAGGAAGGTGATCTGGTTTGATGTATCGAGGAAGGTGATCTGGTCTGATGTATGGAGGAAGGTGCTCTGGTCTGATGTATGGAGGAAGGTGATCTGGTCTGATGTATGGAGGAAGGTGATCTGGTTTGATGTATCGAGGAAGGTGATCTGGTCTGATGTATGGAGGAAGGTGATCTGGTTTGATGTATCGAGGAAGGTGATCTGGTCTGATGTATGGAGGAAGGTGCTCTGGTCTGATGTATGGAGGAAGGTGATCTGCTCTGATGTATGGAGGAAGGTGATCTGCTCTGATGTATGGAGGAAGGTGATCTGGTCTGATGTATGGAGGAAGGTGATCTGGTCTGATGTATGGAGGAAGGTGATCTGGTCTGATGTATGGAGGAAGGTGATCTGGTCTGATGTATGGAGGAAGGTGCTCTGGTCTGATGTATGGAGGAAGGTGATCTGGTTTGATGTATCGAGGAAGGTGCTCTGGTCTGATGTATGGAGGAAGGTGATCTGCTCTGATGTATGGAGGAAGGTGATCTGCTCTGATGTATGGAGGAAGGTGCTCTGGTCTGATGTATGGAGGAAGGTGATCTGGTCTGATGTATGGAGGAAGGTGATCTGGTCTGATGTATGGAGGAAGGTGATCTGGTTTGATGTATCGAGGAAGGTGCTCTGGTCTGATGTATGGAGGAAGGTGCTCTGGTCTGATGTATGGAGGAAGGTGCTCTGGTTTGATGTATCGAGGAAGGTGCTCTGGTCTGATGTATGGAGGAAGGTGATCTGGTCTGATGTATGGAGGAAGGTGCTCTGGTCTGATGTATGGAGGAAGGTGCTCTGGTCTGATGTATGGAGGAAGGTGATCTGGTCTGATGTATGGAGGAAGGTGATCTGGTCTGATGTATGGAGGAAGGTGATCTGGTTTGATGTATCGAGGAAGGTGCTCTGGTCTGATGTATGGAGGAAGGTGATCTGGTCTGATGTATGGAGGAAGGTGATCTGGTCTGATGTATGGAGGAAGGTGATCTGGTCTGATGTATGGAGGAAGGTGATCTGCTCTGATGTATGGAGGAAGGTGATCTGGTCTGATGTATGGAGGAAGGTGCTCTGGTCTGATGTATGGAGGAAGGTGCTCTGGTCTGATGTATGGAGGAAGGTGCTCTGGTCTGATGTATGGAGGAAGGTGATCTGGTTTGATGTATCGAGGAAGGTGCTCTGGTCTGATGTATGGAGGAAGGTGATCTGGTCTGATGTATGGAGGAAGGTGCTTTGGTCTGATGTATGGAGGAAGGTGATCTGGTCTGATGTATGGAGGAAGGTGATCTGGTTTGATGTATCGAGGAAGGTGCTCTGGTCTGATGTATGGAGGAAGGTGATCTGCTCTGATGTATGGAGGAAGGTGAGGTGATCTGGTCTGATGTATGGAGGAAGGTGATCTGGTTTGATGTATCGAGGAAGGTGCTCTGGTCTGATGTATGGACTAAGGTGATCTGGTCTGATGTATGGAGGAAGGTGCTCTGGTCTGATGTATGGAGGAAGGTGCTCTGGTCTGATGTATGGAGGAAGGTGATCTGGTCTGATGTATGGAGGAAGGTGATCTGGTCTGATGTATGGAGGAAGGTGAGGTGATCTGGTCTGATGTATGGAGGAAGGTGATCTGGTTTGATGTATCGAGGAAGGTGCTCTGGTCTGATGTATGGAGGAAGGTGATCTGGTCTGATGTATGGAGGAAGGTGCTCTGGTCTGATGTATGGAGGAAGGTGCTCTGGTCTGATGTATGGAGGAAGGTGATCTGGTCTGATGTATGGAGGAAGGTGATCTGGTCTGATGTATGGAGGAAGGTGCTCTGGTCTGATGTATGGAGGAAGGTGATCTGGTCTGATGTATGGAGGAAGGTGATCTGGTCTGATGTATGGAGGAAGGTGATCTGGTCTGATGTATGGAGGAAGGTGCTCTGGTTTGATGTATCGAGGAAGGTGATCTGGTCTGATGTATGGAGGAAGGTGATCTGGTCTGATGTATGGAGGAAGGTGATCTGGTCTGACGTATGGAGGAAGGTGCTCTGGTCTGATGTATGGAGGAAGGTGATCTGGTCTGATGTATGGAGGAAGGTGATCTGGTCTGATGTATGGAGGAAGGTGATCTGGTCTGATGTATGGAGGAAGGTGCTCTGGTCTGATGTATGGAGGAAGGTGCTCTGGTCTGATGTATGGAGGAAGGTGATCTGGTCTGATGTATGGAGGAAGGTGATCTGGTCTGATGTATGGAGGAAGGTGCTCTGGTCTGATGTATGGAGGAAGGTGCTCTGGTCTGATGTATGGAGGAAGGTGCTCTGGTCTGATGTATGGAGGAAGGTGATCTGGTCTGATGTATGGAGGAAGGTGATCTGGTCTGATGTATGGAGGAAGGTGATCTGGTCTGATGTATGGAGGAAGGTGCTCTGGTCTGATGTATGGAGGAAGGTGCTCTGGTCTGATGTATGGAGGAAGGTGATCTGGTCTGATGTATGGAGGAAGGTGATCTGGTCTGATGTATGGAGGAAGGTGCTCTGGTCTGATGTATGGAGGAAGGTGCTCTGGTCTGATGTATGGAGGAAGGTGATCTGGTCTGATGTATGGAGGAAGGTGATCTGGTCTGATGTATGGAGGAAGGTGATCTGGTCTGATGTATGGAGGAAGGTGCTCTGGTCTGATGTATGGAGGAAGGTGCTCTGGTCTGATGTATGGAGGAAGGTGATCTGGTCTGATGTATGGAGGAAGGTGATCTGGTCTGATGTATGGAGGAAGGTGATCTGGTCTGATGTATGGAGGAAGGTGATCTGGTCTGATGTATGGAGGAAGGTGATCTGGTCTGATGTATGGAGGAAGGTGATCTGGTCTGATGTATGGAGGAAGGTGCTCTGGTCTGATGTATGGAGGAAGGTGCTCTGGTCTGATGTATGGAGGAAGGTGCTCTGGTCTGATGTATGGAGGAAGGTGCTCTGGTCTGATGTATGGAGGAAGGTGATCTGGTCTGATGTATGGAGGAAGGTGATCTGGTCTGATGTATGGAGGAAGGTGATCTGGTCTGATGTATGGAGGAAGGTGATCTGGTCTGATGTATGGAGGAAGGTGATCTGGTCTGATGTATGGAGGAAGGTGCTCTGGTCTGATGTATGGAGGAAGGTGATCTGGTCTGATGTATGGAGGAAGGTGCTCTGGTCTGATGTATGGAGGAAGGTGCTCTGGTCTGATGTATGGAGGAAGGTGATCTGGTCTGATGTATGGAGGAAGGTGATCTGGTCTGATGTATGGAGGAAGGTGATCTGGTCTGATGTATGGAGGAAGGTGATCTGGTCTGATGTATGGAGGAAGGTGATCTGGTCTGATGTATGGAGGAAGGTGATCTGGTCTGATGAGACTAAAATTGAACTTTTTGGCCATCAAAGAAAACACTTTGTCTGGGGCAAACCCAACACATCACATCAACCAAAGAACACCATCCCCACTGTGAATATGGGGAATATTTAGAATCATCATTTTTTTTATTCATTTATAATGTTAATGTTAATTCCAGGTTGTGAGGCTACAAAACACGAAAAATGCCAGGGGGGGAAAAAATACTTTTGCAAGGCACTGTACGCTGCAAAAGCACTTCTAGGAGATAGTGAAGAAATGGGGGAGCATTGCTAGGTAACAGTGATCAAGAGGAGGCATGAAAGTGGAAAAGTAATGAATGTAAATGTCCAATAAAGTAACATATGGCTCACTGGAACCATAAGAACATAGGAGGACTAAAAAAAAAAAAAAAAAAAAAAAAAAAAGCAGCCGAGCGATGTTTCTCAACAACATTGCTCAGCCGCTGAAACACTATCATTGTTTCTTTTTGTACCTTTCTGTTTCTTCATCTACAGATCAAAGGGATGATCAATAATAAATATCACGTTATCTCCTCTGACGTGTCTTGTTGATGAACGAAACTGACCGCATACTGTATATACACAGTGGCAAGGCGGCTCTGCTGTGCAGGGTCACGTACCTAGTCTGTAATCCTGCACTTTCGGGTCTGGGGGCATGTGTGTGGACACAGCAGGAGCTGATGGGCGGGTTTGGTGCATTTGATGTCCGCTGGCATTGCTCCGGTAACATCGGTCTGCCTATGTAAACAAGGCAGATCGCGGTTCTGTCACTGCAGAAGACATGGGGGGTTATTTACGAAAGGCAAATCCACTTTGTACTGCAAGTGCACTTGGAAATGCAGTCGCTCTAAATCTAATGCCCCGTACACATGATCTGAGTTTTTCGTTGGAAAAATCTTGGATGGTTTTTCCAACGGAATTCCGCTCAAGCCTTTTTTGCATACACACGGTCACACAAACGTTTTCTGAACTTTCGACTGTCAAGAACTCGGTGACGTACAACACTACGACGAGTAGTAATTAAGTTCAATGCTTAGGAATTTTGCACGTCGGAATTGCTACAGTCAATCAGAATTTCCGATCGGAACTTTCACTGACGGAAAAATAGAGAACCTGCTCTCAATCTTTTGCTGGCGGAAATTCTGCTATCAAAAGTCCTATGGAGCATACACACGGTAAGAATTTCCGACCAAAAGCTCTCATCGGACTTTTGCTGGTGGGATTTCTGATTGTGTGTATGGGGCTTAACCACTTTCAGACCAGACCAATTTGCTGGTCAAAGACCAGACCACTTTTTGCGATTCGGCACTGCGTCGCTTTAACTGACAATTGCGCGGTCGTGCGACGTGGCTCCCAAACAAAATTGACGTTCTTTTTTTCCCACAAATAGAGCTTTCTTTTGGTGGTATTTGATCACCCTTGCGGTTTTTATTTTTTGCGCTATAAACAAAAATAGAGCGACAATTTTGAAAAAAGCGCATTATTTTTTACTTTTTGTTATAATAAATATCCCCCAAAAATATATAAAAAAAATTTTTTCCCTCAGTTTAGGCCGATACATATTCTTCTACATATTTTTGGTAAAAAAAATCGCAATAAGCGATTATTGATTGGTTTGCGCAAAAGTTATAGCGTTTACAAAATAGGGATAGTTTTATAGCATTTTTATTAATCATTTTTTATTATTTATTTTTTTACTAGTAATGGCGGCGATCAGCGATTTTTATTGTGACTGCGACATTGTGGGGGACCCATCTGACATTTTTGACACATTTTTGGGACCATTGTAATTTATACAGTAATCACTGCTATATAAATGCAGTGATTCCTGTGTAAATGACACTGGCAGTGAAGGGGTTAACCAGTGGGTGGCAGTGTAGGGGTTAAGTGTTCCTAGGGGTGTGTTACTAACTGTGGGGGCGCTGGGCTTTCATTTAGTGAACACTGATCTCTGCTCCAATCACATGGAGCAGAGATCAGCGTCACTAGTTGCTAGGCAGAATGGAGAAATGCTGTTTACTCGGCATTTCCTCCATTCGGCCGCTCCGTGAGACGATCGCGGGATGCCCGCGGCGATCGAGTCCGCGGGTCCCACGACCGGACTCACGGGGGTCCCGACCAGTGCGGGAGCGCGCCGCCGGCGCCGCGCTCCCGATGGCAGGGCGGCATTGAATATTGGACGCACCTGTACGCCAATATGCCTGCCCGTGCCATTCTGTTGACGTGCATCATCGTGCGCTGGTCGGGAAGTGGTTAAGGGGTAGATCTGAAATGAGGGGAAGCTCTGCTGATTTTATCATCCAAGCATGTGCAGGCTAAAATGCTGTTTTTTATTTTCCTTGCATGTCCCCCTCGGATCTAGGGTTGCCACCTGTCCGGGATTCACCCGGACAGTTTGGGTTTGGAATCATGCGTCCAGGTTTCAGACTGCCTGAAACCTGGACACATGATTCAGCCTGGACTATGGCTTCCCAGCAGGGTTGCTGGCTGCAATTGTCTAAACTGAGAGTGTCTGTTACACTCTCTTTCATGCTGCCCAAAGCCAACACTAACAATCCCCCCCCCCCAAAAACACACACACAGACGGGAGAGGAGAGAGGGCTGGATCTGCACCTCTTCCTCCTGCCCCTACCCCTCTGTGTCTGCCACATGCCAATCCCCAGGGCTCTGCCTCAGAAAAGAAAAGTCCAGCAGCCTCAGATACATCTGGTTGAGAGGTGCTGACTGCCAAGAGATGAGTGAGCTCACCATCCATCCCTGTCTGTGACTGAAGTCTCCCCCTTCTCTCTCCTGCCTCTGAGTGAGTACACTAAGGTAAATCAGAGTTCTCAGAGCACCCCTTACATCAGCGTTCCACTTTACACCAGAGTCCTCTCCGTACATCAGAGTTCTCAGTGTTCCCCCTTAAATCACGGTTCCCAGAGCATCCCTTATGTTAGTGTCCCCAGAGTTCTCCCTGAGGCCGCGTACACACGCGGGGACTGTTCGCCCAACTTTGTCCGCTGAACAGTGTTTCGGCGGACAGTCCGCCCGTGTGTGGGCTTTCAGCGGACAGTTTCAGCGAACAGTCCGCTGAACAAGGTTTTTCGGAAATTCCGAAAAACTGTCCGCTGAAACTTTGTTTCAGCGAACAGTCCCCTCGTGTGTAGGCTTGTTCATCAAACTAAGTTCCGCGCATGCTCAGAAAGGATTTACACGCCGAAAGTTATAATGCAGTGTATAGGACGTCGTATTTTTCGTCCCGTTGTACGTGCCGTTCACGTCATCGCGCACGGTTTCAGCAAACTGTTCGTTCGTCGTGTGTGGGCAAGTCCGTCCATGCTAATTTTGAGCGGACTGTTTGCTGAAACTGTTTGACGGACAAAGTTGGGCGAACAGTCCCCGCGTGTGTACGCGGCCTTACTGTACATCAGAGTCTGCAGAGTCCTCCCATACAGTGAAAGGGAACTCATAGTAGGAGAGGTCGAAAAAAGACACAAGTCCATCAAGTCCAACCTATGTCAGTCCAAACTGCAAGTTCAGATGTAAAAGGGGAACTCTGTTGACTCATATGATTAGAAATTTTATTTAATAGAAAAATATATGCATAGTTTATAGTATAAAAAAAATTTGCTGTGCGCCGCTAAAGTTTTCGGGTTTGACTTGATGAAAAGGTGGCAACCCTACTCGGATCTACAGCGATTTTACTTCCAAGTGGTTTTCCTTTAGTAAATCACCCCCATGGTCTTGTTTCTCTGCTAAGCAGGGGCACGATTCAGGCCTTCTCCTAGTACAAGCATCTCCCCTACAGTAGTAAAACCCTGGTCAGGCATATATTTAACCCTTTGATCACGCCTGATGTAATAACCTTCCCTGCCAGTGTCATTAGTACAGTGACAGTGCATATTTTTAGCACGGATCACTATTAGTGTCACCGAATGAATGAATGAATGATTTGTATAGCGCTACAAATGCGAACTGAATCACCTCAAGGCTCTTGATCCATCCTGTGCTTTCCTGCTTCTTAGAAAAGGTGGGTCTTGAGTTTTTCCGAAGGCTCGATGGTCTTCTTCCATGCGGATGTTAGTGGGTAGAGTGTTCCAT
This sequence comes from Lithobates pipiens, assembly GCF_037356315.1. Classification (NCBI taxonomy): domain Eukaryota; kingdom Metazoa; phylum Chordata; class Amphibia; order Anura; family Ranidae; genus Lithobates; species Lithobates pipiens. The sequence goes on from NW_027507791.1 coordinate 23,946,489, forward strand.
AGCCGTGGTCCTTGGACTGCGAATCTTCGTTCTCCCTTTGCTTTGTAGCGGGATTTCGGGATGAGGAGGAGGTTTTGGTTAGTTGATCGGAGGTTGCGATTTGGTGTGTAATGTTTTATTTTATCGCATAGGTATTGAGGAGCATTTCCTTGTGTGCATTTGTGTGTGAGGCAGAGGGTCTTAAATGTGATCCGATCCTTTACGGTTAGCCTAAGGGATGGGGAGATGGATTCCCAGATTTTTTTTCCTGGTCCCCAAAAAGTGTCAAAGTGTCAGTTATGCCGCATACACACGATCAAACTATCCAGCGGACATAGTCTGGCGGACAACCCGCCAGACTTTGCAGAGGAGGTCTGCCGGACTTTCCGAACGAGCGGACCTGCACACACACACACGCCCACATACGACTGGACTTTTCCGACTATGGCGTGGGTCCACCTGACTTTTGAAATGAACAGACTAGCCCACACATGGAGTAAAGTCTGTTCATTTTGAACGTGGCTCCAGGTAGATGGGACTAGCGCAGGAAGTCAATGTCGCCGCCTCTATCGATGAGATTCACACCTCGCTGGCCCTGTCACCTGGTATGGATTTAAAGGGAAACCCCTATGCCGAAAAACGATGTGGGGGTCACCCCAAAGACCATACCAAACACTTATCCGAACACGCAGCCCGGCCGGTCAGGAAAGGGGGGGGACAAGCGAGTGCCCCCCCCTCCTGAGCCGTACCAGGCCGCGTGCCCTCAACATGGGAGGGTGCTTTGGGAAAGGGGGGGTTCTGGGCCCCCCCACCCCAAAGCACCTTGTTCCCATGTTGATGAGGACAAGGGCCTCTTCCTGACAACCCTGGCTATTGGTTGTCAGGGTCTGCAGGCAGGGGCTTATCAGAATCCGGGAACCCCCTTTAATAAGCGTGTCCCTGGATCCCGTCCCCCCACCCTATGTGAATGAGTATGGGGTACAATATACCCCTACCCATTCACCTGTGAAAAAAAAAAACACAACACACAAGGGTTAAAATAGTTTATTGCACAGCTCCAGGGGTCTTCTTGCGTCTTCGGGGGTCTTCTCGCCGGACTCCTCCACTATCTTCTGCTAGCTCTTTTACTAGCGGAGGAGCCCGGCTTTCTTCTTCGCCGCCGCCCTCTTCTTCCGACTTCGGGGGTCTTGTCCCCCTCTTCGGTTCTTCTTGCCGGGCCACCACGCCTTCTTCTAGATCTTTTATAAGCGGTGGCCCGGTCTTCTGTCGCCGCCTTCTGTTCTTCTGTTCTTCTCTTCTTGAGCTGTTGCCTCGTCACTGTCTCTGGCCACAATGACAGGCACGTGGTGTGCGGCGACTTATATAGGGACATCGCCGGATGATGTCCCCGCCCATTATGATGTCACAGTCCCGGAGGATGCCAATAAATATGGTATAGTCAAATAACACGCCCAAGCTCATCTCTTTACTCACACACAGCCACAAAGGCAAGAGAGTTCTTGTTGGGCAGTGTATTAGTGCTTAAACGAACACACTTAGACCGAATTTTAATGGTTCAAAGAATGTCAGGCAAAGTGGTCGGCCCTCACGCATGTTCAATTCATCAAATCTGGCCCTCTTTGAAAAAAGTTTATACAACCCTGATGTAAACCATTCCATCGTAACTCTGGCTGTATGTTTAGGGTCGTTAACCTGCTGGAAGGGGAACCTCCGCCCCAGTCTAAAGGCTTTTGTAGACTCTAATGCCACACGATCGGACTAGGTCCCAAGGAATCAGTCCATTGGACAATCCCATCGTGTGTGGGCTAATCCAATTGTTTTTCGTTAAAAAAATCAGTCGGACCTAGAAATAGAACATGTTTCAAATCTGTCCGACAGACTCAATTCCTATCGGGAAAATCATTCGTCTGTATGCTGGGTGGATGGACCAAATACGACGCAAAGGAAGCTATTGGCTACTGGCTATTGAACTTCCTTTTTTAGTCCCGTCTTATGTCATCACGTTCAAAACTAACAGACTTTCGAACTGACTTAGTCTGTTCGTGTGTGGCCAAGTCAGTTTGTTCTGAAAGTCTGTCGGAACTCCGCCGAAAGTCTGTCGGGAAGACTGTAGGACCTAGTCTGCCAGAAAGTCCGGTCGTGTGTACGCAGCAATACAGCTTTTCTGCTAAGATTGCCCTGATTTGGCTCCATCCATCTTCCCATCAACTCTGATCCGCTTCCCTGTCCCTGCTAAAGAAAAGCATCCCCACCACATAATGCTGCCCCCAGCCCATTTCACGGCGGGGATGGTGTGTTCAGGGTGATGTGTAGTGTTAGTTTTCCACCACACATAGCGTTTTGCTTTTAGGCCAAAAAGTTAAATTTTGGTCTCATCTGACCAGAGCACCTTCTTCCACATGTTTGCTGTGTCTCAAACACGGCTTCTGGCAAATTGGACTTCTTATGGCTTAATTTTAACAATGATTTTCTTCTTGCCACTCTTCCATAAAGACCAGATTTGTGGAATGCACAACTAATTGTTGGGACTCTCCCACCAGCTCCTCCAGACTTAGCATGGACCTCTTAGCTGCTTCTCTGATGAATGCTCTTCTTGCCCGGCCGGTCAGTTTAGGTGGACGGCCATGTCTTGGTAGGTTTGCGGTTGTGCCATACTCTTTCCATTTTCGGATGATGGATTGAACAGAGCTCCGTGAGATGTTCAAATCTTGGGATATTTTTTTATAACCTAACCCTGCTTATAAAATTCTCAACAACTTTATCCCTGACCTGTCTGGTGTGTTCCTTGGCCTTCGTAATGTTGTTAGTTCGCTAAGGTAGTCTAACAAACCTCTGGGGGCTTCACAGAACAGCTGTATTTTTACCGAGATTAAATTACACACAGGAGGACTCTATTTACTAATTAGGTGACTTCTGAAGGCAATTGGTTCCACTAGATTTTAGTTAGGGGTATCAGAGTAAAGCGGGGCTGAATACAAATGCACCCCACACTTTTCATATATTTATTTGTAAAACATTTTGAAAACCATTTATCATTTTCCTTCCACTTCACAATTATGTGCCACTTTGTGTTGGTCCATCACATAAAATCTCAATAAAACATATTTACGTTTTTTGGTTGTAACATGCCAAAATGTGGAACATTTGTGAATACTTTTTCAAGGCACTGTACATGTTAAAGCTTATATATGTATAATATTTTTGTATAGTGTTTTCATAATAGTTTATAATTTATATCATGTTTCACTGATTAGGTTTTCATATTCTATAATGATTTCATCAATCCTTAATACTAAAACAACATGCTGTGTTCGAATTGAGCCAGAGCTCTTCTTTAAGACCTGAAACACTGGAGACTGCATATTAAAATATATAAAAAAAAAAAAAAAAACTTAAAGGCAGTTTAACATGTTTATCTTTGTTAAGGTTTGGTAACTGCCGGTAATTATATACTCCAATCCGGCACTTTCGTTGATTTTTCACATACAATCTCCGTCAATAAAACAGAGGCTGGTGGTATTTTTCAGCGCACGTAGGGGGCTAGTTATCAGGTTGCAGAGAAAGCCGCTGGCAGAGAGTCTTATAATTGGCATAAAATTTCACTAATGGTATTCTCGTCATTGTTCACACACAATTGGCGTCACAGCAAGAGCCTGCGCCTGAATGTCTTCTAATATATGCAAATTAATGTTAAGCAAAAGGGTGGGGCCATGGCAGATTGGAAGAGCCTCTCGGAGCTGAAACAGAGTCAGCTATCCTGCCCGGGCGAAAGCTCACCGGCACCAATATGGTAACAGACACCTCTTCCTAAAGTAGATCTAAGCCCAATCACTTAAGGTTCAGCCTGGTGTAACTTTTAACATGTTCATTTTATTTTAAAGTTGATAGCAATATTTTGAAATCTTTTTTTTTTTTTTTATAATCCCTGCTGATCCCGGCATGGGGGTCCATTTACAGTTATGGAGTGACTACTCTTTTGTTTTTGCACTCCTGTGTTGTCACCCATTCGCCCCCGGTGGAGACTTAAAGCATCACACGCATTTTACAGACGTGTTATGCCACCGTCACTATCGGGAAGCCTGTCCAGAGAAATAATGCGCCTCAAATACTGCAGTGATGTCTATGTAGAATATGGCTGAAAAAGTCTACAGGAGATAAAAGTGATGCAAAAAAAATAAAATAAAATAAATAACTTTATAATCTTTTTTTTTTAATCTTTTTCGTGATTTGGAGTCTAGAAGTTCTTTTTTTTTTATTGTAACCTTAAACAATAACAGTAAAAAATAAAATCATACATGTTGGGACTTACTAAGTAGATTCAGGTCTTGTTCGCCCCAGTGTGCTTTTGCAGCACTAAAATGCACCCTCCTTGCGTCGGAAAGCGCAAAACTCTTAGCCCTTGTACACACGGTCGGAGATTCCGTCGGAATGTTCGACGGACCAAGTTTTCCAACTTGTCCGTGAAATTTTCCGACAAAATGCTCCGATCGGACATACTCCGATCATGTTTAGCCTACTCCGACGGACAAAGTGCCACGCATGCTCAGATCAAATTCCTAGACCAATGCTATTGGCTACTAGCCTGAACGTAGTCCTGTCATAATGAAATAACGTCATCACGTTATGTACAATCAGATTTTCCGACAACTTTGTCCAACCATGTGTATGCAACAGTTGCGGACAAAATCCGTCTGACAAAATCCAACGGATTTGGTTGTCGGAATGTCCGACCATGTGTACAAGGGCTTACTTTTCCGGGGACAACCCAAAATGTGACATTTTCTTTTATGCCGAATACACACGACCGAACTTTCCGGCAGACTAGGTACAACTGACTTTTCATCGGAGTCAGTTCGAAAGTCCGTTCGTTTTGAACGTGATGACGTCAGACAGGACTAAAAAAGGAAGTTCAATAGCCAGTAGCCAATAGCTTCCCTTGTGTCGTATTTGGACCAGCATACAGGCAAACGGTTTTCCCGATAGGACTTAAATCCGTCGGACAGATTTGAAATATGTTCTATTTCTTGGTCCGTCGGATTTTTATAACGAAAAATGATCGGATTAGCCCACACACGATCAGATTGTCCGCCGGACTGATTCCATCGGACCTAGTCTGCTGGAAAGTCCGGTCGTGTGTACTTTCAATGATAATGGTAAATAGGCAAAATAGAGAGGGGGGGATCTCCCTTACAGGGACAAAGACAGCTATAAAAAACCACAGGGGTTTTAATCCACCTCTATTGCAAAGTTTTAGTTATACTTTAACCGCTTGCCGACCATCATTATGTCCTGTACACACGGTCGGACTTTCTGACGGAAAATGTGCGATCGGATCTAGTTGTTGGAAAATCCGATCGTGTGTGGGCTCCATCTGACTTTTTCCATCGGAATTTCCGACGCACAAAGTTTGAGAGCAGGATCTAAAATTTTCCGGAAAACAAGTTCCGACCGTTTAAATTCCGATCGCGTGTAGACAATTCCGACGGACAAGGTGCCACGCATGCTCAGAATAAATTATGAGACAAAAGCTATTGGCTACTGCCCTCTGTATAGTCCCGTCGTACGTGTTGTACGTCACCGCGTTCTGAACCATTGGATTTTCCGACAACTTTGTGCGACCGTGTGTATGCTATACAAGTTTAGGCCAAAATCAGTCGGAAAAAATCTGACGGATTTTGTCGTTGGAATGTCCGAGCGCGTGTACAGGGCATAATACTGCGGCAGGTCGGCACATTCCCGCGAGCCATCGTAGGTATACTTCGGCCCCTTTAAGCGGGACAGCAGGTGCGTGCATGCCCGCTGCCGATGCTCATGGCCAACGGTCACAAATTCCTGTTGTTTTCTGTGAGGAGAGACAGATTGTGAGTTCCTAATAGCTAGGAACCATGATCTGTCATCCCCTCTAATCAGTCCCCTCCCCCTACAGTTAGAACACACAGTCAGGGAACACAGTTAATCCCTTGATCGCCCCCTAGTGTTATCCCCTTTCCTACCAGTGACATTTATTTTGTAGATGCTATAACTTTTACGCAAACCAATCAATATATGCAGTCATCATCTGTCAGCGGGCTTCCCCACCGACAGATGAATGTAAAGAAAAGAATGCTGGCAATTGCCCAACAATAGAAAAAAAATGGCGTAGGGCCCCCCCCCCCCCCAAAATCCATACCAGACCCTTATCTGAGCATGCAGCCCGGCAAGTCAGGAAAGGGGGGGAGAGCAAGCACCCCTCCTGAACCAAACCAGGCCACATGCCCTCAATATGGGGGGGGTGCTTTGTAGCAAGGGGGCTCTGCGCCCCCCCCACCCCAAAGCACCTTGTCCCCATGTCCGACCGTGTGTAAAGGGCATTGCTGTTGCCTTCCTATCATCTCAAACCAGTCTGCCCATTCTTCTCTGACCTCTGACATCAATAAGGCATTTTCCTCCAAACAACTGTCCCTCACTGGATATTTTCTCTTTTTCGGACCATTCTCTGTAAGTCATAGAGATGGTTGTGCGTGAAAATCTCAGCAGATCAGCAGTTTTTGAAATACTCAGACCAGCCCGTCTGGCACCAACAACCATGCCAACCACTGAGTTTCTGCCATGTGATTGGCTGATCAGCAATTTGTGTTAGCAAGCAATTAAACAGGTGACAATAATAAAGTGGCCGGCGAGTGTATATTGTTCCTCTACATTCACTAGGTGACTCTGTACAGTATCCTTAAGATGTCAGGCTAATAGAACATGCTGATATTTGTAGTTCTTCCACAACCTGAGCCTGTAGATCGTGTGATTCAGAGTTAGCTGCTGCAACTAATTAACAAAACAAAATGGATACATACTCACCTACCCTTCATATTAACTGAAGTCACTACAGCATGAAAGATAACGTGCAAATTAATTCTATTGCACTTTTTTTTTTTCGAAGTGTAATGGTGAGAAAAAGGTGTCACAAGAATCACCTGCAATTCTGCAGACAGGTTGCACGCTGCTCAAAATGACAAACATCAAATGCCAGCTAGCCAGTTCCACATAACATGACGGATGAATAAGTTATACATTTTTAAGCAAGTTTTACCTTTTTTTTTTTTCCTGTGTCATGGCATGACTAGAGATGAATTTTGCAAAACAGATTTTTATTGATTAATCATAGATTTCACAAGCAACAAAAAGTCTTAGCCCTTGTACACACGGTCGGAGAATCTGTCGGAATGTGTCTTATCGGACCGCGTCGTCGGATAATCCGACTGTGTGTGGTCTGCATCGGACTGATTCCGTCGGAATATCCGTCGGACCCAATTTTCCAACATGTTGGAAATATTTCCCGACCAACTTGGCCGATCGGACATACTCCGATCATGTGTAGAGAATTTTGATCGATGCCACGCATGCTCAGATCAAATTCCTACATCAAAGCTATTGGCTACTAGCCTGAACGTAGTCCCATCGTAACGAAATTACATCACCACGTTCTGAACGATCTGATTTTTCAACAACTTTGTCCGACCGTGTGTATGCAACAGTTTCGGACAAGATCCAGCGGACAAAATCCGACGGACAAAATCCGACGGATTTGGTTGTGGAGATCTCTGACCGTGTGTACAGGGGCTTAGTTTAGTTTATCAAGCTGATTAGGTGAGATTCGCTTGCAAAAAAGGAAAAAGAGATACTCTTTTTTTCTTTATTTAGATGTGTTGAATTTTGTTTATTTTATTTGGTGTTCTTTTTATTTTTGTCTTTTGTTTCCCTTTTTTTGTGTACGTATTTTTGATCATTATTTATGTACTGTCCCTTTTTGATTTTTATTTATTTATTTATTGTTGGCTGGCCATGTATTTCTTTGTTTAGATCAATAAATACAATGAGGCTAACTAGAGGAACAGGCACAGTTTTCTAGATTGCTAAACTCCCAGAAGCCATTAAAAGACCCTTAAAAAAAAAAAAAAAGCCAGCTTAATGTTGCCTTCTCCTTTAAGCCCTTGTACACACGATCGGAGATTCCGACAGAATGTGTCCGATCGGAGCGTTTTGTCAGATATTCTGACTGTGTGTGGTCTGCATCGGACTGTTTCCGTCAGAGTATCCGTCGGACCAAATTTTCCAACTTGCCGGAAATATTTTCCGACAAAATGCTCCGATTGGACATACTCCAATCATGTGTAGAGAATTCCGATCGTACCAAGTGCCACGCACGCTCAGATCAAATTCCTACATCAAAGCTATTGGCTACTAGCCTGAACGTAGTCCCGTTGTAACGAAATTACGTCATTACGTTCTGAATGATTGGATTTTCCGACAACTTTGTCTGACCGTGTGTATGCAACAGTTTCGGACAAAATCCGACGGACAAAATGCCACGGATTTGGTTGTCGGAATCTCCGACCGTGTGTACAAGGGCTAACTCTATTACATTTTTCTAAATTGATGAAATTTTACAAAATCTTTAACTTTTTAATCAAATTTCAAGAAAACAAAAACTCTTATTTTTTTTATTATTTAGAAAAAAAATCATGTCTGATTTAATAGACAGGAAAAGGTGTTGAGGTCTTTTTATCTTTTATTGTAAAATTTTATGTGACATTTTTACTTAATTTTTTTTTTTCTTTTATATATTTTTACTATTTTTAAGAAATGATATGTGTGTTAGGAAGTATGTACAGAGGGTATGTGTGGTTGTGCTGAGAAATGTTTTTTTTATTTTTTTTTTACTATTGCTGTTGTAAAATGTAGAGTGCCTTGATACATGTTGTTGTATGTTTACAATGCCAATAAAGTATTAACTCATCTGACCTTATCTTGCATTGTGAGAGATTTTATTTACCCTGGTTCAGTGAAAATAAAGGAAACATTTTTATTTATTTTTTTTAATATATTTAGAGTGGTGAGGGGTTAGGAGCACTGTCAGGTTTTTATTTCTATCTGTGTCTCCTATAGGGAGATTAACTATCTGTAATTGTCCTGATCACAATGCCATTGGTAATAAAATGAGCGTAAATCAAAAAATTTGAGTTGTCATCAAAACAGTAGAGCAGCCTTTCTCAACCTTTCCAACACAGAGGAACCCTTGAAATGGTTCTCCGGACTCGAGGAACCCCTGCTAAAAATTAGAAATCTACAACTCATGATACATTAGTGTGATGGTCAGTGAGAGGAATGGTCTTTACACTTGTGGTCATTGGGAAGAATTACCTCCTTACAGATATATAAAAAGATCAATGGTGTCGGTGAGACCTTTTTCAAGAGGCAGAAATGGCCCAATGCTGAAGGAACCCCTAGCAACCTCTGGAGGAACCCTGGTTTTAAGAGAAAAACATTGTGTTTCGCATTCTGACCATAGATATGCAAGATCACATAATCAAGGAGGTCAATGCAAGTACAACTCGTATCATAAGATAATATCAGCAAAACTACAGGGAGTTAGACTTTGAGTATACATAATTCCGACATATGTAAACATAAAAAAAACGGAAAAAGGTCAAAAGGAACTAATGACATCATTCATATTTTTGTTTGTCTGATCAGTCCAAATTTTCCATGCCTTTTCAAATTTGGGAAACGAATTAGCTCTTGTGGCCAATGAACGTTCATAAGTATGATGAAGGTTAGTCAGGGCATTGGGAGCAAGATTTTTCTTCCACATTTTAGTAAGTGTAGCGCTGACTCCTGTTGGAGCAGCTGATTTGATTGGGCTTACCGTTACCTTCTTCACCTCGTATGCGTCTAGGGGGTTTCCTGAGGTAGTTGGCCCAAGAACTGCAGAAACTGAAGCCAGATCCACTTAAAGGGATTTTTATTTGCGAAAACTTGTTAACAACACAGTCTCTCAGCATAGGATAAGAGAGTTTAGGTGGAAAGTCCAGGTACTCTTATTGTCAAACTCAGTATGAAACAACATCTCTCACTTCAGTAAATCCAGAGAATAGCCATTCACAACTGGATCCTCACCCTAATTGGATAGTCCTTCTCTCACCAGGCCTAGCAGCCAACAGGGTGTTTGAGTCAGGAACAAATCTCTGCCACCGACTTTGCTATAGAACACGTGAGGGAAACTTGAAAGCTTGTAGAACACTTGTGTGGTACCAGTATCTTGCAGCCAGTCCGGCGATAGCGCATGAGATTGGATTCGCTTAGGTCCTTCAGCTTGTCCAGGCTCTTGTTGAGAAGTCAACCTTTGCGTGACCTTCTTCCGAAGAGTCCTCCCCTGGATACCTTCACAGTTGCTGGGCCTCTCCACTAACTAAAACGGCACCGGGCCACCTCCGAATCCTTCCCTCGTCTCGGGCTAGCCAGCCCCGAGACGTAAAGTCGGGTGGATCCGCACCCCAGGCCATGGAAGTCCTAAGGGCTGATCAGGAGGACCAGGACCATGCAGTCAGAACATGCTTCTGAACCAGAACCCCGAAACACGTGACACAAAGAGAGTAACTTTAATGCACCCGACTAGACTGTGGTCCAATACCTGCCAAAAGTGACAGCGCCACCCATTGCCAGGCAGAACAGCCTGCAGTCCAGCCAGACTGTTGCTGAGGTCAAAATTTAGAACAATTTAACCCAAACCAAACTGCTGTTTAAAAGTGAAATTAAAATTGAAAAAAAAACATACGTGCTCTTCAGGAGCCGGCGCTACATAAGTAGTGATTTTGCTTCTAATATAATATGGAGAACTATGGTAGGAGGGGAAACGATCAATGCCTAAGTTAAACAGCGCTATGGCTGGGTCAGACCGAGTTAGTATACCAGTCAGATCTGAGATTAGCTGGAATGTTTGTCTCCAAAAGCTAGTGAGGGTTTTACATTGCCATAAAATATGAAGAAGGTTGCCTACTTGCCTGCAACCTATCCAACACAAAGGGAATCGGTTGGGGATTTTTTTTTTCTAGTCTATAGGGGTAAGATACCATCTAGAGATACTTTTTTGGTTTAGTTCCCAGTGGTTGACACAGTGGGAAATATTATATGTATATTGTATGGTCTTCTTCAACCACTGGGTATTGGAGAACGTGGATTGTAGATCTGTTTCCCAGCGCTTCATTGGTAGGGTTTTAAGGAAGGTGTCTTTGTGTTGGAATAGGGATTAGAATAGAAAAATGCCTTTGGATTTAGATGATGGATCAATGTAAAACTGCCATGCATGGGGGTGGACATAAAAACTGAGGTTTAGGTGTTGTTCTCAAAAAGTATGAGACACCTAGATATAAGAAATAGTCATAGGGGGTATATTATATGAATGTATCAAATGTGAAAATGGTTTAGGGCTCTTTCACACGTGTGGTCTGTATGTGCACTGCGGATGCAGGCATAATGCAGGCTGGTGGGGTAGAGAAGACTGGTGCAGAGTCAGACAAGCTGGGTCATACATGGGAAGGCAGATACATCACAGACATAGGCAAAGAATTGTTAAAGTTCAGGCAGAGGTTTGGCAGCAGGAGATCCAGCAGATGTAGCAGAATCAGGGCAAGCCGGGATCAGGTTTGGAGATAATCAGGATGGTCAGAAAAGCCGGGTCAACAAGATCAAGGATAGGCACAGGATGCCGGACACATGGGAAGACTGCAGATCAGACAGCAAAAGCCTTAGTGCAATTGTCATCCTTATATATGCCATTTGGCGCCAATGTTAACCCTTGTACACACGGTCGGAGATTCCGACGGAATGTGTCCTATGCTATCGGACCCTTTTGTCGGATATTCCAACTGCGTGTTGTCTGCATTGGACTGTTTCCGTCGGAATGTCCGACGGACCAACTTTTCCAACTTGCCGGTAAAATTTTCAGACAAAATGCTCCGATCGGACATACTCCGATCATGTGTAGCCTACTCCGATGGACAAAGTGCCACGCATGCTCAGATCAAATTCTTAGACCAAAGCTATTGGCTACTAGCCTGAACGTAGTCCCGTCCTAACGAAATAACGTCATCACGTTATATACAATCGGATTTTCCGCCAACTTTGTCTGACCGTGTGTATGCAACAGTTTCGGACAAAATCCATCAGCCAAAATCCGTCGGACAAAATCCAACGGATTTGGTTGTCAGAATGTCCGACCGTGTGTACAAGGGCTTAAAGGGGCATGCGCAGGCGGGCATGCATGTTGCGCATAGGCATTCACATCCCACGAATCCTAGTGCGCATGTGCTGGCCAGCATTTTCCTGACACCGGCTGACATTAGGCCTGCGTGTAGAGCAGCTGGTCCGACAGGAGCCAATCAAAGCTGACCAGCATGTTCAGGTGGGGGGGGGGGCCTTCCCCCTGTCAGAACACAATAGCTCAGCGGGGGAAATTGCTGTACTAACATGGGAACCTGCTGGGTGTACCAGGCTTTAGGAATATGAGACTTCCCTACTGCTGCTGGAGAACACCTAGCATTGCATAACTGCCAACTGACACTGCCTCATCCCGAAACGATCATCACAACCGGTCATCAGCCGGCCAGTGTTTGTTCATAATGATATTAGCAAATACTGATTTTTCAATGTAATTATCCCAATTATGGGTAGATAGAGGACCAGATCATGAATTATAGGTGGAGGGGATTGTAGATGCAAGACCAGATCATGAATTATAGGTGGACGGGATTGTAGGTACAAGACCAGCTCATGAATTATAGGTGGCGGGGATTGTAGATACAAGACCAGATCATGAATTAGACATGGAGGGGATTGTAGATACAAGACCAGACCATAAATTATAGGTAGAGGGGATTGTAGATACAAGACTAGATCATGAATTATAGGTAGAGGGGTTTGTAGATACAAGACCAGATCATGAATTATAGGTGGCGGGGATTGTAGATACAAGACCAGATCATGAATTATAGGTGGATGGGAATGGGATTGTGGATACAAGACCAGATCACAAATTATAGGTGGAGGCAGTGGTGGGTCACAAAGGTCGAATTTGCAACTGGGCCTTGATGTTCCACCACCATAGGGGAGCCCCAAGACGGCAGCAATGGGGCCCACTGCAGAACATTTGAAAGGGTCCATTCGTAGGCCCAAAATAAAGGCCCCTATGATGAGAGTAAAGGGCCCTGGGTTCAATGGGAAGGACGCCGGGCTAAGTGGAAGAGGCCCTGGGACTGATGGAGAGGGCCCTGGGACCAGTGGGTCAGCGAAGTCCTTCATGATTTCATGCACAGGGCCCTGAATGTTCTAGTTATGCCTCTGAATGGAGGTTGCCATTCAGAACCATTGTGAAAATATGAATTTCCCGTAAAAAATTACCATTACCATAAAATAGTAAATGTGCTAAATAACTTATCTTTACTAAATCATCAAAGCTGCACCCCTATTTCTTTATACATTTGAATGTTTCCTTAAACAACATAGCTTGTTAATTATTTAAGGCAATTATCAGTGCGCCCTTGATGATTAGATGAGAAGAAATTATTTTCAATTATCCTGCTATCGCACACATTGGGAAAAAAAAAAAAAAAAAACATTGGGGAAATGTGCAGATTTTTTTCTGTTATGTAAATAATAAAATGCATGTGCTAAAGGGCCACTGTACACACAAAACATACATTATTAGAAGAATCTTTCAAAATTCCAGTAAAAATGTATTAATTTTTTAATTTTTATTTACTGATGGGCCACAGGAAGAAAAAAAAAAACATTTATTATGTTTTCATTAAACGTTACAAATAGGAGGATAGCTAATTGGTCCACTTTTTATTTTGCCTGCTTTGTAATAATTCTCAGATTTTCGATATCCAAACAATGATTTTAATGAATATCTCTCTAAAGTAATAAAACATCTTTGTACATATTTTAAAGCTGAACTGTAGACAGATATAAATAACATAAAATGGTTATAAAGGTAAAACATTTTTACCTTAAAGTGTCAGTAGCGGTATTATTATGTCAGATTTTTTGCATCTCAAATCGGTACAATTGTTTTGCATATAAATTTGTCGTTTTATATTGTAGGCCTGTAATTATTAGCAATAACACACTTAAATCTGTCCAAACAAGAGTCTAAGGCCGCGTACACACGCGCGGACTGTTGGCCCAACTTTGTCCGTCCAACAGTTTGTGCGAACAGTCCGCTCAAACTTAGCATGGACGGACATGGCCACACACGACGAACGAACAGTTTGCTGAAACCCGTTTTTTTTTTCGTATTCTGCATAAAACCTGGTTAATCCTGTTGTTCTCTGTCTCCCCCTTCTGTCTATATCACCACTGCAGCTAGGGATTTTCTAGAGCAGTGTTGGCAGCTCTGCACATGCTCAGTTTTTAGTGAGTTTCTATTCTGAGCCTTTTCTTCCATACCACATCTGAGTAGCCCATGTACCTAGTCACACATGTGGGGGTATACACAGTGCCAAATGACAGCCCTCTCCCTCCTTCACCTCCACTAACTCGTGAAACACAATGGGGGCGGGATATAAAATGTAGATTTATGGAGGCTTCACCTCCGTCATATTCTAAGACATAGCCTGGAAGGTTGTGACACAGCCTGTGGTTGGCAGAAATAATTTCACACCATGTTATTGCCAAAAATAATAAAGATTTGATTTCAAATATATACAGTATTTGTATGACAATTTAACTGCTTTAACCCTGGAAGATTTTACCCCCTTCCTGAACAGAGCACTTTTTGCGATTCGGCACTGCGTCGCTTTAACTGACAACTGCACGGTCGTGCGACGTTGCACACAAACAAAATTGACGTAATTTTTTTTCCCACAAATAGAGCTTTCTTTTGGTGGTATTTGATCACCTCTGCGGTTTTTATTTTTTGCGCTATAAACAAAAGAAGAGCGACAATTTAGAAAAAAAAAAAAGCAATATTTTTTTACTTTTTGCTATAATAAATATCTCCCAAAACTATGTAAAAAAAAAAATTTTTCCTCAGTTTAGGCCGATATGTATTCTTCTACATATTTTTGGTAAAAAAATTGCAATAAGCATATATTGATTGGTTTGCGCAAAAGTTATAGAGTCTACAAAATAGATGATCGATTTATGGCATTTTTATTATTATTTTTTTATTAGTAATGGCAGCGATCCGCGATTTTTATCATGACTTCGACATTATGGCGGACACATCAGACACTTTTGACACTGTTTTGGGACCATCGTCCTTTATACAGCGATCAGTGCTATAAAAATGCACTGATTACTGTATAAAGGCCACTGTCAGGAAAGGGGTTAAACACTAGTGGGCGATCAAGGGGTTAAGTGTGTCCTAGGGAGTGATTCTACCTGTGGGGGGGGGATGGGCTACCATTCACATGACAGCGATCACTGCTCCCGATCACAGGGAGCAGTAGATCTCTGTCATGTCACTAGGCAGAATGAGGAAATGCCCTGTTTACCTAGACATCTTTCCGTTCTGCAGTTCCAAGAAACGATCGCCGGGACACCAGCGGAACATCGAGTCTGCGGGTCCCGCGGACATGATCGCGCTGTACGCCAGTTAAAGGGGACGTACAGCTTTGTCCATTTGCCCACCGCTGCCATTGTGCCGATGTATATCGGCATGCAGCAGTCGGCAAGTGGTTAAAGCAGTTTACTGATATAAATTATTTATTTTTACTCTGTATTCCAAGAAGCTGTTTTTTGTTTATTTATTTATTTTTATTTTGATCATGTGGACTAGAAGCTCCTCCTGCTTATGTTTCCCTGCAGACAGGCTGGGAAATGTCTAGGTCATGTGACAGCTGTATATCGATTAGAAAAAAAAAAAACGTACTTCCATTTTTTTTTATTAAATTAATTACAGTGCCATCATCCATATATAGAAAGAGAAAAAGTAAAGTGTGTGTTTAGTATTACTTTAATGCTTTCCCTACATTGAGGTTAAAAATGTTTTGCCACTTGCTGTGGATTTGTGATACAGATTTGCGGATAGGTGCTGCTTCCTTTTCTGCTCGTTTGTGGATATCTTATACCTGCAATTTCTCCAAAAGAAAGCGAAGCTAAAGCTTAATCAAAGCCTCTCAAAAGCTGCAGGTGCTTCGAGTGAGCTTCAAGCAAACTTTGTCATAGACTTCTATGGAGGCTTTGAAGACGCTTTGAAGCGCCACCAAAGCCACGTGGCGTATCATTTTTTGAAGCAAAGCTGAAGCAAGCGCAAGGTGTAAACAGGACTGTAAGCGAAACATTTTGTTTAGTGACGGAGGCTTGAACTGGCATTCAGAGGTCTTTAACCACTAGCCGACCAGCCGCCGTCATTATACGGCGGCAGGTTGGCTCTCCTGCGCAAACTGCCGTTGCTGTACGTCGCTCGTGCAGGTGCGATAGTGCGAGCGAGTGCTTCTGACCTGCTACATGCTGCGGAAGCATATCCACGGGTGGGGTGGACTCAGTGTGTCCACAGGTGACCCGCAATTGCCTATTACAGATGGAGAACGGGGAATAGCCTTTGTAAAAAAAAAGGTGATTCCCACGTTCTGACAAGGGACATGTCAGAGATCTACCTTCCCAGTGATCGGGAACAGTGATCTCTGTCATGTCATGATATCTGTCATCCCCCCTACAGTTAGAACACACATAGGGAACACAGGTAACCCCTTGATCGCCCTCTAGTGTCAACCCCTTCCCTGACAGCAACATTTACACAGTAATCAGTGGCTATTCATAGCACTGATCACTATACGAATGTCAATGGTTCCAAAAAAAGTGTCAAAAGTGTCCGATCTGTCCGCCGACGAAAAACAAGCTCTGGACTGCCGCACTCTTCAGAAGACTTTCTTCTATTGGAAAATTACAGCTCAACAAACACAGCGAACAAGGAAAAATTGCTGACATTTCGCACTAGCTGTAGTGCTTATTCATAGCCATAGCCATGAATAAGCACTACAGCTAGTGCGAAACGTCAGCAATTTTTCCTGTTATGTGATGTGGTTTTCCAATAAAAGAAAGTGGCCTTCTGCAGAGTGCGGCAGTCCATCGCTTGTTTTTCGTCTGTTGTTATTGGTAATAGCCAGCACCTGTGGCTTCCCATCCGTAGAGACAGTTTACAGCCTGCATGTGTGCTCCTGGAGCGCTGAGATCCCTTCTCTGCCCGCCGCAATGTCGCAGTGCCGCAAAAAAACTCTGCCGACATTACAAGTGAAAAAAAAATCAAAAATATAAAAATGCCATAAATCTATCCCCTATTTTATAAACGCTTTAACTTTTGTGCAAACCAAGCAATATATGAATTCAGCTGTCTGCGTAGATGGATGCAGCAGCAGGACTCGGGAGCGCCCTGGTAAGCGGCTTTCCGTGGGGGTCACCCGATGAAGAAGAGGAGCCTGGAGCGCCAGCGGGGAACCCCAGAAGAGGAGGATTGGGGCTGCTGTGTGCAAAACCACTGCACAAAACAGGTAAGTATGATATGTTTGTTATTTTTGTACAAAGAAAAATTGAGGGTTTACAAGCACGTTAAGGATAAGATGTGTTTTAAATCAGTTTTGATAAAACCTTTGCATACATTTATTAAAAGGTTAAGGAGATAAGGGAAGATATTTTAAATAAAAGTGACACAGTGGTGACGCCGGGGGGGGGGGGGGGGGGGGAGGGGTTCTACTTTTGCACAGGTATTTTATTATATGGCAGATCCCCTCCACTGTACCAAGCCTCTGGTGACTTCCCTTATTGTCCGTGGAACCGGCCTTGTTAGGAAATAGCCCTGGGGCTTCTTTAATCCCTCCAAGACGGCCAATTAGCGCGCAGCCTTTTTGTCAAGCATGTGGCATTTTCACATTTGCGGTCACCTGGGCCTGTTGGACATCTGTAGATAATAGATGTCTGCTGAGTATTTTCCCACAGTAGGGAGAGGACCCAAATAGACCGGTCACAACTGAAATCATTGGTTCAGGCTGCTTGATTCCTTTAAATGGATTGTGCCACGTCCCCGATCTGTTTGAAGTCCTGGGAAAGGGAAGAGCCTATTGCTTTGTCCTCTGGCCTTACATAGTCATTTCAGATGGGCTTACTTACGCAGAATTGTTAGGTAGCCTTAACCTTTAAAGACCTGTATTATCTGGCCAAGGAGAGCAATTAAGATGATGAACTAAATAAGTTATAATTAGGATAGCATTTAGATACTCAGGAAATAAAGGGCAAGCCGTCTGGCGCGGGTCTTCTCCATGTGAAGAAAAGCTCTACGAGGCCCATGCATATTCATAGAGGAGAAGAGAACAAAAGGGAGGTTATGACTCAAGATAAGTGGATAATGAAATATCCAGCAATGCGTCCCATCTACTCCGGTAAAACCATTCTCTGAGTCCCAGCCTGCTGATCTGCTGTTATTGAAAGTTTATGTAAATGCTAACAAAAAAAAACGTCTCTTATTTGCTCCTTTTTGGTCTGTTAAAAATGAAGTATGGCCAAAGATTTTCAGTCTTCTGGGTCACAGAACTTCACTTACTTGTGCTCTCCTGTGACCCAAAGTCAGCTACTAGCCAGGGGTGGACTGACCATTGGGCCACTCGGGCACTGCCCGAGGGCCCTGTGCCACTAGGGGGACCCATCAAGGTTGCCAGCCTCAGTAAAACCATGGAAAGCATGTAAAAATCTGTGTTTTTTTTACATCTGTCTCTGAAATGTCCCTTACCGACATCCTTTTGGTCTAAAAATCCAGAGATTATAGCTGCCCCACCTCTCATGTACCTTCTCAGCCAATAGAAACATGTCTGTGTATACTGTGTGATTGTATACTGTGTGTGTGTGTTTGTATATACTGTGTGGCCCCATAATGTCCTATTACCCGGGGGCCCCATGAGTTGTCAGTCCGCCCCTGCTACTAGCGTTGTATTGCCCGCTATCATATGATGTCATAGAGCGGCTCCAGGCTCTAGTGATCAGTGGTCATGTTCTGGGGTTTAGAGCTGATGGTGGACAGCAGTAGCATTGGAGTGAGGTGCGTATGTACACTGAGACCCGATATTTTCCTTGATGGCTCACTCACTGTGCTGGGAGCACATAGTGGATGCGCACCCAGCAAAGAAACCTCTGCCACTCACCACCCATGGATATATAGCTGCGGCTAGAGATCATTAAATCCCACCTTCTATGCTGGTTTTGTGGGTGGCAAGAGGCAGAGATGTTGTTAGAAACCATGGGGCCCCACACAGCCTGACAGGGCTCCTCCCAAAAAAATCTTAAAATATTTTCATTAAAGAAAGTACTAAAATCATTCTAAACCCTTGTACACACGGGCGGACATTCCGACAACAAAATCCGTCGGATTTTGTCTGACGGATTTTGTCCGAAACTGCTGTTGCATACACACGGTCGGACAAAGTTGTCGGAAAATCCGATCGTTCGGAACGTGGTGACGTTATTTAGTTATGACGGGACTACGTTCAGGCTAGTAGCCAATAGCTTTGGTCTAGGAATTTGATCTGAGCATGCGTGGAATTTTGTCTGATCAGAATTCTCTACAAACGGTCAGACAAGATCGGATCATGTTGTCGGAAAATTTTATAGCCCAGCTCTAAAATTTTGAAGGTTGGATATTCCGATGGAAACAGTCCGATGGAGCCCACACACGGTCGGATTATCCGACAACGCGGTCCGATCGGACATTTTCCATCGGAATGTCTGACCGTGTGTACAAGGGCTTAGCGGGCAACAGGGATAATCAAATCCTGGACAGAGAAGGGATCAATGAGGCATGGGGGCATTCAATTACAGGAACCAATCCCTTGTGTGTCTCTCCCTGTAGCAGCTAAAAGCAGCTTTTAGCGGCTGCAGGGAGAGACACCCAGGGGATCAGTTCCTCAAATTGCCCCCTCCTGCTTTTCCGATCACCCCCTCTACTGCCCTTATCCCATTCCCCTGCTTCCCAGGCCCCCCATGGTGGCCCGGGACCCATACAGGAGGACTGGTGCTACCTCCTTATCAGTGACCGTGTCAAGAGGTTAAGCAGTTACTTAGTTGGCCTCTTTGGACAGAGATGAGCTGGGGTTCTGTCCAAACTCATGTCCAGCCAAAACAAAGTAGGAAGCTACCAACTCTGACCCATTCAGCTGCGGCCGGGGCAATTATCATCCTGCAGCTGCACTTTTAAATGGGCAGGGATGCTGATGACATCATTGACCTAATATGACCACATGGCTGTAGTAGGTCAGTGATCGACCAAACCCAAGCTCCCCCTAGGATCACAGCACTGAGCTAACAAATGATCAAAAAAAGGTAAAAACTGTGTTTTGTTTTTAAATAACAAATGTTTATGATGTACAGTGCTTTAAAGAACGAAATGTCATTCTGTTAGGGCTTCTATTTATTTTAATATATTTACTCTACTTTTTAATATCTTGATCTAAAATAATTTTTATACTAGCCATATTCAGTATTAATATTAAAGTATAATAAAAAAAAATACACTGAACTTTGCTAAGTGTAATAACGGTGATCTGACATTAGAATTAATGATAAATTAACAGGAAAGTGCGATTTTTATTTCCGGTAATACAATCACATAAGTTTAAACACAATTGCTACGTCTCAGTTTCTTCTTTCCTTAATTCTTCTGCACATATATTTCATCATTTTGCCCGTAATGGACTTTTAGGAGTCTCTAGAGAAGACTTAAAGCCTTGATGAAATCTGCTTAGTTTAGAGAAGAATACATTGCATATATATATTCGTTCTCTGCTCAGATTCAAGTTGAGAACCGGGTGAAGATGCAGCGGCAGCTAGTCATAATTTAAAGTTCTGACTCTGCGCTACATTTTTTAGAAAAAAAAAAGCAGCTCTGGCTGTAGAACTCGCCCCGAATTAAACCCGAGCTGTCCGCCCACAGTGGTTCTTCTTCACATTAGATGTTCCTCTCAAGACCTTCTGCTCTTTAGCTCCCTCGTCACCTCCTCCCATGCTCGCCTCCGGGACTTTTCTAGAGCCTCTCCAATCCTATGGAACTCCTTACCCCAACCTGTCCGATTAAATCCTACACTATTAGCTTTTAGACGATCCCTGAAAACCCTCCTCTTCAGAGAAGCCTGCCCTACCCACACCTAACAACTGTATTTTCATTCTCTCCATCAGTTCATCACCAACAGTTATTACCTTCTGTTTCTGGAAATATCAGTTTGTAAATGGATAGAAAACTGGCTACAAGACAGAATTCAGAGTCGTGGTTAATGATTCTTACTCTGAATGGTCTAAGGTTATCAGTGGTGTACCCCAAGGTTCAGTGATGGGACCTTTACTTTTTAACATCTTTATAAATGATATTGGGTCTAGGATCAAAAGTAACATTTCTGTCTTTACAGATGACACCAAGTTATGCAGTGGAATAACGTCCTTACAGGATGTCTCCAATTTACAAGCCGACCTCAATGCTCTGTCTAATTGGGGACTATGTGGCAGATGAGGTTTAATGTTGAGAAATGTAAAGTTCTGCACTTGGCGGCTAAGAATATGCATCATACATACTAGGGGGAGTACAACTGGGGGGATCCATAGTGGAGAAGGATCTGGGGGTTTTGGTAGATCATAAGCTCAATAATAACATGCAATGCCAAGCTGCTGTTTCCAAAGCGAGCAAAGTCCTTTCTTGTATTAAGAGAAGTATGGACTCCAGAGAGAGAGATATCATTTTGCCCCTGTTCAAATCATTAGTACGACCTCATCTGGAATATGCAGTTCAGTTTTGGGCACCAGTTCTCAAAAAGGATATCGGGGAACTGGAGAAAGTGCAGAGAAGGGCAACCAAACTTATAAGAGGCATGAAAGGAGCTCAGCTATGAGGAGAGATTAAAGGAACTAAATGTATTCACCCTTGAGAAGAGGAGAATAAGGGGGGATATGATCAACATGTTCAAATATATAAGGGGTCCATATAGTGAACTTGGTGTTGAGTTATTCTCTGTACGGTCAACCCAGAGGACACGGGGGCACTCTTTACATCTAAGGATTCCAAGTACGGAAAGGTTTCTTCACAGTTAGAGCTGTAAAAATGTGGAATAGACTCCCTGCAGAGGTGGTTCTGGCCAGCTCAGTAGGTTGCTTTAAGAAAGGCCTGGATACTTTCCTGAATGTACATAATATAACTGGGTACTAACATAGGTAAAGTTGATCCAGGGAAACTCCGATTGCCTCTTGGGGGATCAGGAAGGAATTTTTTTCCCCTGCTGTAGCAAATTTTTTTTTCCGCCTTCCTCTGGATCAATTGTGGGCATAAAATTGGGTATTTGGATTGTACGATTATTTTTTATTTTATTTATTTGTTTTTAAGGTTGAACTGGATGGACTTGTGTCTTTTTTCAACTGACTAACTATGTAACTATGTAACTTGACCCTACCTTCTAGATTGTAAGCTCTAATGAGCAGGGACTTCTGATTCCTCCTGTATTGAATTGTATTGTAACTGTACTGTCTGCCCTCATTTTGAAAAGCGCTGCGCAAACGGTGAAAATCCACTTTGCAAAGAATACCCAATCATGTGCAAAGAATCAGTATTTTTGCTTGCACATTATAGTATGATAAACTCTAGGTTGGGTATTGATGAGTGCCTATTACAAAAGTTCATATTACCTAGAGGTCTTTTTGAGACTTGGAGCTGATCCATAATGAAGTTATAGTGTAGGTGGACCTTGTTCTGCTCCTAGGTTGCTAATTTTCTGATCACAACAAAAAGAGTGCTCAGCAGATGATAAACTCTGGGGTGGATATTAAGGAGTGTCTAGTACAAAAATCCTTATTATTTGGTCTTTTTGAAATGTTTATTGATTAAGAGCACCAAATACAACCAACCTGTTTCAGGGGAAAGGCCCCCTTCCTCTGTGCTTGAGCAGTGGATGTAATCAGGTGAGCTGTAATGTGAGACATAAGTTAAAAGAGAGGCATGGGAATCCATTTTTTTTTGCAGATTCATACTTACCTTGCTGGATGTAGCCTCGGCCCAATTCTGCATCTGCCCCCTTCCCCTCCAGCACTAACACTGAGAATTGAATGATCAAACCCCAGAAGCAAACAGCTGGTGACTGTCAGTCATCGGGTCTCTTCTCAGACCCTCCCAACCCTCGCTAACTGAAATGCTGGGCAGAGGAGGGGTGGGAACAGCTGGCTCAGGCTCTCAGCAGCCCACTGAGAGCCTTAGCCAGGTGCCAGTCCAGGCATGTGGGCAGATCCTGACCATGTGGTCACGATCTTGCTCGAGCCTGGGTCGGCTCTGTGACAGCTAAAACTGGTTGTCTGCTGAAAATGGGTCACAGGAGTGCAGAACGAATTGCACTCCTGTGATCCACAGAAGTACAGCCAAATGAGCTTAGGCTGTACTTTTCCTTTCAAGAGGAAGTAAACCCTGATGGGTTTACTTCCTCTTTCATTCCCTGCAAAGGCAAAGCATAATGGACTACTATGCATCGCATCGCATCGCATCGCATAGTAGTCCATTATGTGTCACTTACCTGACACAGGAGCCAGCGAAGTCACCGCTGTCCCCTGTAGTCCAGCGCATTCCGTCTTCTCGGTGGGGCCTCGCTGCTCCGCCGCTGTCATTCGGCAAAGCCGCGATGACATCACTCCCGCACAGGCGCATGGGAGTCGACACGCGCGGCATCTTCGTCGTTGACGGTGCCGCGCTCAGTGCGCCTGTGCGCCGCTGTCTACGTTGCATGCACCGTAGACAGCGGTGCCTGTCTTTCAGCAAATATCTCCTAAACCATGTAGGTTTAGGAGATATTTCTTGGACCTACAGGTAAGCCTTAATCTAGGTCAAAGTGTGTTGTAAGGGTTTACAATGACAGTCTTTATCAAGCTGTAAACTAGGTCTCCTATTGCATCTCATCTTGAATCTAATAGCATCCAGTACTCAAGCCCTAAAAAAGGGGGAAGCCTTTCCTCCAAAATGTGTTGACTATATTTGATGCTCTTAACAAATTCACATTTAAAAATGATATGATCTGTTGTACTAGGCGCTCTTTAATACCCACCCCAGGGTTTATTGATCTTTTCAGAGAGATCAGAGAGGTCGCAACCCTAGGATTAGAATAAGGCCCACCTACATTATACCTTCATTATGGATCAGCTACTTTGAAGGAAGTCTCACTCCACTGTATATCCTTCATAGCAATGCATATCTTCTATTGGTCCGGTACCATCAAACAGATATCAGATAATTAGATAATGGAAGTAAGCAAATCTTCATCTTATTCTCTAAGCTCTGGGTAAAAGTCCATTGAACAGTGAACAGCCTATTTGCCTTTAATAAATCAACCTAAGGGTGTATTGATGCAGAGAGCAGCGGTCTGACTCTGCATCATCCATGATCAACTAATGCCAGAAGAAGACATAAGCAGACCCAACACATTGAGTAACCAGCCAGAAGACAAAAAATGGTGAGAAGAAAAAGAACCATAATGTACTGCTGGCTATGATCTCAAGGGGGTCCTTTGTGAAGATGGGGATACATGAATCCTTGAGTTGGGTTTTAAAATATTTTGTAGGGTTACCTCACTTTTCACATTGCCCCTTGCCTTAATAAACAAGGCTGGAATCATAAGATGCACAATTGTTGTCCTGACAACACAAAAAATATTGGGTTGGTTAATGCGGCAGCCCTGAATGGAGTTTTTAAACTGGTGATTCAATTAATTGATGACAGAATGAGAACAGGGACCTAATAATACACATGTATCATGCTTCGAATGTTGTTACCTATTTGTACAAAAGTCACCACTGCAATCAAGTCCCACGGGAAGTTCTTCTGGTTCCTTAAAGTAAGCTCATATATAACGCCTTGCCTGTATGTCTGCTTGTTTGTAGTTAACACGTCTAGCTCAAGATGCTTAATGTTGTTGTTGAAAAATTATTGGCGTTAGTGCGGTGACCTCTCAGGTTTGATGTAAAGATCTTTTAATAAGCAATAGATTTTGATGTTGCTAATTGGAAAGTGCAAAACCTGTTTGCTTTTGTAGGCACAATTCGATCAGTCACACAGTAGCATCCTTCAAGGATTAATATCGCTGCATGCAACAACGGAACTTCATTTAATAATAAGTTGCGTGCGGTGGTCACGGTTAGCGTGAAATCAATCGGCTTGCTTGTTATCTATTAATTGGTTCCAATGTTACACTAAATATGGCATAAAATGGACTATTTGGTCTTTTCATTACCACACTTGGTGTGTTCTGTTTTGAGATGTGTCTGGAGAAAAAAACCTTGAACAGATGATTTGTATGGAATACCGATAGAGTGGAACTAAGGTAGTTGCAGGAGGTGCAACAGCTCCAGGTCCATACTGTCCGGTCATGACCGCTGCCTCCACTTACCTCTCTAATGTTATATTCTCGTAAATGAGCAAATACTAATGTTCTTTGCTGGAAATCCACTTTGGCCACATCTTTGCCAGCTGGAAATCCACTTCGGCCACATCTTTGCCAGCAAGTGCGGTCCCATCATCTGTTTTTGAGGGTCAAATAGTCAAGGCTTACAAAGTTTTTTATTTTGAACATTTTACAATTTTTTTGTATAATAAAAAAATGCTCATACCCCCTTGGGGCACCTTACCAAGTAGTACCTAATGTTGCCAGGACCAAACAGGTAAGGGATACATAACCCAGAAGGAAAAAGGATATTGGTGATCTGTCTAAGCCCTTGTACACACGGTCGGAGAATCCGTCGGAATGTGTCCTATCGGACCGTGTCGGTGGATAATCCGACTGTGTGTGGTATGCATCGGACTGATTCCGTCGGAATATCCGTCGGACCCAATTTTCCAACATGTTGGAAATATTTCCCGACCAACTGGGCCGATCAGACATACTCCGATCATGTGTAGAGAATTTTGATCGGACCAAGTGCCACGCATGCTCAGATCAAATACCTACATCAAAGCCATTGGCTACTAGCCTGAATGTAGTCCCATCGTAACAAAATTACGTCATCACATTCTGAAAGATCAGATTTTTTCGCCAACTTTGTCCGACCGTGTGTATGCAACAGTTTCGGACAAGATCCGATTAACAAAATCCGACAGGCAAAATCCGACGGATTTGGTTGTGGAAATCTCCGACCGTGTGTACAGGGGCTAATGGACTAGACTTAAATATTTGGGTAACCAAGAATCTATCCTGTTCCTGTCCAAGAGTAATCTTGGTTGGTGGACTCGCATCCCTAATTTTCCCTAATTTTTTTGTGTTATCCTAGAACATATGTGTCATTGTCTGCTGTTATTTTAGACCTCAAGCGGCAATGTTTTTTTTCTGTCATATCCTTTTTTAGCTTTATTTGCCATTTGAGCCTCACTTTACAGCTTGAATGTCAGAAGCACCCTGAAGTCAATTGGCTGAGCCCACACAGTGGGACTGATTTACTAGAAGAGTTGTGGCATACCCCCAAAGGAGCCACTGTAATTCGATTGGTTCATCCCCCAATTTTAGTGCAGACACAGCCAGTCACGCTGCATTTTCTCTCTCTCTCTCTCTCTCTTTCTCTCTCTCTGACTCGATTAAACAGTCTAGGGTGTGCCTTTTCTGCTTTTTTTTTTTTGCAGATTCAACTTACATGTAGTGGGGTGATATGGGATATGGGATACGGGATATGGGATATGGGATACGGGATATGGGATATGGGATACCCCAGGAACGCTAAATAATCTGAGGACACCTCTCAAACTAATTACTCTGTGCCACAGAGTAGGAGAATTAGCTGAAATTAAGGGACACTGCTGACTAAACAGTTACAAGAACCCTCTGCAGAAAAGAGAACCAGCACACAGTCACAATTTAGGTCAGTACTCACAATGCCGGTTGCCTTCTTACGATATCCACTGGGCACTCTTCTGTGAGGGAGAAACAAAGCTCACAATACCACAGAACAGCTGGTAGCCCTCCTCCAACTCCACCGGGCACTTCACTGCAAGCTCTTCAGACCAAAAACCCAGACTTGAACCTTTGAAGTAGGCTTCATAGCTATACTACAACTGGGACCTCAATGAACAGGCAGGGGGGGCTCCTTCTGCAGGAGTGGACCCAAGACCAACTCAACTCCAGCTATTTATGAGCTCTCCAGCCACTGACTGGACATGCCTCCCTAAGGATTGGCTAGATCCCTATGAATATTCAGATTGCCCTTCTGCCTTTTCTCCCACTTCTAGATTACAGGGGGGCTGTGAAAATTTGTACAAAATAAAGTAATCAACCACTGCTCTACTGGCTACAGAGGAGCCAAACTAAATTCGCCTGACACCCTACACCCTAACTAGGAAGGGGTTACAAAGTAAAAAATGTTCCCTTAGTTTAGTGAATAAAGGGAATCTATGTTAACTGAAAATTTATTTTGCTAAGTGAACCTTAGTAAATCAAACTCATAATGACCCTATCGTTAACAGTGCATAATGGCATCAAACAACATAGCCCCATAGTTTTTAGCAGCAAGTAACCAGCCACATAGTGTTGTTATTTAAAAGAGAAGTATTGCCAAAGCTTTTTTGGCCATCTCTTCTTGTGGATCACAGGAGTGCACTTGCTCTTGACTCTGAAATGATCCCGATCATATTGTCAGGATCCATCTAGATGCCTGATCATCAGCTGGCTTAGCCTATAAGCGTGCTGCTGAGAGCCTGAGGCAGCCGCTCCCACTCCCACCCCCTCCTCAGCCTGGAGGGGCAGAGCTGAGAGTGGTGACTGACAGTCTGATCGTGGCATGTGAGCGCTCAGATCATGGGCTTTGAGCCGGCGAGGGACAGCTGCAGCATCAGCGTGAGAGAGGGTAGTTGACAGGGAGACTGCTGTCAGAATACAGGTGACCTCTAATCTCTGACACCCAAGCTGAAGAGTCAAAGTATGTAAGTTAGTAGTAGAGTTAAACAGAGGAAGAATATAAATTCTTCATAACAAAAAAATATAAATGCAAGTTACTCACTAAGGGGAAAACCCTTGGGGGATTCCAGGATGGAGAAAGACCTGGGGGTCCTAGTAGAAGACAGACTGAGCAATAGCATGCAGTGCCAAGCTGCAGCAAGCAAAGCTAACAGAATATTATCATGCATTAAAAAGGGAATTTCGAGATAAAACGATAATCCTGCCACTTTATAAAACTCTGGTTCAGCCACATCTGGAGTATTCCATCCAGTTCTGCTCACCGATCCTCAGAAAGGATGTGCTGGTGCTGGAGGGAGTCCAGAGAAGGGCAACTAAATTAATATGGGGACTGGAGGACCTCAATTACAAGGAACAACTACAAATGCTAAATGTATTCTACCTGGAGAAGAGACTCTTGAGAGGAGATATGATAGTGATGTACAAATATCTCAATAGTGATCCCAGCGTAAGTATGAAACTTTTTAGTCTGAGGGGTGTAATAAGATATGGGGCCACGCGATGAGACTAGAAAAGACGTTCTTTAACCTCCCTGGCGGTATGATTCAGTCTGGATTTAGGTGCTGAAAGTGGTACAATTATTTTGCATGGAAATTTGTCGTTTTATATTGTAGTCCTGTAATTCTTAGGAATAACTCTCTTAAATCTGTTCAAACCAGAGTCTAGCAGACATCCCGGGTATGATAAAGTTTATAATATAATAAATAATAATAAAAATTATTCAATAATGTAATCAAATCCTAAAACACTGAAAAAGGGACACTTTTTGGTTGCTATGGACAATCTCCAAATTCCAGGCAGAAAAAACAGTATTTATAATATAAAAGTGCATGCAGGGCGCTGCACAGACCACTAGGGACAATTGGGGGTGTGTATTTCTTTATACAGTACTGTAATCTGTAAGATTACAGTACTGTGTGTGTTTTGTGTACTTTTTTGAATTTGGCGCCGATCTCCGCTCCAGTGCGCCGTAACGTCGCAGGGAACGGAGCTCAGCGGCATTCGGCACTGTGTGAATGGAGCGGAGGACAGCTCGATCACACAGCGCGGAGGACATCGCTGGATCCAGGGGACAAGGTAAGTAACTTCTCCGTGTCCTCCCTGTATCCAGCGATGCGATCCAGAGTCTGGCTCGGGGTTACAGCTTATGATAGTAAAATCCCAACCCGAGCCAGACTCGGGATCACCGCCAGGGAAGTTAACTTTAAGCTGCATAGAAGATTTTTCACTCTCAGGGCGGTAAGGATGTGGAACTCTCTTCCACAATCTGGGGTGTCAGCAGGAAGTACGGTATTGATAGTTTTAAAAGACTCTTGGCCCTTGTACACACGGTCGGAGAGTGTCCTATCGGACCGTGTTGTCGGATAATCCGACTGTGTGTGGTATGCATCGGACTGATTCCGTCGGAATATCAGTCGGACCCAATTTTCCAACTTGTTGGAAATATTTCCCGACCAACTGGTTTGATCGGACATACTCCGATCATGTGTAGAGAATTTTGATCAGACCAAGTGCCACGCATGCTCAGATCAAATTCCTACATCAAAGCTATTGGCTACTAGCCTGAACGTAGTCCCATCATAACGAAATAACGTCATCACGTTCTGAATGATCGGATTTTTCAACAACTTAGTCCGACCATGTGTATGCAACAGTTTCGGACAAGATCCGACTGACAAGATCCGACTGACAAAATCCGACGGACAAAATCCGACGGATTTGGTTGTCGAAATCTCCGACCGTGTGTACAGGGGCTTGGACGTGCATCTTAGTGATCACAATATACAGGGATATGGGAAATTAATTTCTACACAAAAACACACACCAATACAGGTTGAACTGGATGGACTGTTCTCTTTATTCAACCTTACCTACTAGGTAACTATATATAAACTTACACAATTATAATAACCGAAAGGCTAAGGGTCGGTTCACACAGGGGCGACCCATCAGGCAACTTAGCCGCCTGACAAGTCACGTCCCGCTGTATGCAATGGAACCGTTCTAATCGGAGTGACTCAAGTCGCTCCGACTTAGAAAAAGGTTCCTGTACGACTTTTGGAGCGACTTGCATTGACTTCTATACAGAAGTAATTTCACAAGCCGCCACTAAAGTCGGATCCCGGTCGCCTGAGGCAGTCGCGCTGTGAACGGGCTCTAAATATTTGGTTTCTTGTACAAGTCTAGTCTTGACTGTTTCTTTTTAAAACAATATTGTGTCTTCTAATTGGAAGTAGTTCTCTCTAATGTTTACCTTAAAGACTTCAACTTGTCTTTGTTGTGAAGCCTATTGATGAACCATTCCAGTTCCACCCTAAATACTCGAGAATAGCCATTATTTTAAAGACCTACATAATGCAGCAAAGTTCTACAAATTTCCCATCCTAGACATCAAGGTCGCGGTCTGACCAGACGCCCCAAATCAGTCAGATTATCGAAGAATCCAACAAAGGCTTTTTTTTTTTTTTTTCAAGCAGCTTGTTTGAACTTTGGCCTCTCGGAAGGTCAAAGTTCTGGTTCAAGTTTCTTCAAAGTTGTCTGTCTCCGGGGAAACACTGTAGACACACATAATGAATATGTATTTTGTCTACTCAGCCTCTTCAACTTGCCTTTATTGTTCGGAGAGGCACAAATGTACCATTACATGATCACTTGTGTGATTCTAGTAAACATATTATTCTTTGGTGTTTTTATTTACTTAAGAATTTTTTTTTCACACTTTAAAAAAAAAAAAAAAAAAAAAGCTTATAGTATGGAGTTAACAAAATGGTGATTAAAAAATAATTTCTTTTTAATTTCTTTCAATAGAAATATTCTCATTTTTATCATTACCAAAATATATATATTAATATAATTATATATATTAATATAATATAAATATAATATTTTTCTTTTAAAGAGTCAACCCATCTCAGCTTTTTTGAAATATTAACAACCTTGTTTAAAAAAAAAAATAAATAAATAATAATAATAATAATAACTCCATTACGTTACCAGTTCTCAGAGCACCAGACAGGAAAGACATACGTACCAAGGTCCTGAAAATTTCCAATCCACTTTACTAGGGCCTAATAGCAAAAGTGCATTCTGAGCACCTTTAAATAGGATCTGCAAGCTTGGTGGGAACAAGTGGAAGACTATTACGAGAAACATAACTCCCTACAGTAAACCTTACACTGTATGTGTGTTTTTTATGTTTTTAAAGTTTAAAAGAATTGACCTCCGGAAGCAGACACGCTGCTGAGATGAGGCAGGACTGAAGTCGGGGAGAAAAGGTTGGATAAAAGGCTTTTGTGATACGAATCTCTGTCTCTACTGCCCTTAGCAGAGAGGCTTAAATATCTCCTCCGTGGACAAACAGATCAATACAAGCTTTTTAACATCTACAATGAGAGCTCATTAATGCTCCCTCCGTGTCCTCTCTGTGCTTTGGTGACCTGGTGGGAGCTCGGGAAAGTGAACTACAGCAAGATAATTATCAGAGGAAAAAACTACTTCATAGCATCTCCTCCTGGCATGTCAATTGTTTTTCTAATTATTCCGGACAGAAGTAAGTGAAAGAGCAAACTAATTGAAAAGGCATTATGATTTATTTGGCAGGGAGAAAAACGGGCCCCTTTAGGTGAGGTTAGGTGCCATCATTAGGTGTGCTTGGCCTTTTAAATGGCAGAAAGAGCAAGGAAGGGCTGCCAGGTTTGATTGCGATAATTTATGAATGGGTCAGCTTATTGGCCTATGGAGAGATGGTACATGGTAGAGGTACATGGGAAATGACTGCCTATCCTAGCAAACTATTATTATTATCCTCCCTGGCGGTACGATTATTTCGGATTTTAGGTGCTAAAAGCGGTACCATTATTTTGCATGAAAATTTGGCGTTTTATATTGTAGTCCTGTAATTCTTAGGAATGACTCTTGAGAGGAGATATGATAGTGATGTACAAATATCTCAATAGTGATCCCAGCGTAAGTATGAAACTTTTTAGTCTGAGGGGTGTAATAAGATATGGGGCCACACGATGAGACTAGAAAAGACGTTCTTTAACCTCCCTGGCGGTATGATTCAGTCTGGTTTTAGGTGCTGAAAGCGGTACAATTATTTTGCATGAAAATTTGGCGTTTTATATTGTAGTCCTGCAATTCTTAGGAATAACTCACTTAAATCTGTCCAAACCAGAGTCTAGCAGACATCCCGGGTATAATAAAGTTTGAAAAATGAAATCATAAATTATAATATAATAAATAATTATAAATAATTGTACCAAATAATAATATAACAATAATAAAAATTATTCAATAATGTAATCAAATCAAAAACACTGAAATTTGCTCAGTTGCAGAATTGTCGCTGTCATTACTTTTCAGTATTTGATGACGGATCTCCCCACAAATCGCTATCGCTCAATTCTGCGAGTGATTCCAATTTATTATCGCTGTTTTCTAGCTGGTCTAAAACCATTTTTGATGTAAAGGGACAGTTTTGGTTGCTATGGACAATCTCCAGTTTCCAGGCATAAAGAACAGTTTTTATTACCGTATATACTCGAGTATAGGCCGACCCGAATATAAGCCGAGGCCCCCAATTTACCCCCAAAAAACTGGAAAACTTATTGACTCGTGTATAAGCCGAGGGTGAGACATGGCTGTCCATCCCTGTGTGTCCGTCCATCCCTGTGTGTGTGTCCGTCCATCCATCCCTGTGTGTGTGTCCATCCATCCATCCATCCATCCATCCCTGTGTGTGTGTCCGTCCATCCATCCCTGTGTGTGTATCCATCCATCCATCCATCCCTGTGTGTGTGTGTGTGTGTGTGTGTGTGTGTGTATTCATCCATCCATCCATCCCTGTGTGTGTGTGTGTGTGTGTGTGTGTATCCATCCATCCATCCATCCATCCCTGTGTGTGTGTGTGTGTGTGTGTGTGTGTGTGTGTGTCCGTGCAGCCTTGTGTGTGTGTCCAGCCTACCTGTGTCCCAAGCCTCCGTCCCGAGCCGCCGTCGTCCCGAGCCTCCTCCGTCCCGTGCCTCCTCCGTCCCGTGCCTCCTCCGTCCCGTGCCTCCTCCGTCCCGTGTCGTGCCGATGGATCGCCGCTCCAGGATCGCCGCTCTTCTCGGCGGCCATTCTACAATTCAAAAGCCGCGCCTCCGCCTCCGCCTGTTATAGGCGGAACACTCAATTTCCCAGCAGCCTGTGTTCCGCCTATCACGGACATCCTCTCATACTCGTCCGTAGTATGAGAATGAGCGGATGTCCGTGATAGGCGGAACACTGACTGCTGGGAAATTCAGTGTTCCGCCTATCACAGGCGGAGGCGGAGAAGGAGGCGCGGCTTTTGAATTTTAATGTCCGCCGTCTGTCTGCTCGATACGCTGATCGAGCAGTCAGACAGCGGTGACTCGAGTATAAGCCGAGGGGGCACTTTCAGCCTCAAAAAAGAGGCTGAAAATCTCGGCTTATACTCGAGTATATACGGTACATAAAACTGCATGCAGGACACTGGGCAGACCACTAGGTACAAAGGGGATGTGAAATATTTACATACAGCAATGTAATCTGTAAGATTACATTATACTGTATGTTGACTGTGTGTTTCACTTTTTGAATTTGGCGCCGATATCCGTCCCCGTGCGTCGCACCGCTCGCAGGGAACGGAGATCGGCGATGTGATGCATCGAGCGAGACACGGCTCGCTCGTACAGCGGGGAGACAACGCTGGATCCGAGGGAGAAGGTAAGTAAACCTCCTCCTGGATCCAGCGATGCAGTCCCGAGTCTGGCTCGGGATACCGCTTTTGGTATGAAAATTCCACCCCGAGCCAGACTCGGGAACACCGCTAGGGGGGTTAATATACAGGTTTTATATAGCGCCAACAGTTTACTCAACGCTGAGGGCAGGCATTACAGTTACATTACAATTTGATACAAGAGGAATCAGAGGGCCCTGCTCGTTAGAGCTTACAATCTAAAAAGGAAGGGGCAATTGATACAAAAGGTAATAGCTGTGGGGGAATGAGCTGATGGAGGAAGTAAAACAGTGTTAGCCCTTGAACACAAAGTCGGAGATTCCAACGGAATGTGTCCGATCGGACCATTTTGTCGGATATTCCGACTGTGTGTGGTCTCCATCGGACTGTTTACCGATACTCAGACGGACCAAGTTTTCCAACTTGTTGGTAAAATTTTCCGACAAAATGCTCCGATCGGACATACTCCGATCATGTGTAGAGAATTCCGATCGGACAAAGTGCCACGCATGCTCAGATCAAATTCCTAGACCAAAGCTATTGGCTACTAGCGTGAACGTAGTCCCGTCGTAACAAAATAACGTCATCGCGTTGGATTTTCCGTCAACTTTGTCCGACCGCGTGTATGCAACAGTTTTGGACAAAATCCGACGGACAATATCCAACGGATTTGGTTGTCGGAACCTCCGACCGTGTGTACAAGGGCTTAGTTAGAAGCAGGATAGGCTTCTTTGAAGAGAAGGGTTTTCAGGGATCGTCTTAAGATGGATAGATTAAGGGACAGTCGGACAGATTGGTGTAGGGAGTTCCAAAGAATGGGAGAAGCTCTGGAGAAATCCTGGAGGCAAGCATGGGAGGAGGTGACCAGGGAGCTAGAGAGCAGGAGGTCTTGGGATGACCGAAGAGGGCGGCTTGGTTGGTATTTTGGGACTAGGTTAGTGATGTAACTAGCCCTATCACATTAGTCTGGAGCATTGGCAATAATATAATAATAAAATTAATATTACCCTGTTTCCCCTAAAATAAGACCTAGTGTGATTGTCGGTGATAGCTGCAATAAAAGCCCTACCCCCCAAATAAGCCCCAGTTAAAGTCCTTGTAGGTCTTCTTTTCAGGGTAGGGCTTATTTTTGAGGAAACAGAGTAGGGCTTATTTGGGTGGTAGGGCTTATATTGCAGCCAACACCGACAATCACGCTAGGTCTTATTTTAGGGGAAACAGGGTAAAATATCTGCAATTAAATATGATTTCCACCCACTACCGTTTCATTTAGATTGTTATTATTACTAGGATGATTATTATTATTCATAAAAATATCTATTGCAATAATAGTGGTGATAAGGAATACAAAAAAAAAAATTAAAATTGGTTTATTTATTACATAGTGCTGTCAATTTACACATATATTATATATTCACATCAGTTCCTGCCCTCCTGTGCCAAAAAATAGTTCCTTATTTGTCTCGTTGGGGGCGATTTACTAAAACTGGAGCACATCTGGTGCAGCTGTGCATAGTAACCAATCGGCCTCTAGGTTTTATTGAACAAACTAAAGTGAGAAGCTGATATGTATACAGTGTTGTGGCGGCACCACCACCACCCAAGGCCCAAATAATTTTTGGGGTTCCTCTGTGTTAAAACATTTGGGAAAGATACTCCAGGGTCGGTTTGGCTAGATGCCAATAAACCTATCTGTATAGTTTTGGTTAAAAAGTAGAGTGCAGAAACACTATATGATAAAGTGAGAAGTTAAAGTGGAAGTAAACCCATCGATTTAAACAGTTAAAAAAAAAAAAGGCATCCCGGGAATGCTAACTGCACATTGGCTGTGCTCTCAGCCAAACTATCAAACCATCCAATGGCTGGTGTCATAACGAATCACATGTGCAGCACCATAGCAGTTGAAGATTAAACAGAGGCAAAGATGGCGGCTTCCTTGGCTGAAAACCATAGGGGAGTTTACTTCCACTTTAATATGCACAGCTGCACCAGATTCTGTATGCCCCCAGTTTTAATAAATCCCCCCCAATGGCAAAATGAGGGGCCATTTTTTTGGGCAAGATCTGGGCCAGGGAAGTTGAAAGGAGCTCATCATACCAAGAGAGCACAGAAAGTGAAAAAAAGTAAACTAGAAAAACATAAAGCTACCATACTCCTATACCAGTAAAAAAAGAAAGGAATAAAACAAAAAGTATGCTAACTTACACCGAATAAACTTTACAAAGAAATCACATCTTCAAAATGAAAAAGGAAAAAAAAAAAAAAATTCAAGCAAATTTCACCTAAACAGTCTAATAAATTAGGGCTTTGGTGAAATTTCACTGATAGTAAAATCAGTAACTTTGCAGAGAAATCAAGTGTGCCAAAAAATACATCCGGAAATCCCAAGTAATAATATTAACAATCTCATACAATAATTACTACCACTCTCACCCTAATAATAATAATAATAAAAAAAGTATAGCTGAATTATAATTGAAAATGTTCAAATGGTAATTTTAGGTAAATATATGCTTATTAATTGAACCAAAAACCAGTGCTGATATTTGGTTCAATCTGTTCTACTTATCCAGGGAGGGAAAGATGTTTTCCAGCTGCTTGGAGTATTATATTTTGAGCAAGTGAACTATATCCAGAGCGAAGGATATTGGATAATTTTAACAGATATATGCTTATAATATTTCCTATCTTTCTTGTTATTTTTACAACAAAAATAACAATCCATAATAAATTTAAATAATTAATAATTCAAATATATCTGTCATATTTCAAATCATAGTTGCCTGATGAAAGATGCTTATTTTTTTATTATTTTTTATTGCTATTATTTTTATTATTCTTACAACAATATATAAATAAATAATATATAATAAAAAAAAAATACAACAAAGGCTTCAAAATAATCAAAAAATCACCACCACTAAATTCTTTCAAACAATAATAATAAAGTTAATGTGTAATGGAATCAAAATAACCAAATTATTACAATAACATTGATCAAATTACAATTATAGGTAGAACAACTCTTATTATTTATATTGCTCTTATTATTATTTTTTATTCATTATAACGGAAGTAGTAGAAGCAGCAGTGCTAATAGGAGTAGTAGTTAGGGTAGTGGTTATATTTGTCTTTATTTATTAAATTTAAAATAGTTACTTAATCTTAACTGTTTTTATCATGTTATGCAGAACATATTGAACCCTTGACATATATCACTGCCCCCGAAAAAAAACTGCAGTCTTAAACCCCTCCCATAATCTTAAACACACAACCTACACACTCTAGGAAAACTTTCTCAAACAGGGTTTTGTTTCACATCAAAGTTCTATTTAGCTGTCTTCAGGGCTTTTTTTTCAGCAGGAACGTGGAGGAACGCAGTTCTGGCACCTCCAGCACTGAACGTAGGTAACGGTAAGGGGTGCTGTGGAATGCTGGATAGTCTAGTTTTGCTGGCTGCTGGGGATCTATTTTCACTTGGGGGGGGACTATTTTTTCTGGGGTGTTCTATTGTTGCTTGTGGAGGATCTATTGTTGCTGCAGTGATACTGTTAAGGGAAGGGTCTGTTGATGCTGGCTAATGGAGGGCCTATTAATGCTGGCTGCTAGGAGATACACTATATTACCAAAAGTATTGGGGCACCTGCCTTTACACACACATGAACTTTAATGGCATTTCAGTCTTAGTCCGTAGGGTTCAATATTGAGTTGCCTATACTTTGCAGCTATAACAGCTTCAACTCTTCTGGGGAAGCTGTCCACAAGGTTTAGAAGTGTGTCTATGGGAGTGTTTGACCATTCTTCCAGAGGTCAAGCACTGATGTGGACAAGACTTGCAGTCTCTGCTCTAATTCATCTCAAAGGTTTTCAAAGGGTTGAAGTCAGGACTTTGTGCAGGCCAGTCACATTTCTCCACCCCAAACTTGCTCATCCATGTCTTTATCGACCTTGCTTTGTGCACTGGTCCAATTCATTTGTTGGAGGGGGGATTATGGTGTGAGGTTGTTTCTCAGGGGTTGGGCTTGGCCCCTTAGTTCTAGTGAAGGGAACTCTTAAGGCGTACCAAGACATTTTGGAACATTTTCAAGCTCCCAACATTGTGGGAACAGTTTAGGGATGGCTCCTTCCTGTTCCAACGTGACTGCACACCAATCCATAAAGCAAGGTCCATAGAGACATGGATGAGCGAGTTTGGGGTGGAGGAACTTGACCGGCCTGCACAGTCATGACCTCAACCTGATAGAACACATTTGGGATGAATTAGAGTGGACACCATGAGCCAGGCCTTCCCATCCACATCAGTGCCTGACCTCATAAATGCGCTTCTGGAAGAATGGTCAAACATTCCCATAGACACATCTCCTAAACCTTGTGGACGGCCTTCCCAGAAGAATTGAAGCTGTTATAACTGCAAAGGGTGGGCCAACTCAATATTGAACCCTATGGACTAAGATGCCATTAAAGTTCATGTGCGTGCAAAGGCAGGTGTCCCAATATATTGATAATATAGTGTGTATTGTTTCTGCCAGGGGTCTATTATTGCAGAGGTAGATCTATTGTTGCTGTGGAGTACAATCTATTGCTGATGGGTGGGCCTATTGTTGATGGGGGAGGGGAGAATCTATTGTTGATGGGGGAGTCTGTTGTTGCAGGGTATCTATTTTATTGCATTTCTTGCAGTCATTAACACATTCCATAAAAATGTCATAGCCACACAAAATGATGCTTGGTTCTGTATTCTGTGAAAGGGGCGGTACTGGGAGGTGGATAGGAGCGGAGACAAGGGGTGACTTAGACTACACCTATTCTCCAAGAAAAAAAACCCCGGCTGTCTGTAAGGAGGGTAGCCTTCTACTAACCACTAATGTAAGCGGGCCCATCTCCCCATAACCCAATGTAGGGTACCGCTATACTGATCATCATAGTAAAAAGCCACTTATAAACTGATCTGACTTATTATTTTGTTTAATTTCATGATTATAGGTGAATAATAATTTTGTTCTATAGAGCAGAGGGATGCACTTTCTTTAGCAGGGCTTCCTAGATTTTTTATATAGTATTTCACAGCAGGGCCCATTCCTGCACTCACCAAGGGTAACTGTGAGGGCTTACATTGTTGTGGCACCACTACCACCAAAGGCCCAATTTTTCTGCCCCTGTTTAACAGGGGCATGTAATTACAATTTTTGATATAATATTTCAACGTAGGGCCCGTTCCTGCACCCAACAAGAGTATCTGTGAGGGCTTAGCCCTTGAACACCCCAAATTTTTTGCTATTCGGCAAACAGGCGAACAGCCAATGTTCGAGTCGAAATCATGTTCGACCCGAACATAAAGCCCATCCCTACTACAGGGTATAAAAGAGAAGAGAGGCACCTCTAAGCCCTTGTACACACGGTCAGACATTCCAACAACAAAATCCATCGGATTTTGTCCGACGGGTTTTCTCCGAAACTGGTGTTGCTTACACACGGTCAGACAAAGTTGTCGGAAAATCCGATCGTTCGGAAGCGTGATGACGTTATCTAGTTACGACGGGACTACGTTTAGGCTAGTAGCCAATAGCTTTGGTCTAGGAATGTGATCTGAGCATGTGTGGCACTTTGTCCGATCGGAATTCTCTACAAACGATAGATCATGTTGTCGGAAAATTTTTATATCCAGCTCTCAAACTTTGTTGGTCGGACATTCCGACGGAAAAAGTCAGATGAAGCCCACACACGGTCGGATTATCCGACAACATGGTCCGATCGGACATTTTCGTCGGAATTTCCGACCGTGTGTACAAGGGCTTACAGTCAGGGCTGGACTTACCATTGGGCTTGACTAGGCTCGAGCCCATGGGCCCCGCCCAATAGGGGGCCCCCCAGGCCCCGCCGAAATACATAGCCGAGTGTATTTGGCTCGACTACGCTCACAGTCATGCCCAGTCTCGACCTCGAATGGACATAACACAGGGATTGGGCATGAATGTGAGCCAAGCCGAGTACACTCGGCTACTCTTGGCTCCGCTCAGGACTACGAGAGGACCCAAGAGCTGCCGAGAGGACTTGAGAGCCAAGATATACAGGACTCTGTATCTCGGCTGTGCCATTTTTAGGCTGCAAATGACACTGGAGCAAGGCTGAAAATGACAAGGCTACACTGACAAGGCTGCAAATGACACTGGACAACGCTGCAGATGGGCAAGGCTTCAGATGGACACTGATAAGGCTGCATTGATGGGCATTTAAATGTAAGTAGTTTTTTTCCTTAAACTTCCCTCCTAAACTTGGGGTGCGTGTTATACACCAATAAATACAGTAATGTATAGAAGGTAGGGCCCAAAAGTGACTCAAGCCCAGGGGCCCCTACCACTCTAAGTCCTGCCCTGCTTACAGTGTTGTGGCACCACCACCACCACCACCACCTAAGGCCTAAATTATTTTTGGGGTTCCTCTGTGTTAAAACGTTTGGGAAAGATACTCTAGGATCGGTTTTGTTAGATCCCAATAAACCTATCTGTATAGTTTTGGTTAAAAAGTAGAGTGCAGAAACACTTTCTTACAAGGTCGTTCGTACAACTGCTTGTTCAAACATTTTGTTTTCTGACTTCACATTTCACTCTTCTGATGATGCAACTGATATCTACTATATATTTATATTCATTATTGTTTTCATACCATTATTTCTCAGTTGTGCCTCACAATATCAATTTTCCTGGAAGATCGAGTCAGCCTCTAAATTCCTAGACAGCAGGCAAACTTCTTACTCGGCTTATTACTCCTATTCGGCATATAACTTCTTGTAATATTATCACAATGCTCAAGAAAGATATAAAAATGGAGAGTGGTAATCTATAAAGTATAGCCAATGTGGACCACTGTTTCCTAAACAAAAAGCCATCCTTCATACCCTGAATATCTGAGATTTTCATCACATGCAGACGCTCAGATCAGTGAAGCAGAAAATTGTTTCTAATGAACAAAGGCAACAACAAGGATCCTGAATACCAAATGTTAACTTCTTTCAGAGGAGTATAATTTTTTATGCAAATGCTGGGAAATATATGAAGCTGAAATATGCAACTCATTGTTAGTAGTGGAGAAGTGGGGAAGGCCTGATCATGGTAATTTACTGGAAGAGGAGGACATTATTTGTTACATTGTAGCATGATGGAAGAGTATTGTTAGTCCATATATGGCTTGAATTGGTGCCATGTTAATCACGAACCAAGCGACGAAAACCATAGCATATCTCTGGTGATTCAGTTGTTTTAACTTAATTTTGGAAAGTTTGCCCTAACGTTTTTTTTTAATGTAATCTGTAGCAAAATGTAGCAGGCCTCTTGAAGCCTAATGGTGACCTCCGGAGTTAGGGAGAGCTGACATCCTTCAATGTAGACTGGGTTACAAGGCATGGTCGGTGTAATGCAAGATGAAATGGTGAGAACCAGACGCTTTTTGAATGCAAAGAGATTTATTGTCTCTTGATCAGAATTGTGGGAGAGAGGGTTATGGCCAGGACACCCTATGTAGATAGATGCAACCATAATTGGTAGACTCTGAGACTTTTATAGGCAGACATCTATACAGGGGAAGGCCTCCAGCCGGACACCACTTCCGTATAGGTGGGACCGCTGTCTCCTTTGGCAACAATCTAGTAGCAGTTACTAACGGTAGTTGTATTCAACTATTGACAACATAAACAGTTCTCCTTACCCCACAGTCACTCACTGTGGCTCTTTGCTCAACAAACTCCTAGTCTTTCACTAGACTTCGGATTCACTAGCCACTGGATCCAATAAGCTCTTCCACTTTTAGCAATTTGTAACTTCCTCAAGCGTCACCCCCCGCTTCCCTGCTGGGTCCCTGGCTTGGCACTCACAGATACTCTTCAGGCTTCACCCCCCCCGCTGACACGCTAGATCCCTGGCTTGGCACTCACTGATGCTCCACAAGCGTCACCTCTGCTGTCCTGCTGGGTCCCTGACTTGGCACTTGCTGACGTTTTCCCACTTCTTCACCGTCCCCGTCTGGTAAGAAGTCTGATCGGGTACTGGCTTCAGATTACTCAGAGTATTATCTCCGGTAACAAGGTGAATGGTCCCTTAGTGGCGATAGCTTCACCTCTACCCCCAAACCACAACTGGTTCCCTGGCAGGCGGAACCGTTACTTCTGATTGAACTGTAAGCCCACGGTCCCAACCCTACATTGCTTCTACTGCTTCTGAAAAGGCCATCAGACAGCCTAGCAGCCAGATGTCCCCAGGATAGGCCTAAGGCTTCCAGGCCTAGTAGCCCGGGGCAGCACAACACATGTCCACCCAGATAGCCATCCGGGTGGCACAGAACCCTCGATCACCTGACTCCACCCAAATAAATAAGCTCTCCCAGCAGGCCAAGGGATTTAAAGAAACCCCTGCCAATTGTATGAGACACACCATTCATTCATAATCTGTCCTTGTTTTGCCCTTGTCTTATCTAATATCACCAGCTACAATGCCACCTAGTGACAAAAGAGAGAAGTGCAGCAATTCCAGAAAATTCCAGGAAATCAAGTGATCTCCTAATTGGCTAAGGCAACTATCGCCTGGCAACGAAATCTGATAGCAGCCCTGCCTAAACATCAGGGTGCTACATTACTGTATGTCTTTTGAAATTCCATGTTTATATAATGCAGGTCATTTTTGTGGCAGGTTGTAAATATCTGGCGATTGCTGCACTTGTCTGATAAATTGCACATGGCTAGAATGTGTAAGCCCTTGTACACATGGTCGGACATTCTGACAACCAAATCCGTTGGATTTTGTCTGACGGATTTTGTCCGAAACTGTTGCATACACACGGTCGGACAAAGTTGTCGGAAAATCCGATTGTACATAACGTGATGACGTTATTTCGTTACGACGGGACTACGTCCAAGCTAGTAGCCAATAGCTTTGGTCTAGGAATTTGATCTGAGCATGCGTGGCACTTTGTCCGTCGGAGTAGGCTACACATGATTGGAGTATGTCCGATCGGAGCATTTTGTCTGAAAATTTTACCGGCAAGTTGGAAAAGTTGGTCCGCCGGATATTCCGACGGAAACAGTCTGTTGGAGACCACACACAGTCGGAATATTCAACAAAATGGTCCGATAGGAAACATTCCACTTTGTAGCCTGCACACTTCTCCATCATTAAGCATCTTTAGGGCTTGTGTCAATGGGATTTTGTTTACTTC
Organism: Lithobates pipiens; assembly: GCF_037356315.1. Taxonomy (NCBI): domain Eukaryota; kingdom Metazoa; phylum Chordata; class Amphibia; order Anura; family Ranidae; genus Lithobates; species Lithobates pipiens. The sequence goes on from NW_027507791.1 coordinate 23,989,164, forward strand.
AGAACTGATTCTCTCCTCACACAAGTCTATAGGATTGCAAAAGCAGCTGAAGCAGGTCACATGAAAGTCAGAAGGAGGTCAACTGCACCAGCAATGAATACTGAATGATCTTAGAAGCTTTTAAAACTGATGTCAAAAGCATGCTGCATTTGTCCACTAAAAGGACCTACTCAACAGGTTTTGCCAATCAGTATCTAGCTGCAGGGCTGCTGTTAGAAATCACAGGGTCCTGTACAGCCTACCTGACCCACTCTCCATCCTGACGTGATCCCCGTACCCTGCAGCAGCCGTGTACCATTACCATTTTCCATTTTTACACTTTTTTTTTGTGAAATGGTAGGGGTACATTGTACCCCGTTACCAATTCACATGGGGGGTGGGATCAGGGGGTCCCTTTGTTAAAGGCGGACCTGCCAGCAAGGAGAAGAAGATTATTTATAGGGGAGATGATCGGTGTGGTGGGGGGCATTTACTAAAACAGATTCTAAAGAGGATGGGGCATGATTTCCTTCTTGGTGCTTAATTTTCAGCCTTCTTTTTTTTTTCCTTTCACACCTAATTTAGGAAGTTCATCATGTCCTAAATCATACTGGAAATCTTTGGGGGGAAAAAATAAGTGCAGTTTTTTGTTTTCTTTTCTCAACTCTCTACCATTGATGACCCGCTATTAGTTGCCCGGCAATATATAAAAAAAATTTTAATTATTTTATTTTAATAAAAACAAAAAAACTGTTCCATCCCCCTTTAAGCGAAGTATTCGAGTCAGAGATTTACGTAACACTGGGTAATGAAGTCGAACATGAAATGAAATAACAAAATTAAAACACAGGAATGAGAAGGAGGATCAGGAACATTCTGCATGTGAATATTAATTTCCCGGAGACTATGAGAACTGGGGACATTTCCATAATCCTTCACTGTTCATGGAAACAAGGCATTGAGCTTCTTTCTAGAGGCACTGTCCTGTAACTGAATGGCTTAACATTTGCATTCAGGAATATGAGAAACACACAATGCACAAAATCCACGGCGTGGCAACGGCTTGTAAACTCTTCCAAAAAAAAAAAAAAATGTAAAAAAATGTAACTCTTCAAAAAAAAAAAAAAAAGAATGACCTGTATGTATGTCATGTGATATAAGATCACATGACATATATACAGGTCAGTGTAAAAAAAAAAAAAAAAATGTAGCGAGGTCTTGTATACTATATTTGATCACAAAACAAACATACTGGGCAGTGCCGAGGATAAGGTAATTCGCTTAGTAAGTTTAGATATCTAAACCCAAAAGCCAATGTGTTCAGATCAGCTAAATACATTCCAGATACAACAAAAAATAAAAGGTCTTCAAAGACTTATGCCCTGTACACTCGGAAATTCCGACCAAAAAGGTCCGATCGGATTATATTGTCGGAAAATCCGATCGTGTGTGGGCTCTATCGGACTTTTTCCGTTGGAATTTCTGGCGGAAAAAAATTTGAGCGCAGGATCTACAATTTTTCCCACCAAAAGATCCGATCTGACTTTTTCCGATTGTTTGTAGAGAATTCCGAGGGACAAAGTGCCACGCATGCTCAGATCAAATTACGAGACCAAAGCTAATGGCTACTAGCCTGAACGTAGTCCTGTCATACGCAACGAACATCACCACGTTCCAAATGATCGGATTTTCTGACAACTTTGTCCGACCGTGTGTATGCAACACCAGTTTCGGACAAAATCCATCGGAAAAAATCTGACGGATTTTGTGGTCGGAATGTCCAACCGTGTGTACAGGGCATTACAGTTTGTTTTCTTTAACCACCCTGGCGGTAATCCCGAGTCTGGCTCGGGTTGGGATTTCAGTACCACGAGCAGTAACCCCGAGCCAGACTCAGGATCGCATCGCTGGATACAGGGAGAAGTTACTTACCTTGTCCCCTGGATCCAGCGATGTCCTCCGCGCTGTGTGAATCGAGCCGTCCTCCGCTCGATTCACACAGTGCCCAAGTGCCGCCGAGCTCCGTTCCCTGCGACGTTACGGCGCACGGGAGCGAAGATCGCGCCAAATTCAAAAAAGTAAAAACACACAAAACACACACAGTACAGTAATCTTACAGATTACAGTACTGTATAAAAAAAATTACACACCCCCTTTTGTCCCTAGTGGTCTGTGCAGTGCCCTGCATGCACTTTTATATTATAAATGCTGTTTTTTCTGCCTGGAATTTGGAGATTGTCCATAGCAACCAAAAACTGTCCCTTCATGTCAAAAGTAATTTTAGACCAACTAGAAAACAGCGATAATAAATTATAATCACTTGCAGAATTGAGCGATAGCGATTTGTGGGGAGATCCGTCATCAAACACTAAATCTAATGACAGCGACAATTCTACAAATGAGCAAATTTCAGTGTTTTTGGATTTGATTAAATTATTGAATAATTTTTATTATTATTTATTATCATTATTTATTGTATTATAAACATTATCATACCCGGGATGTCTGCTAGACTCTGGTTTGAACAGATTTAAGAGAGTTATTCCTAAGAATTGCAGGCCTACAATATAAAACACCAAATTTCCATGCAAAATAATTGTACCGCTTTCACCACCTAAAACCAGAACTAATCATACCGCCAGGGAGGTTAAAAAGCAGCCATAGCCTGAGTAGAAAAGCCTGTCCCCTGCCAGAATAAAGCAGAGGTAGATCCTTGCTCTCTGTGTAAAAGCAGTGATCTCTCTGCAAAGGTCTGGCAAGCCCCTTGCTAAGTAGCTTTGCTATCAGTAAAGCCTGTTCTCCCTACTGATTGGTGAACCATAGCTCTGACACAGCAGAGGGCAGGTCAGATCTCTACAGAGAGACCACTGTTTTGACGCTAGGGTCATCGTTTACCTTATGCTGGTGGGGGACAGGCTTTCCTACTGAAGCTGTGGCTCCTTTGTAAGGAAAAGGAACTGAAGGATGTTGAACACCATGTGTTTTGATGCAAGTGGAATGTATTTAGCTGATTTAAACTGAATGTTTATTTGGGCTTTAAACCAAATAAGTTGTTGCACATTTTGCCATGATGTTCAAAAAAATATGATTAATTGGACCCCTCTCTTCTTTTTTGCCCTTGTTACCTCTTATCTCAGGTAACCCTCATTAAGTTGAGATAGTGCAGCCTACCTCTAAAGTTGTAACCGGGCCGCAACACAGAGTAGACGAACGAACATGGTCCCCTATTTCTCATAGACTGCTGAATGGTAAGATTGTTTGGTTCTGAGTTTGTAAACCCCAGATGGCTCACTCATCTTATAATGGGATAAGCCATAGTCATCCAGCTTTAGAATATTACTTTGCGGCATATTAGCAGATACAGTAGGCAGTGTTCAGCTAATATTATTTTCTGAGCCTAATTTATGCCTACTCCATCACAATGGTCTTTCCTTGTATAGTGTGTGTTATGTTTTTTGTTGACCTTGCTTCAATAAAATTATTATCAAAGAAGTAAAAAATATAATAAATTGGAAATGGCCACCATTGCATTTTGCAGTGGAGGACACACGCCAAAGCACAAATCACATGAGTAGCTCTCACTGCCCACACAGTCAGTGCAGGGGTCCAGGGATTTGAAAGTCCAGGTCTTCTTTCCTTAGGAAAGCCAGGATGGATCAGAAAAGTTCTGACTGGTCAAAGTGGTCACATGCCAGCACATGACCAACCAGAATTACTGTGATCCACCCCGAAACTGGCTGCAAAGTGAAATGTCCAAGAGGTCGATGCGTTTCATATCTATAAGATTTTTCAGGACCTTTTATGTCTTGGCAGCAAAAAAAGTTGGCCTAAGCATTGTTTAAAGAGTAGAGTTGGGCCGAACACTCCCCGCTTTGGTTCGCACCAGAACTCCCAAACATAGCAAAAGCTCGGACCCGAACTCCGAACCCCATTGAAGTCTATAGGACCTGAACTGGAAAATTAAAAGTCCCTGTTTTGAAGTAGTATATGCAAGTTATTGACCATAAAAAGAGTATGGGTACTGTCCAGGGGGACATGTACCGATGCAAAAAAAAAAACTTTTAAAGAAGATTGTTTTTAAAGGAGCAGTGATTTTAATGATGCTTGAAGCAAAACGATATGAATGAAAAAAAGAAAAACTTTTAATACAGTGCCGTGGGTGGGGGGGGGGGTCCCTTAGTCTGCCTGTAAAGTGGCACATCTGTACCCTGTGTAGAACCTGCTGCGGCAAAACTGACATTTACAAAGAAAAAAAAAGACATTTACATTTCTGGCAATGCAGTACAATTGGGTATGCATTTTACGGGAAACCCTACGCCAAAATATAAAAAAATAAAACAGCGTGGGATCCCCCCAAAGATCCATACCAGATCCTTAACCGAGCACGCAGACTGGCAGATAAGGAAAGGAGGAGAGCGAGCACTCCCCTCCTGAATCGTACCAGCCCACATGCCCTCAACATTGGGGGTGCTTTGGGGAGGGGGGTGCTTACTGACACCCCTGGGCTGTGGTTGTGGGGGTCTGCGAGAAGGGGGTGTATCGGAATCTGGAAGTCCCCTTTAACAAGGTGGCCCCCAGATCCTGCCCCCCATGTGACTGAGTACGGGGTAAATAAAAACACACACAGTTTTTGGCAATTATTTTATTTAAAAAAAAAATGTCCCCTGATTTTGATCTATCGTCAATCATGACGCCGACTCCACTGCCGAACCTGAAAAAAAATGCTCCGCCTGCAGTGAAGGCTTACCGCCTCCTGCAGGCTCCGACCTTTAACAGTTCTTATATAGGTAAGGGGCGGAGTCATCCGGCAAGATCACCTTATGGCGCCGATCCCTTGTGACGTCACCAACCCAGCATGCATCGGTATGGCAAGGGGCTGTCAGTCAAATGGCAGGTGTCACAATACAGTACACCTTGCATGGTCGGCTAACAGGGGCGTAACTATAGGGGGTGCAGCAGTCGCGACCGCAGCTGTGATGCAGGGGGCCCATGCAGCCCCCTCTACATATGGCCGGCAGCAGCATAGGCAGCTAGTGGTACCAGTGCACCATGCAAACAGGTGGCTGGAGGTGGAGGGTGACTAGCAGAGCTCTCCTGCTCCATGCATTGCCGCTCAGTCCGATGTCTGTTCTCCCCAGCCAGAGTCCCGCCCCCCCCCCCCCTGAGTCCGGCCCACACTGCACTGCATACTTCTCCCGGGTAAACAAACTTAAAGCACACAGATGCAGTGCAGCCCTATGAGAGCCCCCCGGAGGACACTGCAGGCTTGTCTGCCAGCCCCCCTCCTCCCCCGTCATACACAGATGATAAAAGGTCTTTCTGGGAGATATGTTGATTGCCCGTCCAGCACACTGGATGGAGCCCAGGCCAACATGGATGAGTGCGTGGCCTGCAGCTTGGTCATGGTGAGTGAGAGGACCCCATCCCCCACACACCATTACATACCATCTCCATCTCCCCCTGGGGACAGGGACCCCTTCTCATGTGGGGTCAGGGACCCCCACCTCCCCTGGGGACAGGGACCCCTTCTCACCTGGGGGCAGTAACTTCATCTGCTCTGGAGAAAAGGACCTCATCTCTTCTGGGGACGGGGACCCCATCCTGCCTAGGGACAGTCCCCCAATGGGGCACCTAAAAATGTAAAAAAATAAATAAAAAAACTACTGATACCAGTGGTGGAACTACAGGGCTCACAAAGGTCATACCTGTGACCACGCCCTGGAGTTCCACCACCGGACTCGGAGGGAAAGGCCCTGGCTGGGGTTCAGGGGGGCCCTTCATGGTTTCTTGCATCGGGGCCCTGAAGGTTCTAGTTACGCCATTGTCGGCTAAGCAACATATGTAGGGTTTTAACGATGTTACTTCATAATAAAAAAGGTTGGTGGTTCTCAAAACTCAGAAAGTCTCAGGTTGGCTTCAAGTAATGTACATGGAATCCATGATATGCCATACCAGGAAGTGCCTGTCTTCCATGAAGATTATTATATGGTACACATCGGCAATTTTAGCAGTCCTAACTCCAATCCCAATTGAAGTTGCTCTCCACCAATCCGCAATACCAAAGCAGCCACTCAGTTTGCCCCCCAATGCCACATACCACCTCCACACCAACATAGCACCGACAGGGTTTTTTCGATCAACCTCTGTACAACCCGCCTGCCCATAGATGGATCGAAATCCATCCTTTCTCTGCTGAACCAGCCAAATATTGATCCCTATATGGCCGACTTTACACCTTAAGTTTGAATGGGCCCTCAGGCTATAAATAATACAGTATATTTCAAACCACTTTAGGAAGTCAATGAAATGCAATGTGCTGGCACTGAAGGTTTGGTGGTAAATTAGAGTAGCTTGGCTATTAGTCCTCACTTGAGTGTGTCTACGTTATTGAAAGCGACCAGATCAATATAAGATCTGTTTCCTTACTGATACAGCCTAATTATCCAAATAGGTGATCTCCGCAGATAATTTAAAGCGTGTCAGCTAATATCTTTTTTTTTTTTCAATTTGTTGTAACTATTAGATATTAAAAGCTTCTACTAAGTAAAAGCAAAAAATGTGCCAATTGTACAAAAAGAAAAAAAAATAATCAAAAAAAAAAATATCACGTGGGTAATCAATCAATCAATCAATCAATCAATCAGGTTTAGACATAGGAAAAAAAAACATTGTCATTACATTATAAAATACACTATATTACCAAAGTATTGGGACACCTGCCTTTACACTTACATGAATTTTAATGGCTATGAAAAAAAAAGGTCTGAGGGGCTCTGAGGAATGTACAAACAACAAGATGTAAATGTAAAGTATTTATTATTATCAAAAAAAATGTAAAGACTTTTCATAATAATAAGTACTTAACATTTACATCTTTTTGTTTGTACATTCCTCATAGCCCAAAAAGTCCCAATTGTTAGAGGAGTTCCTTTTCTCTCATCAATTTTAATGGCACCCCAGTCTTAGTCTGTAGGGTCCAATATTGAGTTGGTCCACCCTTTGCAGCTATAACAGCTTCAACTCTTCTGGGAAGGCCGTCCACAAGGTTTAGGAGTGTGTCTATGGGGATGTTTGACCATTCTTCCAGAAGAACATTTATGAGGTCAGGCACTGATGTTGGACAAGAAATCCTAGCTCGCAGTTTCCGCTCTAATTCATGCCAAAGGTGTTTTATCAGGTTGAGGTCAGGACTCTGTGCAGGCCAGTGAAGTTCCTTCACCCCAAACTCGCTCATCCATGTCTTTATGGACCTCACATTGTGCATTGGTGGGCAATCATGTTGAAACGGGAAGGGGCCATCCCCAAACTGTTCCCACAAACATGAGAGCATGATATTGTCCAAAATGTCTTGGTATGCTGACACTTTAAAGAGGAAGTAAACCCTGATGGGTTTACTTCCTCTTTCATTCCCTGCAAAGGTAAAGCATAATGGACTACTATGCATCGCATCACATTGCATAGTAGCCCATTATGTGTCACTTACCTGACACAGGAGCCAGCGAAGTCACCGCTGTCCCCTGTAGTCCGCCGCATCCATCTTCTCGGTGGGTCTCGCAGCTCCGCCACTGTCATTCGGCGAAGCCGCGATGACGTCACTCCCGCGCATGCGCACGGGAGTCGACACGCGCAGCAGCTCCATTCTTGGAAATGCCGCGCTCAGTGCGCCTGCGCGCCGCTGTCTACGGCGCATGCGCCGTAGACAGCGGTGCCCGTTTTCGGGCAAATATCTCCTAAACCATATAGGTTTAGGAGATATTTCTTGGACCTACAGGTAAGCCTTAATCTAGGCTTACCTGTAGGTCAAAGTGGTTTGTAAGGGTTTACAACCACTTTAAGAGCTCCCTTCACTGCAACTAAGGGGCCAAACCCATCCCCTAAAAAATAACCCCACCCCATAATACCCCCCTCCATCAAATGATTTGGAGGGTTGGCCCAGTAGTTTTAGCAATGTAGTGTGAATGAGCGAGTTTGGAGTGGAGGAACTTAGCTGACCTGAACCTTATCCTGGTAGAACAGCTTTGGGATGATTTAGAGCAGAGACTGCGAGCCAGGCCTTCTCATCCAACATCTGTGCCTGACCTCACAAATGCATTTCTGGAAGAATGGTCAGACATTCCCATAGACACACTCCTATACCTTGTGGACAGCCTTCCCAGAAGAGTTGAAACTCTCATAGCTGCAAAGGGTGGGCCAACTCAACATTGAACCTTAAGGACTAATGCTGGCCATACACTATACGAAAAATCGGCCGAACCCATTTTCGAAAAACCAACATTCGGCCGTGAATGCAAATGATAGTGCCATCATGTAATGACTGATAAATCGTTCAGTGGACATAAATGAATCAATTTTTTTTTTTTTATATATATATACCTAGTGCAAACAGTTCGGACAGAAAACACAATAAGTAAATAGAAAAAATCCAAAGCGCCAAAGAAGTCTGGATGCTAGCACGAATACCGTGATACCAAATAAATTGACAGCTGCAGTGAATAAAAACTTTGCAAGTGTAAAATAATACCAAAAGAAGAATAAATGAACCACGCTAAGTGCCACAAATATTAGATAGAAAAATTCACAGTGGAAGCTGATGAGACTTTGAATTGAAAATATTGCTGAAAAGTCCCATACAAATGAATTGTAGCAAACATCAAAAAACTTTAAGCAATAAGAGTTCCAAAAGAAAGCGCTCGTGCTCTACAAAGTGGATGCGAATCCGTGCTTGATAAGTGCTCACAAGACGTGTCCCCCACATAGATGTGAACTCACCCCTCCAAATGGACCAACTATTTCTAGTTTGGTCAATCACGCATGTGGGGCAGTCCCCGTGGGTCCTATCAGGACTGGTGTGGTTTGGGCTGGATGTTCCTCATATGAATGGATATGACAAAGAAAAACCTCATTCCTCTATGGACTAGCATTGTTTGGGGCAGGTGTTCTTCATGTAAATAGACATGACAGAAAAAGCCTCATTGCGCAGCAACATTTAAAGAGGAAGTAAACCCCCTCTTTCATTCCCTGCAAAGGTAAAGCATAATGGACTACTATGCATCGCATCGCATCGCATCGCATCGCATCGCATAGTAGTCCATTATGTGTAACTTACCTGACACAGGAGCCAGCGAAGTCACCGCTGTCCCCTGTAGTTCCGGGCGTCCATCTTCTTGGTGGGTCTCCGTGGGTCTCGCTGCTCCGGAGCAGCGATGACGTCACACACGCGGCATATTCGCCGTTGATGGTGCCGCACTCAGTGCGCCTGCGAGCCTCTGTCTACGGCGCATGTGCCGTAGACAGCTGTCACGGTCTTTTAGTAAATATCTCCTAAACCGTGTAGGTTTAGGAGATATTTCTTGGACCTACGGGAAAGCCTTAATCTAGGCTTACCTGTAGGTCAAAGTGTGTTGTAAGGGTTTACAACCACTTTAAAAGATTTATTCTAGATAAAAAAAAACATAGTAATTGAGCTCACATGTAAGAGTGCCTAAAAGCCTGGCACCCTGTGTGAACAGCAGGTAAGTTCTCTGGAAATCTGCCCATAGGCAGTGATAAGCCGCTGCCGCCGCGGTATACTAGTCTATAGTGTGTCGCGACGACGCGATGATGCGGGCCAGACTCTACGCGTTTCAGCCAATCTAATGAGCCGTCTTCAGGAATTTTCTTTTCAGCAATTTTTTTCAATTCAAAGTCGCATCAGCTTCCAAGGTGAATTTTTCTATTTAATATTTGTTCCACTTAGCGTGGTTCATTTATTCTTCTTTAGGAAACACTTTAACCTTTCAATTTATCATTCGTTCGGCAGAAAATTTACAAACTCGTCCTTTGTTTTTTCGGCTCTGAAACGTCCCAGCGATTATCGATTTTGTGGCCATTAACTGGCCGAAAAACGGAAGAACTGTCTAAATGACCGAATTTCAGCAGGTTTTTCGTATAATGTATGGCCAGCATAAAACTGGAATGCCCTTAAAATGAATGTGCGTGTAAAGGCAGGTGTCCCAATATTTTTGGTAATACAGCAGGTAAGTTCCCAGGAAGTCTTCCCATAGGCAGTAGTAAGCCGCCGCCCCCGTGGTATGCTAGTCTATTTCCGGGACCGGAAGTGTGCGTCGCATTGACAAGGGCCAAACACTACATGTTTCAGCCAATCAAATGAGCCGTCTTCAGGAAGTTGTCATTTCAGCAATTTTTTCAATTCAAAGTCCCATCAGCTTCCAAGGTGAATTTTTCTATTTAATATTTGTGGCACTTAGCGCGGTTCATTTATTCTTCTTTAGGAAACACTTTAACCTTTCAATTTATCATTCGTTCGGTAGAAAGTTTCTAAACTCGTCCTTTGTTTTTTTCGGCTCTGAAACGTCCCAACGATTATCGATTTTGTGGCCATTAACTGGCCGAAAAACGGACGAACTGTCTAAATAACCAAATTTCGGCAGATTTTTCGTATAATGTATGGCCAGCATAAAACTGGAATGCCATTAAAATTCATATGCATATAAAGGCAGGCGTCCCAATATTTTTGAAACTATAGTGTGTAATCCCTATCACTAAAATATCTTATAACCTTTCATGTTAATGTGTATTCAAACTCATTTTTAATATTTTTTTAATCTGTAGTTTTTATTGAAATAATACCTGGTGATCCTGCCATGAAGGTATTCAGGCACTTCCTGTTATATGGTGACGGGATGAGAACCTGGTCATTTCTTTACGTTATCTCAAAAGAAATGTAAGTGTTCAGAATGTTTGAAAGAATGCAATGCAATCTCTACATGGCTTATTAGCTGAGCGGTTGTTCAGCAGGGGGTGCAGACTTCATTGCCTGATGTGCTGGTTTCCATGAGAGGGTGATAAATTCTGGAAATAGAGCGATAACAATACAAAAACATCAAAGCATATAAAATATCAATGTTACATGAAGAAAATGACTTCTAAGTAAAGGTTACAGTAATAAGTCAAAATTCCAAGGTGTAGCGTACCCCCTTAACCACTGCAAGTAACTGGGATCCCCCACTGTGCACAGCCAGGCACACCGAATTTTCATAGTCACTCAGAATCAGGGAACTTTGTTTTTTTTTTTGTTTTATTGAGGGTAAAATCTCAGATGGGGATAGGGGTATTATGGGATGCCCACTTGACTTCCAAACAAACTTCAGGGACACTTCTCTTATATACAGTTTTAGCACTAACCCCCGAAGGAGCTGCTGGTTATTTTTGGGCTTACCGTTACCTCCCGTTCTCCTTGGTGCACATCTAAGGGATGTCCCGTGGTAAATAGCCCAGTAACTTGAGACTGACAATAGATCCACTTCAATGGATTTTATTTGTAAATCTCAGACAATTGAACAGTCTTTCAACTTGGGATCAGAGGGTTGGAAAGGAAGTTCAAGTACTCTTAGCCCACGTACACACGGTCGGAGATTCCGACAACCAAATCCGTCGGAATTTTGTCCGTCGGATTTAGTCCTACGGATTGTGTCCGAAACTGTTGCATACACACGGTCGGGCCAAGTTGGCAAAAAATCCGATCTTTCAGAACGTGATGACGTTATTTCGTTACGATGGGACTACATTCAGGCTAGTAGCCAATAGCTTTGATGTAGGAATTTGATCTGAGCATGCGTGGCACTTGGTCCGATGAAAATGCTCTACACATGATCGGATTAGGTCCGTCCAGCCCAGTTGGTCGGGAAATATTTCCAAAAAGTTGGAAAATTGGAGTCGGACAGAGATTCGGACGGAATCAGTCCGATGCATACCACACACAGTCGGATTATCTGACGACACGGTCCGATAAGACTCATTCCGACAGATTCTCCGACCGTGTGTACAAGGGCTTAGCCCTTGTACACAGGGTCAGACATTCTGACAACCAAATCCGTTGGTTTTTGTCCGACGGATTTTGTCCAAAACTGTTACATACACACGGTCGGACAAAGTTGTCAGAAAATCCGATTGTACGTATTGTGATGGCGTTATTTCATTATGACAGGACTACGTTCAGACTAGTAGCCAATAGCTTTGGTCTAGGAATTTGATCTGAGCATGCGTGGCACTTTGTCCGTCGGAGTAGGCTACACATAAACAGAGTATGTCCGATCGGAGCATTTTGTCTGAAAATTTTACGGACAAGTTGGAAAACTTGTTCCGTTGGATACTCCGACTGAAACAGTTCGATGGAGACCACACACGGTCCGATAGGACACATTCTGTCGGAATCTCCAACCGTGTGTACAAGGGCTAAGTGTCAAAGTAAAAAAAAAACATTGAAGAACTTGCTTACTTTGACTGCATCCAGAGAATAGCCAGTCACAACTGGATGGTCACTCAGGTTGGACAGTCCCTCTCTCACAAGGCCTAGCAGCCAACTTGGTGCTTACTCAGAAACAAGTCTCTGCCACAGACGTTGTTGTAGAACGTACAAGATAATGTCTCTGCCACAGACGTTGTTGTAGAACCTGTAGGAAAACTAAGCTGTAGAACACTTGTAGGATACCTGGATCTTTCAGCCAGCTTGGCGATATCCACAAGACCGGATTCTCTCGGTTACTTCATCCCTTCCAGGCTCTTGTTAAGAAAACCAACCCGTATGTGGTGTTCTTCTAAAGAGTCCTCCCCTGGAATGCTCGAAGTTCAATGGGTCTCTCCCGAACCGGAGACGGCACCCAAACACCTCAGAATCCTCCTTTAGTTTCCTTTCCTCGGGCCAGCCAGCCCCGAGACATTAAAGTCGGATGGGTCCGCACCCCAGGCCATAGCTTTCCTGGGTGCTGGTCAGGAGGACCAGGACCATGAAGTCAGCACATCATTCTGGACCGGAACCCCGAACCACGTGACGTCTGCATCTTAAATACCCTCTCCCAAAAAGCACAGCAAGAGCGCCACTCCCACTGGGCGGGAGTAACTTAAACACCTGACCAGACCATAGTTCCATGCCTGCCAGAAGAGACAGTGCCCCCTGTGGCCAGGCTGAACATCTCACGGTCCAATCAGACTGATACTGAGGCCCAATTTAGGCAATTGTACCCAAACCAAACTGCACTTTAACTTTAGAAAAACGCATAGCGCGTGCTCTTCAGGAGCCGCCGCTACACAGTCTATATAGAGTTCTCTGCTTCCTCCAGCACTCACTTGCTTGCAGAAGTCCAGCTGCGTCACCTTGTTGCAATTTTAGTAGCAAAAGCCCATTACAGGCAGGGACTTGCAGCCCATATACTGGTTGGCACAGCTCACGGTTTTCCAGCACTTTCTTCGCTGTGGTCACTGATCCCAGCATCACCTCTTCAGGCACTGCCTGGCCACAGCTGACCCTTTCACTAGCCCTCCTGGCTAACTTCTCCACAGTCCTTCCAGACTGTCATTCTCTCCACAGTCCTCCCAGACTGATCTCTCACCAGCACACCCGACTGACTTCTGAGGAGATCTTCCGGACATGCTGACCTGCTCCTGCTGTCCTCTCACTTGCTCCCGTGCCTCCAGGAAGGGGTTCCTCCGTGTGTTGTGGGGGATTCTTCCAGCACCCAAGGTCCATGCCCGAGATAACCCCCCCACAGATTAGGGGGGCACTCTCAAGGGCCATCAACAGCCTCCTCAGAACTCCATCTCCATCTTCCACCTGACTGCCCCTGCTGGCAGGACGCATGCTTATTTATGAGGTGCCTATCCCCCTCCAGAATCTTTTTGCTGGTGATTGGTTGAGGACCTCCTAAATATGCCAAGTGGCCCCTCCTAGTCTCCACCCACTACATCTGGAAAACATCTCCAAGGTTTCAGAAACAGGGGGTGGTACCGGAGAAACTGCTTGCTGAGTCATCCAGCCTCCCTGAGCCATTCAGCCCTGACCCAGATTCAACCCAGGCCTGGCTCTCAGCCAGACCAATTTTTCTACACTAACAAAACCTATTTACACCTAGCACATTAGCTAGAGGGTGCTTCATATGTATGGAAAATGTTGTTTGCCTTTATTAATGCTGAATGATCCCCAAGGGATCATGAGACCATCCCCGACTCAAAAGATTGATCTGTTGTTCTTTTCTTTTCTTTTTTTTGATGCAATGCTATGTGTGAAGAATAAACATTTTTGTGTGTTTTATAAAAGCAGCAAAAACATGCTAAAATTTTTTGTTGTTCATACATTTAAAAAAAAACAATCATTTGGGTTGAATATCGACTCCTGATCACTTGAAGTTTATTCAGAATAAATAAAGAAAAAAGTGCAGCAAGTTACTCTCAATACTCGTTCAGATATCACATTGATGTGGTCAGGTAGTCATCGGGACCGTAGATTCTAATTGGTTGTTGTAGGTTGCAGCAGATTTTGTGTTTCAGTGCGGAATAAGCCCAAATGCATTAATTACTCACAATAATATCATTTTTTTGTTGTAATAGAGATGAAATATGGGTGCTGAAAATAGCGAGGGAGCTGGCTTGGTGTCATCCTGGCTCTGTCCCTAACTCAGGATCTGGATGAAGCTTCTGAGCTTACAGATGGCAGAGGTGAGAATTATCAACCAACTCTGATGGAACAAGGGAAGGCCTAACAGCCAAATGATATGAATCCCCTGACAGCGCCTGATGTCTCTCTTGGCAGCCCAAAATGCGTTCCTTTTGTATTTAGTAGAGCGGATTTTATATTTACTTTGGGTTTAAAGTGAACCTGGGCTTTGCCCCTGCAGAGTACAACTTCACATACTAACCCTTCAACTTAGAGCTTACACAGGACTAAAGACTCTCCCTCCCATCCCTATAAGCCCTCGTACCCACGGTCAGAGATTCCGACGGAATGTTTCCTATCGGACCGTCTTGTCAGATAATCTGACTGTGTGTGGTCTCCATTGGACTATCCGACGGACCAACTTTTCCAATTTGCCGGTAAAATTTTCAGTCAAAATGCTCCGATTGGACATACTCCGATCATGTGTAGCCTACTCCGAGGGACAAAGTGCCACGCATGCTCAGATCAAATTCCTAGACCAAAGCTATTGGCTACTAGCCTGAACGTAGTCCCGTCGTAACGAAATAATGTCATCACGTTATGTACAATCGGATTTTCCGACAACTTAATCCGACCGTGTGTATGCAACATCACTTCCGGACCTCTTCCGGAATTAATCCGTCGGAATTACTCAGACGGATTTGGTTGTCGGAATCTCCGACCGTGTGTACAAGGGCTTACACTGCGCTGCACCTAAGTAGCGCAGCTCTGTCATATGAGAGGAAGGGAAATAAGTGACATGTTTCCCATGCCCAGAAGTACCAGTGGCTGATCAGGGTGAGGCTGAAGTGAAAGGTAGGTGAGCAGGGCAGGGACAAGGGATGGGCAGGAGGGACGGCTGCCCTGGGCCCAATATTTTTTTGCAGTGATGGAGGCGCCCTGACAGCAAACCTAAGGTAAAGGGGGGGGGGCGCAGTTTGGCATATTTGCCCTGGGCACTGGATGATCTTGCCCCGGCACTGTAGGTGAGTATGTGCTTTGAGGAAAGGGGGGCAATACAAAGAACCTATTGTTTTGCTTTATTTGTTTAGGATATTGTGGGGAAAGGGTTTCAACCTTCAATAAGGTCGTTATTGTTTTGTCACCTTTGGGAGAGTTTCATAGGTGGAAACACTTTGGATGCCCATTTGTTGCCTGCATACTGTAATGATTGTCCATCTGTTGCCTACACATTGTAACAATTATCCTTTTTTGCCCAAGTAGTGTAATAATTGCCCATTTCTTGCCCACATGTTGTAACATATGACCATTTGTTGCTCACCTATTGTAACAATTACACATCTGTTGCCCACGTATCACAACGATTCCTCACCTGTTTCCCACATATTGTAAGGATTGCCCATTAGTTGGCCACAGCTTGTAACTTTTACCTATTTGTTGTCCAGGTATTGTAACAATTGCAACCAACAAATGGCCCCTGCCCCCACCTATAACTGGCCTTCACAGCAAGGAACACATGGAAGAATAATGCATGCAAAACAAAACCAAAGAAGATTCCCAGCTCAGCTCGCCCAGCCAATCTGCTACCAGCTGAATTATCCCATCCAACAGTTTGCAATAAAAATAGAGGTTTAGTTGGCACACATTTACAAATACATGCGTAAGCTGCAGAGCTGCTCCAAGTTCCCTGATATGTCTGCGGTCTTAGCTCTTGTATGAGAGCCTTCACAGTGGTGTAGTGGTTAGCACTCTCACCAAGCAGTAAGAAGGGTCACTGGTTCAAATCCCAACCATGACACTACCTGCCTGGAGTTTGCATGTTCTCCCTGTGCCTGCGTGGGTTTCCTCTGGGTACTCCGGTTTCCTCCCACACTCCAAAGACATGCAGGTAGGTAAATTGGCTTCTGTCCAAAATTGGCCCTAGTAAATGAATGGGGACCTTAGATTGTGGGCTCCTTGAGGATAGGAGCCAATGTGAGTGTGTAATGTACAGGGATAGGGGTAAACACTCACTCAGGTTGAACTGGATGGACTGGTGTCTTTATTCAACCTTACTAACCATGAAACCATGAAACAGTGGAAGCACATGCATTCTAATGGATAGATAGGGGGCAAGTGAGCCTGGAGGGAGCTTAGCCCTCCTTAAAGGCACAGGGGTGCACTGGACACCCAGCATATAGCACAATGGCAGCAAAGGTGTCCAGTGTGGCTGGCGAGTTGAGCAGGGAATTGTATCAATTGCCCCTTTGTTGCCCACGTATTGTAACAGATGCCCATCATTATAATGATTGCCTATTTGTGGCCAGATATTGCAAAGTTTTCCCTTCTGTTGCATGCATAATGTAACGATTATCTATTTGTTGCCCACCTATTGTAATAATTGTGCATCTGTTGCCCACGTATAGTAATAATTGCCCATTTGTTGCCCACATATTGTAAAAATTACTCATCTGTTGCCCACATATTGTAACGATTTCCCATTTGTTTCCCATATAGTGTAAGGATTGCCCATTGTTGCCCATGTTTTATAGTTACAGCCCATATGTTGCCCGTGTATTGTAACGATTGCCTGTGTGTTGCCCACATTTTGTAATGATTGCCCATTTATTAGCCACCTCGTGCATTGATTGCCTGTTTGTTTCCCATATATTGTGACTCTTACCCTTTTGTTGGCCATGTAAAGTCATGATTATTAAGATTCACATTTGGGAAGATAGTTATATTTTATTTTATTCTATTCAATTCTATTCTATTCTTTTATTTTATTTTAGTTTCTATTCTAATCTATTCTTTTTTATTCTATTCAAAATTCAAAATTTCTGAAGAAAGTTATTTTAATTCTATTTTGATCTATTCTATTCTATTGTTTCTTTTCTGGTCTATTATTTTCCATTCTATTAAATTTTTTTTCTATATGTAATAATTGCCCATTTGTTGCCCACATATTGTAAAAATTACCCATCTGTTGCCCACATATTGTAACAATTGCCCATATGTTTCCCATATAGTGTAAGGATTGCCCATTGTTGCCCATGTTTTATAGTTACAGCCCATATGTTGCCCATGTATTGTAACGAATGGCCTGTGTGTTGCCCACATTTTGTAATGATTGCCCACTAATTAGCCACCTTGTGCATTGATTGCCTGTTTGTTTCCCATATATTGTGACTCTTACCCTTTTGTTGGCCATGTAAAGTCATGATTATTAAGATTCACATTCGGGAAGATAGTTATATTTTATTTTATTCTATTCAGTTCTAATCTTTTTTTTTTTCATTAACAATGCTATTCTATTCTTTTATTTTATTTTATTTTCTATTCTAAGCTATTCTTTTTTATGCTATTCAAAATTCATAATTTCGGAAGAAGGTTATTTTAATTCTATTTTATTCTATTCTATTGTTTCTTTTCTGATCTATTATTTTCCATTCTATTCAATTTTTTTCTATACTCTCCATTCCTATTCTATTTTAATTCAAATGTATTCTGTTTGAAATTTGAATTTCAAAAGATGGTTATAATCTTTTTTTTTTTTTTCTATTATATTCTTTTTTTTATTCTATTCTATTATTTTATTTGCTTTTCTACTTTATTTTGTTCTTTTATTTTCTATTTTATTTTGTTCTGTTTTACTCTATTCTTTTCTATTCTTTTATTTTCTATTCTGTCATATACTTTTCTATTCTATTCTTTATGTTCTATTTTTATTGTCACTTTATTGTCTTCTGCAATTTGAATTTGATTCAAAAACTATACGAGTTTGAATTTCATCCGTTTCGTTAAAATCCATTACTATTGTAATTTGGAAATTTCACATTGGAGTTTTCTGAATAACGAAAAAACTGTGTACGAATTTTGATTCAGATTGAAACAGACCGCACATGTCTATTCTTTCCACCGACTATCAGACTAATGAGTTGTAGATATAGCCATTTTTAGCAAGGGTTCCCTGAGACTGGAAAGTTATTCCAAGGGTTCCTCTGTGTTAAAAAGGTTGAGAAAGGCTGGTATAGAGAGAAATATTCTCCTAAGCCCTTGTACACACAGGTCGGACATTCTGACAACCAAATCCGTTGGATTTTGTCCGACGGATTTTGTCCGACGGATTTTGTCCGAAACTGTTGCATACACACGGTTGGACAAAGTTGTCGGAAAATCCGATTGTACATAACGTGATTCCGTTATTTCGTTACGACGGGACTACGTTCAGGCTAGTAGCCAATAGCTTTGGTCTAGGAATTTGATCTGAGCATGCGTGGCACTTTGTCCATCGGAGTAGGCTACACATGATCGGAGTATGTCCTATCGGAGCATTTTGTCGGAAAATTTTATAGACAAGTTGGAAAAGTTGGTCCGTCGGATATTCCGACGGAAACAGTCCGATGGAGACCACACACAGTCGGATTATCCGACAATACGGTCCGATAGGAAACATTCCGTCGGAATCTCCGACCGTGTGTACAAGGGCTTAGACAGTTCTCCCAGGGGTGAAGGCCCTGGGATCATGAGGGGGTTTATCAGTCTAGCGTACATTTTATTTATCAGTACCAAGCCTTGATGAAGGAGGGCCCTTTGAACACCTGAAACAGATTGGCTTTTTTTTAATGAATAAATGGGAATCTGAACTTTGTATGTCCTTTTTGGAGCTCGCCTTTCTTGCACAACCCAATCCCTACTAACAAAACAAACATTTTGGATGGAATTCAAACTCGTATCGTTTTTGAATCAAATTCAAATTGCAGAAGACCATAAAATAAAATAGAAAATAAAGGATAGAATATTAAAAAAAAAGTTTAGAACAGAATAGAAAATAAAAGAATAGCGTAAAACAGAACAGGAAATAAAATAACAAAATAAAGTATAGAAAAACAAATAAAGGAATAGAATAGAATAATAAAAAAAAGAATATAACAGAAAAAAAATAGAAAGTTTATAACCATCTTTTAAAATTCAAATTTCAAACAGAATACATTTGAATAGATTTTTTATTTTTTTTTGTTGGGGGAGGGGGGGAGGGGATTTAGCACTTTCCTACTCTATCCAAAAGAAAAAAAAATAAATTGGCCCTGCATATACTTTCCCAACCTTACTATTTTTTTTTTTTTATAATACATTTTTTTTAAATCATTAAATTTAACCAGAGAAAACCTTATTATTTTGTAGCAATATACCCTTGTTATCTTGGGTTCATTTTTTATTTTTTTTTCCCCCTAACAGCTACATAGGGTAAAACAGAACACTATTTTTATCAAACACAATTGCACTTGTACCATACACTAGCTGTGTTAAAATATGTTGCATAATTAAACATTGATACAGTTAGGCTTCTGGCACCGAGATTCATGTAAAAACGGCACAATTGGCCGCAGCAAACGTAAAAAAAAATAAAAAAAAATAAAAAGGGGGACGTTTTTCAAATTTTGAATAAATCCACACACTCTATCCTGAGAGTATAATGGGACTTGGCATTCAGGCACAGAAAATACAGAGAGAAGGCAGTAAATAGTGATTTAGCACACTGAGTGGTGTGCTGAGCATGCAGTAATCAGCTTGTGAGTACAGTTCCCTGCTCGGAGATGATAAAGAATTCTTCCTTTACAAAATAAGCTCACTTACGGCTTCTGTAGGTGTAATGGAACTCAGCGGGGTACCATACCGAAGCCTGGGTACTTACAGCACAAACAAAGTCAAGCAATTGATTTGAAAGTATTTTAGCGACTGGCAGTTGTATTATTCTCCCTGTCTGTACAACGTAGCCTAAATGCTCTAAATCAGAACTTTGGCAACCTTTGCAGCTTTTGGGGAAACAAAAAAGTCCCACCACTGGCTATAATTAAAGAATGCCGCTAAGCACTGTTTTGGACTCAGCTGACCGTATGACATATCTTGGAAAACAACTAACCTTCATATTTTTTTTTAAAAAAGGAGAAAAAAAATTACAGTTGGCATATTTTAATAATGTTGTTTAACTACTTGGCACCCACGCTACAGCCGAAAGATGGCTACAGTGTGGGCTTCCTTTGCTGGGAGGTCCTACATGGACGTCCTCCAGTTCTCGCGCTCCTGGTGGTGCACTCTGTGATTGCCGAGTCCTTGGGAGGTAAAGGGCCAATCACAGCTGGCCCTTTACCACGTGATCAGCTGTTAGTGTGAAGAAAAGAAGAAAGCCGTTCACCGGTTCGACCGGTCGATGTCACTTACTGACTATCAGTGCTGCTAATCAGTGGCTTCCAGTGCCACCTATCAGTGCCGCCAATGTGTGCCTACCAGTGCTGCCGCCTGCCTATCAGCACCCATTAGCGCTGATAATCAGTGACTCGTCATCAGTGTCACTTTTTAGTGCTGCCCATAAGTGGCACTTAACCTTTCGTATTTGCTTTTGGTCACTGCGGCTGTTAATAAATACAACATTTTCTAACATTTTTTTAAGAGCAATCACCGGAGTGCGGATCATCTTTTCTTCATTTCTCTGATCGACGACCCAACGATCGAGCACCCGGGAGCTCTGCTTTCTATGTGATGTATGGGTAGTAGCACTGACTTTTTTGTTTATATTCATAAGTGGCACTTACCAGTGCCTATTAGTGCCTATCCGTGTTGCCTACCAGTGCCCATCAGTGCTGCCTTTCACTGCTACCTATCAGACACCAACTCTTCATGCAACCTCTCTGTGCCACCTATCAGTGCCCATCAATGCCATCCATCAGTGAAGCCTCATTAGTGTCACCTCATCAGTGCCCACCAGTGTCGCCACATTAGTGCCCACCAGTGCCACCCATCATTGCCCATGTAAGCTCTAACGAGCAGGGCCCTCTGATCCCTCCTGTATTGATTTGTATTGTAAGTGTTCTGTCTGCCCTCATATTGTAAAGCGCTGCGCAAACTGTTGGCGCTATATAAATCCTGAACAATAATAATAATAATAATCAGTGCAGCCTATAAGTGCCCATCAGTGAAGGAGATATATTACCAGTTTGCTAAATTTTATAGCAAAATATGAAAAAACATTTTGGTTTATTTTTTTTCAAAATTTTTGGACATTTTGTGTTTGTTTAGAAAAAAAATAAAAACCCCAGTGGTGTTTAAATACCACCAAAAGAAATCTATATGTAGGGGGAAAAATATATAAAAATGTCATAAGGGTACAGTGTTGCATGACAGCGCAATTGTCATTCAAAGTGTGAGAGCTCTGAAAGCTGAAAATTGGCCTGGGCAGGAAGGGGGTAAAAGTGCCCAGTAAGCAAGTGGTTAAATGGAATATGTAAAAGAAACAACAGCACACAGGAACCAATCAGACAAAAACTATAGAGAAGACTGGAGCTGATTGGTAGCCATTGGTACTGGACTTGATCATTTGAATTTGTGATGTCTTATAAATGATAACTAGCTCACAAGCCTCTAAAATGTTGGACGAAATACAGAACTTAGACCTACATGTGGTCCATTTTCTTTCTCAGTCTCTTTAACAAAAACTAAGATTCTATCCAGATTGGGTAAATCCATGGGGTAATTGAAAAAGCCAGAAATATCATCCATGAATCACTCCTTCTCTCGTTGAACTTCCTACCATTTTAGCACCATGGTCCTGCTCTCCATGCAGTAGGAAGTTAATTTATTTCCTGGCTATATTCACAAAACATGCACAGCTGAATGAGTTTGTGGAGGGACACCTACCTCTATCTATAGCACACCTGAGTCATTGCTATTTTCAGCTACAGAGTATCTAAAGGTTAGTATTCATTGTTGGGCTTTCTTCCTGGAAAGCCCAGTATGGACCACAAAAAAAAAAAGATACAAAAAAGCAGTACATCTTTTATTTTTATTTGGAAAACAAAATTGCAATATTATTTTATTTTTATTTACAAATCAAAAATATATAACCTGTTAAATGTGTAGTGATGCAATGCATACATATGAGTAAAAATATACACTTAGATCCATATATAGTTGGACACAGGCACAATATTATTTTTTTCAGGTATTTACCAAAACATATTCAAGCTATAGTTATATAATGGATATGGGCTGAAAGTGCACACTCTCAGGTTTAATTTGAGGGTGTGTACATCCAAATCGGAGGAAGGATTTAGGAATTACAGTTCTTAAGACTAGCCATCTCCCCTTTTTCAAGGGACCAAAAATAATTGGACTATTGAATCTAAAGCTGTTTCATGGCCAGGTGTGGACTACGCCTTTGTTATTTCTTCATCAATTAAGCAGGTAAAATGTCTGGTGTTGGTTCTAACCTACATCATGCGTTCAAAGGAGGTGTCCATGCAAGGGAAACAGGCCATTACAAGGCTTCAAGAACGAAACAAATCCATCAGAGAGATAGCAGCAACATTAGGCGTGGCCAAATCACCTGTTTGGTACATTCTGAGTAAAGAAAAATGCACTGGTGAGCTTAGCAACATAAAAAGGCCTGGACGTCCACGGAAGACAACAGTGGTGGATGATTGCAGGATCCTCTCCATGGGAAAGTAAAACTCATTCACAACATCCAGACAAGTGAAAGACACTGTCTAGGAGGTGGGAGTATCATCAAGTCTACAATCAAGAGAAGACTTCATTAGAGCAGATCTATTTGTTTAAGGTTTTTCCCTATGATAGGATACTTTTTATTTTTTTTTACTTTTATAGGTACATCCTGTATGTCATATGTTTGCCCCTTCTGGGGCATCTTTTAATGAATTTCTTTTAAATAAATTTGTAATTTTGTAAAAAGCCGTTTGAGCGTTCTAAGTCTATATTGTACCACGAAAGTCCAAGGTTGCCTCAATTTTATAGTTGTGTTTGAGTAAGGGAGAGGATCAATAGTGGAGATTTTACTGCACAAAGCTCTTCTGACTGTCTATTGATTTAGGGGTCAATCCAGCCCGAGGAATTGTTCTGATCACATTGGAAAGGTGTTAGTTGAAAGAACATTGCTGTTATATGAGATGGCTAAGAAAGATCACAGATCGTCGATGGATAAAAAGACTATTTATTCAATACTTAGACGCTTTATTCGATTTTCATTGTTATTGTAAAATGTTATTAATTTGTGTATGTACATTATACTTGTAAACATTAAGGTTATATTCATATGATGATTTTCATTAGAATCACATTTAAATAGTATTTGGATTTATAGGTTATGGGTAGTGTGATGTGCAAGGTCATACAGTTAGGTCCATATATATTTGGGCACAATTTTCAGACTTCTGGCTCTGTACGCCACCAGAAGAACATTAAAATGAAATAATTCAAATTAATTTGAAGTGCAGACTTTCAGCTTTAATTTAAGTGGTTGAACATAAATACTATGTACAAATTTTAGGACCTGCAACCATTTTTACACACAGTCCCCCCCCCCCCCCATTTTAAAGGGCTCAAATGTAATTGGACAAATGAATATAATCATAAATAAAATGTTCATTTTAATATTTTGTTGAGAATCCTTTATTGGCAAGGACTGCCTGAAGTCTGGAACCCATGGACATTACCAAAGACTGTGTTTTCTCCTTTCTGATGCTTTGTCAGGCTCTAACTGCAGATATCTATTTCTTTACCTTCAAAAGCTCCTGGGCTTGCTTTTGTAGTGTGTTTTGGATCATCGTTCATCCGTACTGTGAAGCGCCGTCCAATCAACGTTGCCATATTTGGCTGAAACTGGGCTGACACTATATCTTTAAACACTGCAGAATTAATTCGGCTGCTTCTGTCACATCATCAATAAACAGCAATGACCCAGTGCCACTGGAAGCCATGCATGCCCATGTCATCACACTGCCTCCACCATATTTTACAGATGATGTTGTGTGCTTTGGATCATGAGCTGTTCTAGGCCTTCCCCACACCTTTTTCTTCCCATCATTCTGGTACAGATTAATCTCAGTTTCATCCGAGCAAAAAATGCTTTTTTTTTTCAAGGTGCGTGGTCTGACCGCCGAGAAACATGGCCGCTTAGCTGCACTGCTCCACTCCCGCCTCGGGCATTACATCTTTGCCCAGCATTGGCAGTCGCTTCACCTGCCTCCTTCCGAAAGGGCTCATCACTCAGGCACCAGTAGCCTATATCCCTGAGGAAGAACAACCCTCCCAATGGCTGCAGGATAACTTCATGAAGCCCGCACAGATGGCACAAGGAGAGAGAGCCGGCTGCCAACCCGTCACCACCATCCTCATCTTCTTCTCTTCCTACAGAACCGCACCAGAGTCGGATGATTCCTCAGACATGGAGGAATCAGACCAGCAGAATCCTACCTCTCCTTTTCCCTCTAAGCCCTTGTACACACGGTCGGAGATTCCGTCGGAATGCTTCCTATCGGGCCGTTTTGTCGGATATTCTGACTGTGTGTGGTCTGCATCGGACTGTTTCCGTAGGAATATCCGACGGACCAAGTTTTCCAACTTGCCGGTAAAATTTTCCGACAAAATGCTCCTATCGGACATACTCCGATCATGTGTAGCCTACTCCGACGGACAAAGTGCCACGCATGCTCAGAACAAATTCCTAGACCAAATTGGCTACTAGCCTGAACGTAGTCCCATCGTAACAAAATAACGTCATCACGTTATGTACAATCGGATTTTCCGACAACTTAGTCCGACCGTGTGTATGCAACATCACTTCCGGACCTCTTCCGGAATTAATCCGTCGGAATTACTCCAACGGATTTGGTTGTCGGAATCTCCGACCGTGTGTACAAGGGCTTAGAGAGGTAAGAGAGCAGCGATGTCTCCAGTGTACTCCCCTAACAAGCCTCCAATCCCTAAGAGGCAGCACTGGGGATAAACCACTAACAACACACAAGCTGACATGCTTGCCACAGCACTAGCAGCTCTCCCTGCATCAGATAACCCTACATCTGAAACTCCATTAAAGCCACACTGCTCCCTCTTCACTCTGATCTCCAAAAAGATCTCAGAGCCTCCATTACACACCTACAAAACGGACTAAAGGTCGTTGAGGAGCACACTGATTTAATAGAAAATCAGATGAGTGCAGTGGCTGCAGCTCACAACGCAGTAGTAGATACACGGGATGATCGTGCCAATATCATTTAGCAACTACAACTTAAAATAGCCAACCTGGAGGACCGCTCCAGGTGGAACAATATAAAAATATTGTTCGTCTGTCAAACCAGGTGAACTAAGTTCCTACCTAAAGCAGCTCTCTCTCAAACTAGTCCCAATCTCACTATATAAGGCCTGATGATTGACCGAGCTTAAATCCATAAACCTAGTCCTTTACCTGCATCAGTCCCTCGGGACACTCTAGCCCGCCAACACTACTTCCACACCAAAGATAGAATCATCCGAGCCTCCAGACAAGGGTGTTGCCTACCAGAACCTTACACACAGATCTCCTTGTATAATGACATCTCAGCAGCCACCTTATAATCCCGGAAGATGTTTCCACCAGTGACCTCCATTCTACAAGCACGGAAAATAATCTATAGATGGAGCTTCCCAACCAAGCTCTTGGTGACCTATCAAAATCAAATCGTGCCCTTTCTAACTCCTAAAGATGGACTGAAACAACTCCACAATGGAAGTCTCTCCCTCTCACCACCTCCTAACACACCCAAGCCGCCACTTAGGCCGATTCTCCCTGACCCTTGGCCCTACACCAATATTACTTAAAGCGGAGTTCCACCCAAAAATGATCTGTTCCTAGCGACCCCCACCCTACTTCAAAATTCAATCTCATCCACCATTGGGCTGATCACATGGTCCGACCAGGCATCCATAAACATTGGTTTATCCTTATCCACCTTTTCCAAATCTCTCACCACATGGAGAATGAATACCTCCCTTTTTAATCACCCAAACTATGGACCACAAATCAAGTCTGAAATTGAACCGTATTTTCTAACCAATGTTGATTATGTCTCTAACTCTTCCATACTATGGAATACCCGCAAATCAGTTGTTCAAGGTCTTTTCCTGCAACTCAGTGCTCAGGTGAAGAGATGCAATGTGAAGGAAACCACGTGCCTATTAGACTGTATCACTTGAACACACCAATAAATTGTCACCTTCACCACAAACCTCAGATGAACTAAGACAACTCCGACTAGACCTTAGCTCTCACTTACGTAAAAACTGACTTTTATGTCATGCACCTTAAGCTAAACTGGTACTCACAAGGTAACAAATCTGGAAAGCTACTAGCGAAACCAATACAAATGTAAACTCACCCAAAATAAGATCCCCTACATGACTTCAAAGGCAATAGACTGACACTCTTGACAGCCAATTGCTTCCGTGATTTCTATGCCACCTTGTATAACCTAAACTCTACTGAACCAAACAACCAACCCACCAACCACACGTTATGCTCTTTCCTTTCCACGGTCCACCTTCCGACACTATCACCAGACCAGATCGCTACTCTTTCCCAATTCTTACACATAAAAAAATAAAAAATCACTCAAAGAGAGTTTTTGTCCTCTATGGGACTTTGCACTGGGTTGCTGGCACTCAATATTAGTACGAGAGTAAAGAACGAATTATTTAAAAAATATATTTATTTCTTGCTGAAAGATATAAAATTAATAACTATTACATATACCAAAAACATCTAAAATAGATGTACATTGGGGATGTTGGAAATATACATGAGACATTAAACCAATTCTATCGGAAAATAATAATACACAATAGAAATAATCCAACATTTTGAGGTGTTTTGGAAGTAAACCTCTTCTTCAGGGGTAGTGGGTTTAATCACGTCAAAGTGTATGTCATGTATATTATAGATAGACTCTCCAAGACATCTGTAGCATCCAGTCGGAGATCAATCTGCCACTGTTCGACAGGGACCAGGAGACAACAGAGGCAAGGAGAGGTGGAAGTAAGGGGGGAAAAAAAACAAGAGGCAGAAGAATGCCTCAAAAATAGACCCTAGGTCCCCTAGATGGACAGTGGGCCACAGAGTAGTGTGAGGCACTGAACCCAGCTTGATTTCTGAAGCCTAACACAGCTGAAGGAGATTATATTATAACCTTCATTCTACCCCCAGACTGATCACTCAAGCATGGTCTCTTTTTGTCTCTCTATACCTGTGGTTACATACACTGCGAGTCAGGATTGAGGTGAGTCGGAAGAGGTGGAGAACCATTTCCTTTATTTTTGGTCCTGGTTTACTCCCTTTACGGAGTGGGACATGCATTTTTGGGGGTGCCCTTTGTGGAACTGCTGTCACAGCTGTGGCCCACTACCCATCTGAGGGACCTAGGGTCTATCTTTGGGGCTTTCTTCTGCATCTTAGTCTTCTTCCCCCCTTACTTTCACCTCTCTTTGTCTCTGTTGTCTCCTGGTCCCTGTGGAGCTGTGACAGATTGATCTCCCACTGGATGCAACAGATGTCTTGGAGAGTCTATCTATAATATACATGACACACACTTTGACGTGATTAAACCCACTACCCCTGAAGAAGAGGTTTGCTTCCAAAACACCTCGAAACGTTGGGTTATGCTGTTCTATTGTGTATTATTATTTTCCAATAGAATTGGTTTAATATTTTGTGTATATTTCCAACATCCTCAATGTGCATCCATTTTAGATGTTTTTGGTATATGTCATAGTAATTTTATTGCTGTCAACAATAAATAAATATATTTTTTAAGAAATTCGTTCTTTACTCTCATACTAATATTGATTGCCAGCAACCCAGTGCAAAGTCCCATAGAGGACACACACTCTCTTTGAGTGATTTTTTTTTTTAAATTTCATTAGGGATGTGGGTTTGCTGACACAATAGTTTCATACAGGAGTGACACAATCCCTCCACAATTCTTAAACATAAAGTCCCTGACCCAGATGGGTTTGGCAAAGAAAATTATAAAGAGTTCTGACAACTCCTCGTCCCACAGCTTCATGCATCCCTTAATAATTTCCTCACTACTGGCGACATACCAAAGGAGTCCTTAGAGGCCGTAATTGTCACTATCCCTAAACCAAACAAATCTCCTGATGACCCAGCCCACTACAGACCAATATTTCTACTCAACACAGACATCAAGCTCTATGCTAAACTATTTGCTTCACACTTAGCAACTGTCCTACCAAATCTCATACACAACGATCAAGTAGGATTCGTCCCTCACAGGCAAACATCCAAAGGCTCCCATTGCTTCTCGAACCTTATTCAATGGGCTGAACATCACCGAACACCTTCTCTGTTGATCTCCTTAGACGTAGAGAAGGCATTTGACAGAGTCCATTGGCATCATCTAGAGGAAGTTCCTCAGAAATTCGGCCTTACTGGCAATATCCTAAAAGCCATCATGGGACTATATTCTAATCCCAGTGCCAGAGTATGGACAATTTGTCCTCCCACTTCTGTATTAAAAAACTGGACCTGACAGGGGTGTCCCCAGTCACCCCTAATTTTTGCCATGGTAATCAAACCCTTGGATGCAGCCATTAGGTCCCACCCCTCCATCACGGGTCTGACCATGGGAAATACCACTCATAAACTAGGCCTATATGAGGATGATATCAGCATTTCACTCACCGATACACTTGATTCCCTTCCTTACCTGTTATGTACACTGGAAATCTTCAGCAAAACTTCTAAATACAAACTAAACCACTCTAAGTCACCAATGCTAGGCATATCCCTCTCCACAGACCTCAAAATCCAGATCTCCCACACCACTCTATTCTCCTGGGCACCGACTGATTCTCTCTCCTACTTAGGTATTCAATTGGTTGTACCTGCTAATGCACTTCATACCAACATTTCACTTTTATTGTTTCACTTTAAGCATTGTTAAAATCACAGCTCCCGAAAAAAATGACATTTTTAAAACTTATTTTTGCACTGATACTTGTCCCCTGGGGCAGGACCCATGTCCCCAAACACTTTTTATGACAATACCATGCATATAAGCCTTTAAAATTAGCACTTTTGATTTCTCCCATAGACAATTCATTATAGTCACGAGTAGTTTTAAATTACTTTTTTTTCCTTTAGAAATATCATTTTGTTTAGGGACTGTTCTAAACATAGGAAAATGCACCACTTTACAGGTATACTATAGACACCCCCCCAGGGACGAAATTTGGTGGAATGTTTCACTTTTATTGTTTCACTTTAAGCATTATTAAAATCACTGCTCCCGATAAAACAGCCTTTTTTTTAAATTATTTTTGCATTGATACTTGTCCCCTGGGGCAGGACCCATGTCCCATGTCCCCCATTAGGAATCTACAATGAAAATATACCTAGGATGGTACTACACCCCCAACAAACTAGCCAAGATGCACCACTCCCTGTCGTCTAAATGCTGGTGGTCATGTAGCACAACTGGCACCCCTAAACACATCTGGTGGGATTGCCCAACCATCCACTCCTTCTGGTCTCCAGTAAACATTTTCAATGCTAACCTAACCAGCAACAATGCTATTCTCATCCCGCAGTTAGCCCTCCTAGGCATTGGGCTGGACAATTGGCCTCCAGATTCACATGCCGTGATTAGACACATTCTCATAGCGGCAAGACTATCTATTGCACGTAAATGGAACTCTATAACCTCTCCCACCCTTCAAGACGTGATCAACAACCTTAACAATCACTGCAAGATGGAATGACTATTTGCCAAGACCCACCTAATCAATCTCTCATCAATATAACAATCTTTGGCATTGCTGGCTCTAACACCCAAGATGCATCCTACCTTAGTAACTGAAACCATTCATAACCTACATGTTAATCTCATTTAGACATATGCTCCTGCCCACTTTGCACTCCTATACATACTTCCCTCATCCGTATGCCTACACTCCTATGCTTAGAAACTTCTGTAACTCTATATGATTCTGCATCGTCCATTTGCCCTACTACACAGTCTTACTGGTATGTCAAAATGGACTGATCAATATCTTCTGGGATTTTTTTTTTGCTGTTACTTGCTACTAGATATGCAGTTTACTATATCTGAACTATGCAAAATCCTTCAATAGAAATTTTTTTATAAAAAAAAAAAAAAGAATGCTTTTCCAGAACGGGTCTGGCTTCTTTAGGTGTTTTTTGGCAAAGTCTAATCTGGCTTTTCTATTCTTCAGGCTTATGAATGGTTTGCACAGCCAGGCACACAGCATTTCCTGCATTCTTCCTCTGGATCTAAAGAACTGTCTAGGAGTTTCTTTTTGGGGTTTTATTGAGAATGATTACCTGGGATGGGGAGAGGGAGCATGGTTTACCCATAAAACCATAGAACAGGATAACTTACGGACTCCTCAAATTCTGGCTGCATTGCACAGACTGCTGGCTGCACCTGTAAAAAAACTGAATGTCCCCTAGATCTCTATGCTGACAGTGACCTGCACTCCTTCCAGAGTTTAAAGGCTATACAGTCACTAACTCCTCAACAATAGGGTTCTCATTTATCCACAGTATCATCGGTTGCCTCCTGCCGATATCCACCAGGCTCTTCTTAGTGAGGGAGATGAAGACTCACACCACCATGGGGCAGCTGGACTCTATCTCACCAACTTCCTCCTGACTATCTCCAGTGAGCTTCTCCAGACCCCACTTGATCCTTGGTTTTCAACTTGCAAATGGGCCTAGTTGAGACCTTGGTGTGCTCCTCACAGATACTTCCAGAAATCTGCCCCAGGAGCAAAGCCCCAGTAGGACTGGGCTGAGGAATTCTTACTCTGCTGCTTATGCCTCAGACTATTTATGAGCTCTCCCATGACCCTCTGGGCACACCTCCCCAGTGATTGGCTGAAATCACAATTAATATTTAGGCTACCTGTTCTTCCTCCCACTATACTTCTAGAATCCTCTAGAAGAGAGGAGAAGCAACAGAACAACAGCCTGTCAAACACTGAAAATCCCCAAATAATCAACTCCTGCACCCCTGATTACACAGGAGCTAAATGTACCTAGCAGCCTACTGTACACTAGGAGCATGCTACATTATGTCAATAATATTGATCTAATATGGTCACATGGCATGAGCATCCCCGCCCTGTTGTGTATGTCAGCTGTTTGGACGGAAATTCCCTGTCTAAAGCTCATTGGCCCAACAATGACAGCTAACTTCCAAGGTTTGGATGAGCTTGCATTCAGACTGAACCCAAGGTCGTCACCAATTAGGACCATTGGGCTCTGATGCATTCATTTTGAAAATCCAGTTTAATTCTTAGATGTTTCCCTATGTAAACGTGACCCCCTCCAGTGTTTCTTCACTTAGTCTAATCCCCAAAACTGTAAAAGCAATGAGTTTCTAATATTCCAATGCTATAAATATGTTTGTTTCATATAAGTTGTAAAACATGAATAAGCATAATACATGTACAGTAGTATATAACAATTCTTATATGCTACATCTACATCTTATAAATGAAGTGCACAAGGCCTGGCATGAGTTAGTAAGCTCTCTTTTATCTCACTCTCCTGTGTTGCACCTTGGAGTATAACGGCTCTTCCTACCTGCAAACAGTAACAGTAAGGGAATTCGTCAAACTGTGACACAGAGAGTGATTCACCACCCAGGGCTATCTGATCAGCATCTGGCATTTTGGTGCTGCCTGCTCAATAGCATGGATCCTTTTTACACTTAGACTTCCAGATCTCACGCCTGTTAATTTGATGACACTCTTAATTGTAAAATGGCTCCCTGGTGGGGTCTGATTTTTTCTCTCTGTAAAAGTCACATTTTGCTATGGCATTTACTTTTTCCTCTGCGTCTGAAACATAGGCTGTCACTTGGTTGATTTGGTTTATTAACCAGTTTGCACACACATGTGGCAGTTGTTTACTTTTCAGAAACTGTCTGGTTCCACTGGCTGCCCTCGCAGATTTCCAGATTAGATAAAAATCCAGATCATATTAAAAAACATGGGGGTTGACTATAAGACTGATGGACTTTTTGAAATCAAATTCTTGTACCCCTCTTTTTCTTCACAACCTGTCCCTTTGTTATCTGATTTATAGATTTGAATAAGTAAATATATTATTGGAGGTCCAACTCAAGAGTAACAATAACAATACGAGAACTGTACTTTTGTTTTAATTGTCTTAGCCCTTGTACACACGGTCAAAGATTCCGATGGAATGTGTCCTATCGGACCGTTTTGTCGGATATTCCGACTGTGTGTGGTCTCCATCGGACTGTTTCCGTCGGAATATCCGACAGACCAACTTTTCCAACTTGCCGGTAAAATTTACAGACAAAATGCTCCGATCGGACATACTCCAATCATGTGTAGCCTACTCCGACGGACAAAGTGCCACGCATGCTCAGATCAAATTCCTAGACCAAAGCTATTGGCTACTAGCCTGAATGTAGTCCCGTCGTAACGAAATAACGTCATCACGTTATGTACAATCGGATTTTCCGACAACTTTGTCCGACCGTGTGTATGCAACAGTTTTAGACAAAATCCGTCTGACAAAATCCAACGAATTTGGTTGTCAGAATGTCCGACCGTGTGTACAAGGGCTTATAAAGACTTGCCCCCACCCCCTGAGTATAACCCACCAGTCTAACCCTTAACTTGGTCCCCATTCCAACAATTTTCATTGTGCTGCTCTACTTGAAGCCAAACAAGTTCCGCAGAAACCATCCTCAATGGATACGCTACTTTCTGCATATATGTTCCTCTGTTCCATTAATTTCTTTGGAAAACTTTTTTTATGGCAGTCTCCAGAGGTCCTGTTGAGTACTTCTAAAGTTTGTTTTCTTTATATCTTTCTTTCAATTAAAGCATACCAGCAAGAAATAGTCCCTTTCCTAGGGTGAAAAAGCTTGGTTGGTGCAATGGGAGAGTGACAAATGGTTTTCCTGCCTCCAACGGTCATATAGGGGCATAATGAATGTGTCTCTGATTGAAGCTAGTCTCAAAATCCTTCTCCGATGGTATAGAGTTCCCTATCTTATTGCAAAAATCTATCCTGATGCATCCCCGATGTGCTTTCGACAGTGTAATCATATTGGTACCCTACTCCACACCTGGTGGTCATGCCCACGTTTGAGGGGTCTTTGGAACAAGGTCTTTGCTTTACTACGCAAACTTACATATGCCCAGATCCCTCAGACGCCGGACATCGCGCTACTAAACCTCAAAATTTAAGGTATATCCAAGCATTCTCAAACGCTGATCTTTTTCATCCTCTTGGGTACGAAAATGACAATAGCAGCCCACTGGAAAAAAATGACAGTTCCGTTCTCTGCGGTAAAAAATAAAATTTCCTGGATCATGGCACAAGAGAAAATAGTCAGTATTATACAGGACAAGAAGCGTAGGTTTGAACTTATATGGGAACCTTGGGCCAGATATTGTCACATCCCACTATACCCGGGTTACTCCTTCTCTAGTTGATGGTTCTACTGGGTGTCCCACACTTTCTTCTATTCCTTACCTTTTTCTTTCTTTATCTTACTTTCCCCCGCTTTCTCTTCTTTTATGATTTCTCTATCTTTCTTCTATTCTTGCTACTGTTTGGTTTAAACCGTTTAGGTTTTAGAATTGTTAGTAACACATTCTATTGGGGGGGAGGGAGGGGTATATCCCCCTATCTCCCTCCTCTATTGTTATTTGGTTTTCGTTACTGAGGCATTTACATGTTTAGTACTGCTGCACTTTAAGTGGAGATAATTAAGCGGGATAACCCTCTGTCTCTCTGGCTGGGGGGACACTGGGGATCCCTTCTATTTTGCCTACCATATTGGGGTGGAGCCTGGGAAGCTCGCGGAAGAGGGAGGGCGGGGGGAGCCCCTGGTCGCAGCAAGATCCCTTTAGGGGCGGCTGGGGAGGTCTCCTGTCATTTGCTCTGCCGTGCTGCATAGGGGGAGGGTGGGGAGGGTTGTTTCTCCCCTGACTGTACCACCTCCTTGTTCCCTTTCACCCTGATCACTTGTATGGTCCGATAACTAGCTCTTATGACATGGGATTCTCCGAAATTCCTGCTCAAGCAGTCTATTTCTACATCCACTCTTGCCTCATCCATGTGCTATTTTCTTGATGTACTGAGTTACTTTTGGCCTTATGGCTCGATAGGTATATCTCTGTACCCTTTTTCGTTTATCAAATTCACCCTGTACTTTATTGTATCTTTATTGTTTTGTACTATTGTGCTCAAAAATAAAAACATTTTGAAAGAAAAAGCTTGGTTGGATTTCCAACTTGCTATCATAACACATCATGAACGTAAGGTCAGATGACCCCTCTTCTTTACTTCTTTATTTTGTAACATTGTTCTTATCTTTAATAAAATATTTAAACAAGGGCAGGTCATGACTTTAACAATATCCAAATGCTCAAAGAACGTCCTCTTTTTAGAAAATGCCTACAAGGTACTTTACAGGTGGTAACACACACCGGCTAGACTGCCCCATTTCATTCCAGCCTACTCCCCCTTGTGTTTCTGATGGTGCTCCCAGGAGATCACAATGACGCACATCTGGTAGACCTGTCCGAGGGTATGCAGGTTATGGATCAGAGTTTACTCCCTCCTCCGATGCATACTGCATGCTCACTTCAAAAAGGACCAATACGAAGCACTTCCCTGCAACCCAATCGCAGAACTGCTTCGCCCGGAACGCCAACAGGCTCTGCATCTCTTTACTGCAACCAAACTGACGATAGCTAGGGCATGGAAGACACAGGTACTATGTTTTGAGGAGGTTAAAAATCACATCAACAATATAATGGTTAATGAAAAGCTGACTGCTGTCCTTTTCGGACACTCATTATAAGTTCCTGAAGGTATGGCGGCCATGAGTCAAGTATACTGAACCCACCAGTCTTGATACCACCCTTCTTCAGATTTAATGCACTTTTGCTCCCCACCGCAAGGATCCCCCTCCCTCTTTTTCCTCTTCTTTCCTCCCCCTCTTCTTAACTCTTCCCTTCTTTGCTAATCTCAAACCCTATTTCTTCTTTATCTCCCCTCTCATTACTCTACCTTCTCGGCTTCACCTAAGAATCCATCTGGCCACTGGGCATAGCCTTGGATGAGCTGGTTACATGGATATATACTCAGGACTATTTACAGTCAGGCCCCTGTTCAGACAAACTCTTCAAGTATTTGTTAAAAATCGGACGCGGTCCTTCGAGCATTCCTGAAATCTTAGCCCCTGTACACACGGTTGGAGATTTCGACTGATTTAACCGAATGGCACGGGCAGGCATATTGGCGTACAGTTATGTCCAATCTTCAATGCCGCCCTGCCATCGTGAGCGTGCTGCCGGTGGCGCACTCGCGTGGCGGTCGGGACCCCGTGAGGTCCCGCGGACTTGATTGGCACGGGCATACCCGCGATCGTCTCACGGGACGGCTGAATGGAGGAAATGCCGTGTAAACAGCATTTCCCCATTCTGCCTAGCAACTAGTGATGCTGATCTCTGCTCCATGTGATTGGAGCAGAGATCAGTGTTCACTAAATGAAAGCCCAACCCCCAACAGTTAGTAACACGCCCCTAGGAACACTTAACCCCTACACTGCCACCCACTGGTTAACCCCTTCACTGCCAGTGTCATTTACACAGGAATCACTGCATTTATATAGCAGTGATTACTGTATAAATGACAATGGTCCCAAAAATGTGTCAAAAATGTCCGATGTGTCCGCCGCAATGTCACAGTCACAATAAAAATCGCTGATCGCTGCCATCACTAGTAAAAAAAAAATAATAAAAAATTATTAATAAAAATGCCATAAAACTATCCCTATTTTGTAAACGCTATAACTTTTGCGCAAACCAATCAATAATCGGTTATTGCGATTTTTTTTTACCAAAAATATGTAGAAGAATACGTATCGGCCTAAACTGACGGAAACATTTTTTTAAATATATTTTTGGGAGATATTTATTATAACAAAAAGTAAAAAATAATGTGTTTTTTCAAAATTGTCGCTCTATTTTTGTTTATAGCGCAAAAAATAAAAACCGCAGAGGTGATCAAATACCACCAAAAGAAAGATCTATTTGTGGGAAAAAAAGGACGTCAATTTTGTTTGGGAGCCACGTCGCACGACCGCGCAATTGTCAGTTAAAGCGACGCAGTGCCGAATCGCAAAAAGTGGTCTGGTCTTTGACCATCAAAATGGTCCGGTCTGCAAGTGGTTAAGTTAAGTCCTTGTGTTAAAAGCTGTTCTACAGAATGAGTATAGCACAGGAAGAAAAACATAAACAAATTAATGGAAATAATAATGCAATCCTGATTTACAAAAGTAATTACGCCTCAGCTATGCTTTAAAGCAGACCTTGCACCCTACACAAACTCCACTTTTTAAGTGGCCTCCCCTGCCCTTGCTGAAATGCAGCATACACTTATAGAAGCCGTAGGGTGAAAAAAAATTAGATAATATACTTAAATCTCCTTTAGATTCTATGGGTGCAGGGGATGGTGTCCTCCTTGCAGACAAGAGCCTAGGGAATGCAGAGTACTCCAGCTCCATAAAAAGGCTGCAAAGATAAAAATTCAACTCATTTTGGAGGTTCAGAATCCTCCTTTAACAGAGCTGGAAAATAAAACAAGACAAAAAGTATACCAGAATTACAAAATCATATGTATACTGTGTTGCTTTGTTTTCTACCCCTAATTAAAGGGAATTTGCGACTTGCGAGCTCTTGAAATGCGTTTAATTTTTATCTTTGTGTCAGCTTTAACCACTTGACCACTGGGCACTTAAACCCCCTTCCTAACCAGACCAATTTTCAGCTTTCGGTGCTCTCACAGTTTGAATGACAATTACTCAGTCATGCAACACTGTACCCATATGAAATGTTTGTCCTTTTTTTTTCACACAAATAGAGCTTTCTTTTGGTGGTATTTAATCACCGCTGGGTTTTTATTTTTTGCGCTATAAATAAAAAAAATACAGAAAATTCGGTAAAAAATAAAATAAAAAATTATTTGTTTCTGTTAAAATTTATTGCAGAATATTGGCGAGTATTGGCAGAGTATTGGCAGAGTATTGTCGAGTATTGGTGAGTATTGGCAAGTATTGGCAGAGTATTGCAGAGTATTGCAGTATTGCACAGTGATGCAGAGTATTGCACAGTATTGGCAGAGTATTGCACAGTGATGCAGAGTATTGCACAGTATTGGCAGAGTATTGCACAGTGATGCAGAGTATTGGCAAAGTATTGCACAGCACAGTATTGGCAGAGTATTGAACAGTGATGCAGAGTATTGGCAGAGTATTGCACAGTGATGCAGAGTATTGCACAGTATTGGCAGAGTATTGCACAGTGATGCAGAGTATTGCACAGTATTGGCAGAGTATTGCACAGTGATGCAGAGTATTGCACAGTGATGCAGAGTATTGGCAAAGTATTGCACAGCACAGTATTGGCAGAGTATTGAACAGTGATGCAGAGTATTGGCAGAGTATTGCACAGTATTGGCAGAGTATTGCACAGTGATGCAGAGTATTGCACAGTATTGGCAGAGTATTGCACAGTGATGCAGAGTATTGCACAGTATTGGCAGAGTATTGCACAGTGATGCAGAGTATTGGCAAAGTATTGCACAGCACAGTATTGGCAGAGTATTGAACAGTGATGCAGAGTATTGGCAGAGTATTGCACAGTGATGCAGAGTATTGCACAGTATTGGCAGAGTATTGCACAGTGATGCAGAGTATTGCACAGTATTGGCAGAATATTGAACAGTGATGCAGAGTATTGGCAGAGTATTGCACAGTGATGCAGAGTATTGCACAGTATTGGCAGAGTATTGCACAGTATTGGCAGAGTATTGCACAGTGATGCAGAGTATTGCACAGTATTGGCAGAGTATTGCACAGTATTGGCAGAGTATTGCACAGTGATGCAGAGTATTGCACAGTGTTGCAGAATATTGGCAGAGTATTGCACAGTATTGGCAGAGTATTGCACAGTGATGCAGAGTATGGCCAGAGTATTGTCACTGAGCTGCTGCCACCTCTCCCCCTCTCCCCTCTCACTGTGCCGATCAGTACAGAGATGGGAGGGAGGTACCGATGTCATGGCATGACGCTGGTTTGACTACAAGTGATAATGATGGAGCGATCACATGGTAAATGGCCGCTATCAGCTGCTGTTTACCGTGATCAATGTGGCCCCGCGGGTACCGGATGTTCCCAGGTGCGTGCCCCAGGGGACGCGCGGGGGCAAGATTCTGTAAGGACTTCCCACGGACGTCCACCCAGAATAAGCCAACCACGCTGTAGCCGTCTTTCGGCTATGGCCTGGTCGGCATGTGGTTAAAGCTGAAGTTTAGTCATAAAAAAACAAAAAAACTCTATAACTTTAGAAAGCTAACTTACCTATAATCAAGGATGTCCCATGTCGTCAAACATCCGGCGCTGCAATGGTAATAGCTTTGGGTCTTTTGTGAAGCATCTCGTCTTCTTTTTTAAAAAGACATTTTCCCTCCTCCCTCCTTCGCCATTGAGAAACATGCTTTCATTGCTTTCAGGATCCAGATCTGAACCCAGGACCTCCATTGGCTTGTTTCTCAACTACACTTCTGCTTCATTCCAACCTGCAACCACTTGTTACCAACCTGACACTAGTGGACAATTTTAATACTTTTTTGGAGACTAGTGACACTAATACTGTGAACAATGCTAAAATATGTGCACTGTCACTGTACTAAGGACACTGGCAGGGAATGGGTTAACATCAGAGCAATCAAATGGTTAAATGTGTTCCCTGGGAGTGCTTGCTAACTCTGGGGGGTGCTTTAACTGTGGGAAGACAGAGGTAGGTGTTTCTGCTTATCAGAAACACAGGATCTCTGTCTTTCCTACTAAGAGAACAGTGATCTGCCTTGTTTACATATGCAGACCACCATTCTGCCTCTCTTGGGAACGAGAGAGGCAGACCTGGAATTGCAGAATGACCTACCTGTAAGCGATGTACGTGGGGTGGTCGGCAAGCTGTTAATAAATAAACTCATACTGGATTGGCCTATTCAGCTTGGCGCTCTCATTTCAGCAATACCTTTCCTTCAAGGGACTGCTGTTGACAGGGCACCTCCAAAAAGTTCAAAAATTGGACTAACAGTCTACCCAAGGTGTCCAGGTCTCCTATAATTTATGGCACATCTATTTTATCACCCTTACTTGTGCACTACAAGTGGAATCCCAGGGAAACCCAGGAAAGGTAAGTATAAATTATCCCACTACAGATTTTTTTTCCCAACTTTCCAAGTTGGCCATAGACTAGTAGAATTTCATCAGAAAATGTTTGTTTTAAGATCATTAGTTTGATTTTTCTAATCATCAGTGGGGTCAAACTGACGTTAATTTTCCACCACGGTGATGAGAAAAATGAAAGGAGCAAGATGGAGATTTTTTTCTCGAAGAAATCGATTCCTAAAAACGAATGTGGTTTTAATTTGGGAAAGTCCATTAGTTCCAAAATCGAACGTTTAAAGCAAATAAAAATTGTAATCGTTCTGGAATTAAAGTTTTCATCTTTTCACGTCAATTTTTGCACAAATGTTTGTTTGTAAACGTACTAGTGTATGGCCAGATTTATACTTATTTTCTTAAAGTGGTTGTAAACCCTTACAACCAACTTTGACGTACAGGTAAGCCTAGATTAAGGCTTACCTGTAGGTCCAAGAAATATCTCCTAAACCTACACGGTTTAGGAGATATTTGCTGAAAGACAGGCACCACTGTCTACGGCGCATGTGTCGCAGTCAACGGCGATATGCCGTGAGTGGCGGCTCCCATGCGCATGCGCGGGAGTGACGTCATCACGGCTTCGCCGAATGACAGCGGCGAAGCGGCGAGACCCACCGAGAAGATGGATGGTGCGGACTACAGGGGACAGCGGTGACTTCGGTGGCTCCTGTGTCAGGTAAGTGACACATAATGGACTACTATGCGATGTGATGCGATGCATAGTAGTCCATTATGCTTTACCTTTGCAGGGAATCAAAGAGGAAGTAAACCCATCAGGGTTTACTTCCTCTTTAAAGGGGAACATAAAAAGCAGACCCTGTGTTTAAGCAGCAAGGCCCACTTTAGGTTAGACTTTAACCAGTACAAGATGAATTCTGAATGGTCGTCAAAAATGTTTGCAGATCGAAGCCTTTTCTTTTTTTTTTTTTTGGCTTTACTAAATAACAAAACAAAACTGATTCTCTGTGATTTTTTTTTTTTTTTTTTTTACACCAAATGATAGTATTGTGTTTATAATGATATATCTTTTTTTTTTTTTTTTTTTTTTTAAAGTACCTGGCTTGACACTTGTATGTATATTATATAATCTTGCACTGTTATCTGTGGCTATGCAATGCCTTGCAACTGTTACTGGAGGAAAATGTTTGGGTCTAACTGCTTCTTGGCTTAACCACAAAGACCACAGTAGGTCTAAGGAGGGTGAAGTATCCTTTGAAGAGAATAACTATCTGCTGAGGGGAGTGAAGACAGGATATTCACATTTTTTTTTAGCTCCCCTGTGAACCAAGTTTCCCTATCGGCCCGTACGATCGGCCTGGCTGTTAAAGTAAGTAGGACAAACTGCTGCAAAGAGCCTCAACTATTGCACAACCTGGGGAAACAGGAAACGCTTGTGTTCTCAGAAGAGACCTGTGAACAAGGCTAGTGTAGCCACTACTGAGAAAAGATATCATCTTATCAGTTCCTTACTGAAAACATGAGCTCAGCAATTTCTGCCTGGCGCACTAGGTGAATAACTGAATGGACATCACGGCTCACGGCCCGTAAGCCTTAGCCCTTGTACACACAGGTCGGACATTCCGACAACCAAATCCGTCGGATTTTGTCCGTCGGATTTTGTTCGAAACTGTTGCATACACACAGTCGGACAAAGTTGTCTGAAAATCCGATCGTATGTAACCTGATGACTAGTGATGGACGAACGTTTCGCCCGGCGGTCGTTTCGCGGCGAATTTCCGACTTTCGCCGTCCGCGGGTTCGAACGCCTTTTTCCGTCGTTCGCCCCGGCGGACTTACGTGTTTAATGTATACAAGAACTTTAACCTTTCGTGACACGTTTATCATGTGTTACAGGACAACCAATTGAGACATGACAGCTCATGGACACTTGGACATTCCCCCTAACCTATAAATACACCCGATCCGGTGGCCATTTTACATTCTTTCTTCTGTCACTGTAGGGAAAGGATCCTGTGTGGAGTAGGGACAGAGAAAACGCTAGCTATTTGGTACACAAAAGTTCTTTTCAGGACTGGTATAGGTGTTAGGTCAGCAGCCTGAGTTTCTTTTGTCAGTTTAGATAAAGGGACAGAGCGCTGTATGCTGCTATTTTAGGGACAGCTCAGCCAGATTAGTCTTTCTTCATCATCATCATCATCATCATCATTAGCTGTTACTATCAGGTCCACAAAAGAGCTATTCCAGCTAATCGTTCCAGCCTACTCTTTTTTGCCAATTTGTATAGGGACAGGCAGGAAGCAGTGTGTCAGGCAGTGAGGATAATTTTAAAGACTTGCTGTTACTATTAGTTCCACAAAGGTTCTTTTCAGGACTGGTATCAGTGGTACGGTAATAGGCTTGTACACGTATAATATTCTTTCTTCCAAATATAGAAAGAATATTATACTTGACTGCTGCCCTTCTGCTGCAGTCTGCTAATCATTCACAACTCACTTGTTCCACAAAGCTCTTTATCAGGACTGGTAACTTGGTCTGTCTAGGGTGCTACGGTACATAGGCTTGGGTGCGGTACAGTCTGCTGTTCTGTAAGGACCGCTATCGGTCCACAATACATAGGGTTGCCGTGCACTACTGCTGACCGCTGCCCTATACTGCAGCAGTCCTTCAGCGGTATAGGGACTGACGCACAGTCTGCTAAACACTAATACACAACCTGCTTGGTCCACAAAAGTTCTTATAAGGACTGGTAACTTGGTATAGGGTGCTACGGTACATAGGCCTGAG
Source organism: Lithobates pipiens (assembly GCF_037356315.1). Taxonomy (NCBI): domain Eukaryota; kingdom Metazoa; phylum Chordata; class Amphibia; order Anura; family Ranidae; genus Lithobates; species Lithobates pipiens. Next base: position 24,031,449 of record NW_027507791.1, read on the forward strand.
TGCGTTACAGTCTGCTGTTCTGTAAGGACCGCTATCGGTCCACAATACATAGGGTTGACGTGCACTACTGCTGACCGCTGCCCTATACTGCAGCAGTCCTTCAGCGGTATAGGGACTGACGCACAGTCTGCTAAACACTAACACACAACCTGCTTGGTCCACAAAAGTTTTTATAAGGACTGGTAACTTGGTATAGGGTGCTACGGTACATAGGCCTGAGTGCAGTACAGTCTGCTGTTCTGTAAGGACTGCTATCGGTCCACAATACATAAAAAATGACAGGCAGAGGAAGAGGCAGGCCCTTCCGCAGGGGTGGTAGGGGTAGGGCAGGAGCAACAGCCTTGAGCCAAAGTGGGAAGTTGCAGAAGGTGCGTTCAATTACTTTAAAGGACGCACCAGACTTGGTTGAGTGGCTCACTCAGCCTTATTCTTCTGCACCCTCCTCATCCTCTCGATCTGCACCCTCTTCTTCACTCTCTGCTATGTGCACCCCCAAAGACACTACCACCAACAACACCACCACCACCACCACCACCACATACCTTCCGCTTGAGTGCAAATGGGGGCCTTCATGCTCCAGTGTTTTAATAGGGACCCCCGTATAAAAAGCATGAGGGTCAAGGACCAGTACTGGGTGGCAACGTACTTAGATCCCCGGTACAAACACAAAATGGCGGAAATGTTACCGCCGTCGCAGAGGGCTGTCAGAATGCAGCACTTCCAGGCCTTGCTTCGAGAAATGCTGCATTCTGCTTTTGCGTGCGCTGGCAGAGGAGCAATTCCCACTCCCAGAGAAGGATTTGCGGGTACCAATCCAACAGCGCCTGCAAGAAGAGGCCGGTTTGAAGATGTGTTGGTGACTTCGGATATGAGGTCATTCTTTCAGCCGACCCATCGACAGGTGTCATCCGGATCCAGCATCAGGGAACGCCTAGACCGTCAGGTGTCCGACTACATTGGGTTAACGGCCGATGTGGACGCTCTGAGGAGTGATGAACCCCTAGACTACTGGGTGGGCAGGCTTGACCTCTGGCCAGAGCTTGCCCAATTTGCAATCGAACTGTTGGCTTGCCCCTCATCCAGTGTCCTGTCCGAAAGGACGTTCAGCGCAGCAGGGGGGATTGTGACCGATAAGCGTACTCGCCTAGCTCACCACAGTGTTAACTACCTCACATTTCTAAAAATGAATGAGGCATGGATCTCGGAGGAATTCAACACATGTGATCAGTAGACCATGTATATGTCTATAAACAATTTTTGGAATCAAGCACACAGACCTTCTTAATTCATTTGGCTCACTTCCCTGACCCAAAAAAGCACACCGTACTATATGCCCCTACCCTCCTCTTTGAAGAGGTTGAGCGGTGTCATATTTCTACTGGGGCTGCTTATTATGAGGGGTTCCCACCATCCCTGTGCTGTGCTGACTTCCTCCTGGGTGTTCTTATTATGAGGGGCTCCCACCATCCCTGTGCTGTGCTGACTTCCTCCTGGGGGTTCTTATTATGAGGGGATCACACCATCCCTGTGCTGTGCTGACTTCCTCCTGGGGCTGCTTACGGTGCTGCTGTCAGCGCTGTATGTCACGGAGCTGCTGTCAGCGCTGTATGTCACGGAGCTGCTGTCAGCGCTGTATGTCACGGAGCTGCTGTCAGCGCTGTATGTCACGGAGCTGCTGTCAGCGCTGTATGTCACGGAGCTGCTGTCAGCGCTGTATGTCACGGAGCTGCTGTCAGCGCTGTATGTCACGGAGCTGCTGTCAGCGCTGTATGTCACGGAGCTGCTGTCAGCGCTGTATGTCACGGTGCTGCTGTCAGCGCTGTATGTCACGGAGCTGCTGTCAGCGCTGTATGTCACGGAGCTGCTGTCAGTGCTGTATGTCACGGAGCTGCTGTCAGCGCTGTATGTCACGGAGCTGCTGTCAGCGCTGTATGTCACGGAGCTGCTGTCAGCGCTGTATGTCACGGTGCTGCTGTCAGCGCTGTATGTCACGGAGCTGCTGTCAGCGCTGTATGTCACGGAGCTGCTGTCAGCGCTGTATGTCACGGAGCTGCTGTCAGCGCTGTATGTCACGGAGCTGCTGTCAGCGCTGTATGTCACGGTGCTGATGTCAGTGCTCTGTATTACGGTGCTGCTGTCAGTGCTCTGTATCTCCTGCACCCTCTTGTTTGCCTACCCTGGTCCCTGACCTTCCCTCTCCTCCATTGCCTTCATTAGCTCCATAGTCCTGAATTGTCAGAACAATTTCCCAAATAAAAAAAAAATGCTTGTAGTTATCGATCCCAAATTCACCTCATACATGTATTATGCTATTGTCCAGGTGGTGGGACTACGTGCTACCCCCTAATAATTACCCCGTGGCCGCAAATTCGACCTAAAGGTTTGCGAAATTCGCCTCCCATTGAAGTCAATGGAGCCCGCGGCGAACGGTCGTTTTCGCGAACGTTTGTGTCCGTTCGCGTTTCGCGTTCGCGAAACGTCCCGTCGGAAGTTCGTCCATCACTACTGATGACGTTATTTCGTTAGGACGGGACTACGTTCAGGCTATGAATGAATTGATTTTGTCTCAGTGTTCGCTGTGAGGCTACACCTGTCTCACCTCAAATAAAGTCCCAGGGCTATTTCTCTTGTTTTTTTTGTGTGCACTAGTAGGGATGGAGGTGTCAGAGGGGTCACACCAAACCTTAATCTCCTTTTTTATGGATTTTGAGGGGGACCCCCACGCCATTTTTTTTTAAATTGGCGCGGGGTTCCCCTTAATATCCATACCAGACCTGAAGGGCCTGGTATGGAATTTTGGGGGACCCCCATGCATTTTTTTTTTTTACATTTTGGTTTGGGGTTCCCCTGTGGGGGAATCCCATGACGTTTTTATCAATGAACTTTTATGTGTATTGCGGGGACCGACAATTCATTATAGCCGCTAATAGTTTTAAATGACTTTTTTTCCTTTTGTTTCCTGCTCTAAACACGGGAAGCATGCGCCACTTTACAGGCATAATATAGACACTCCAAAGGTACGATTTTTTTTTAATTGGCGCAGGGTTCCCCTTAATAGCAGACCTGAAGGGCCTGGTATGGAATTTTGGGGGACCCCCATGCCTTTTTTTTTTTGGTTCAGGGTTCCCCTGTGGGGGAATCCCATGAAGTTTTTATCAATGAACTTTTATGTGTATTGCGGGGACCGACAATTCATTATAGCCGCTAATAGTTTCAAATGACTTTTTTTCCTTTTTTCCTTTTGTTTTTCCTGTTCTAAACATGGGAAGCATGCGCCACTTTACAGGCATACTATAGACACCCCCCACCCCCACCCCCCCCAGTTACAAATTTAAAGGAATATTACACTATTATTGTTTTACTTTAATCATTATTAAAATCACTGCTCCCGAAAAAACTTCAGTTTTTAAAACTTTTTTTTGCATTGATACATGTCCCCTGGGGCAGGACCCGGGTCCCCAAACACTTTTTATGACAATAAATTGCATATTAACCTTTAAAATTAGCACTTTTGATTTCTCCCATAGACTTGTACAGGGTGTTCCGTGGCTTTCGAACTTGCCACCAACACCCCAAATGTTTTGCTATTCGGCGAACAGCCAATGTTCGAGTCGAACTCATGTTCGACCCGAAACATAAAGCCCATCCCTACTACAGAGTATAAAAGAGAAGAGAGGCACCTCTAAGCCCTTGTACACACGGTCGGACATTCCGACAACAAAATCCGTCGGATTTTGTCCGAAACTTGTGTTGCATACACACGGTTAGACAAAGTTGTTGGAAAATCCGATCGTACGTAACGTGATTACGTTATTTCGTTAGGATGGGACTACGTTCAGGCTAGTAGCCAATAGCTTTGGTCTAGGAATTTGATCTGAGCATGTGTGGCACTTTGTCCGATCGTAATTCTCTACACATGTTCGGACAAAGTCCAATCGGATCATGTTGTCGGAAAATTTTATAGCCCAGCTGGAAAACTTGGTCCGTCGGAAACTCCGACGGAAACAGTCTGATGGAGCCCACACACTGTTGGATTATCCGACAACACGATCCTATCGGACATTGTCCATCGGAATGTCCGACCGTGTGTACAAGGGCTTATACAGCGGGGGTTAGCCATTTTGTTGCTTGTCATTTCAAGGCCTGTCTCGTGTCATATAGGTCTTAGCAACCATGAGTGTCTTTTTCATTATTTCATTATTTTATTTTTGGTTGAACTCCATGTACACACGTCTTCTTTTCAACCAAGCTACATTGAACTATGTGGAATGCATGTTTTTAACCACTTAAATATTTAACCTTTCACATGGGTGTTAAAATCAGCATTTTTGTTTTTTTGTACGAAAATTACTTAACCCCCTGGCGCCGACCGTATGCAAATTTGCATTCTCTGGATCTCTTTCAGATCGCTCTACTGCAGGGTAGTCTTGCCGATCACGATTACAGACTGACAATAAGAAAATAAAATGTACATACATATGGACAAGGAAGTATGTAAACATAATGCGGACATCAATAATACCCAGCATGTACCGGCATAAAACAAGCATCAATAAAGCCCTATGCATATCACAAGACCCTGATTGCTTCTTCAGGGGCAGATGCATGAATGTTGTATCGAATGGCTGAGATAAATCGCCAAATGCTGGATATCAAGATGGCGGTTGTGTAGTGCATCCAGCTCGGGAGCTGAGAAGGTGGAACAAGCAAAAGCCACAACAGGGGAACATCCAAAGGATCAGCACGGTCTGGATAGGGGTATTTGTCACTGCAGTCTCCACTTAGCCTCTTAAAAATCATGTCTAGAAAACATCTCCATGGAGTAAAAAATATCCAATGGTTGTCAGTTTGTTCTTAGAGATGTGACCGCTCTATCCAATTGTCAAGTTGTGAATCAGAATCTCAGCCGTGCTGAACATCCAAATATACCCACATGGGCCCAAAGACTATGCCCCCAGCGTCATTTATGGGTAGTGACACATGGGCATCCATAAGACATCTACCATCAAAGGGGGTGCACAGATGGGGATGAGAGAGCGCCCCCCTCCTCCTAAACCATACCAGGCCACATGCCCTCAACATTGGGTGGGTGCTTTGGGGTAGCCCCCTTTAACAAGGGGACCCTCAGATCCCGGTGCCCCTCTGTGTGAATTGGTAATGGGGTACAAATGTGCCCCTACCATTTCACAAAAAAAGTGTCAAAAATGTTAAAAAAGACAATAGATGGTTTTTAAAAATTCCTTTATTAATGTCTTCTTCTTTCCCCGCTTCTTCTTCCATCTTCTTCTGGTCTTCCTTCAGTGTTCTTCTTCCTCCATTTTGTTCTTCCCCCGCTTCTTCCTCTATCTTCCTCCGATTCTTCCTCCGGTCTTCTCATCTGTCATCTTCCTCTTGCTTCTTCTTCTCCGCTTCGTCCTCCGGATGATCCGCCTCAATGGGAGTCTCCCACTGTGTGACACTTCTGTTCAGGTGACAGCTGTTATATAATGGAGGACGGGGCCACCCTGTGACCCTGCCCCCCTCTGACGCACAGGGACTTCCCTATGGCTTTCCCCGTGTTGTCAGTGGGGGGCAGGGTCACCTATTTATGCCATTTTTTTTTTCATTTTGGTGTGGGGCTCCCCTTAATATCCATAGCAGACCTGAAGGGCATGGTATGGAATTTGGGGGGACCCCCTCGCACTTTTTTTTAAGTTTTGGTTTGGGGTTTCCCTGTGGGGGAATACTATGCCATTTTTATCAATGAACTTGTATGTGTATTGCCGGGACTGACAATTCATTATAGCCATGAGTAGTTTTAAATTACTTTTTTTCCTTTAGAAATGTAATTTGGCTGTCAGACTGTTCTAAACACGGGAAACAGGTGCCAATTTACGGGCATACTATAGACACCCCCCAGGTATGAAATTTAAAGGAATATTATACTTTTATTGTTTTACTTTAAGCATTATTAAAATCACTGCTCCTGAAAAAACTACCGTTTAAAAATTTTTTTTTGCATTGATACATGTCCCCTGGGGCAGGACCCGGGTCCCCAAACACTTTTTAAGACAATACCATGCATATAAGTCTTTAAAATTAGCACTTTTGATTTTTCATGTTCGTGTCCCATAGACTTTAACGGTGTTCGCGTGTTGGAACACATTTTTTGCCTGTTCGCCTGTTCTGGTGCAAAACTAACGGGGGGGGGGGGTGTTCGGCCCAGCCCTACTCTGTATCTCCTGCTGGATTTTGCTTCTAGTCCCCTTGTGGAAGCTTCCATTTGTGGATGGACATTTTATGGTTACACAACCTATCACATTGCTATAACTTTTTTTTATGGACTAAAAACTGAAGGACTTATGAATAAATGATTGTGGAACGAATTATATGAGTTTCTATTATTTCTTTTGGAGAAATTTGCTTTGATATATGAGTGCCTTGGCTTACAAGCATGCTTCCGGAACAAATTGTGCTCACAATCCAAGGTTTTACTGTACACAATATTTTGGTAAATAATAAAAGATTGCGCAATTGCGTTCAGTAAATTAATGCCTAACATGTCAAGACTTAACCACTTCCCACCCAGTCTATAGTAAAATGACAGCCGAACGGGAGCACTTTTATCCTCAGTGGATGTCCTCCAAGTGCGCACCTCATCTGCATCTATGGGGGTGGACACCGTGGAAGAGAATAACACCAAGTTCACTATATGGACCCCTTATATATTTGAACATGTTGATCACATCCCCCCTTAATCTCAAGAATGAATAAATTCAGTTCCTCTAATCTTTCCTCATAGCTCCTCCATGCCTCTTATCAGTTTGGTTGCCCTTCTCTGCACTTTCTCCAGTTCCCCGATATCCTTTTTGAAAACTGGTGCCCAAAACTGAACTGCATATTCCAGATGATGTCTTACTAATGATTTCAAAAGGGGCGAAATGATATCTCTCTCTCTGGAGTCCATACCTCTCTTAATACAAGAAAGGACTTTGCTCGCTTTGGAAACCGCAGCTTGGCATTGCATGCTATTATTGAGCTTATGATCAACCAAAACCTCCAGATCCTTCTCCGCTATGGATCCCCCCAGATCCTTCTCCACTATGGATCCCCCAGATCCTTCTCCACTATGGATCCCCCCAGATCCTTCTCCACTATGGATCCCCCAGATCCTTCTCCGCTATGGATCCCCCCCAGTTGTACTCCCCCTAAGATGTATGATGCATGGACATTTCTGTAAATAATTAGTATATCTTTTCATGTGACAACACTTAAGAAATGACCCTTTGCTACAATGTAAAGTAGTGAGTGTACAGCTTGTATAACAGTGTAAATTTGCTGCCCCCTCAAAGTAACTCAACACACAGCCATTAATGTCTAAACCGCTGGCAACAAAAGTGAGTACACCCCAAAGTGAAAATGTCCAAATTGGGCGCAATTAGCCATTTTCCCTCCCTGGTATCATGTGACTCGTTATCATTACAAGGTCTCAGGTGCGAATGGAGGGCAGGTGAGGTAAATTTGGTGTTATCGCTCTCACTCTCTCATACTGGTCCCTGGATGTTCAGCATGGCACCTCATGGCAAAAAAACTCTCTGAGGAGCTAATATAAAAGAATTGTTGCTCTACATAAAGATGGCCTAGGCTATAGGAAGATTACCAAGACCCTGAAACTGAGCTACAGCACGGTGGCCAAGACCATACAGCGGTTTAACAGGACAGGGTTAAACACTAGGGGGTGATCAAGGGGTTAAATGTGTTCCCTCAGTGTGTTCTACCTGTGGGGGGGGGTGGGCTCACTACAACATGACAGAGATCACTGCTTCCGATGACAAGGATCATTAGATCCCTGTCGTGTTGCTAGGCAGAACAGGGAAATGCCTCCCCGTTCTACCTCTCCTCACAGCAATCGTGGACCGCCAGCGAACTTTGAGTTTGCGGAACCCGTGGGCACACTCCCATGGCGCGTGCGCCCGCTAGGTGGGAAATTCAAAGGGACGTACGGGTATGCCCTTTTGCCTGCCCGTGCCATTCTGCCGTGTTTCAAATTTGATCATACCCGGGATGTCTACTAGTCTCTTGTTTGGACAGATTTAAATGAATTGTTCCTAAGAATTACAGGCCTACAATATAAAACGCAAAATTTCTATGCAAAACAATGTACCGCTTTGAGACGCAAAAATCTGACATAATCATACAGCCAGGGAGGTTAATCACAGAGGAGATAGGGAATATAGGTTACTCAATCTCTTCTGGATCTAAATATTGGGGCAGTTTAATGTCCTTCTGGGAACCACAGGGTGGTGACGGGGGGCGGCCTTTCCTGCTTCCATAGTGTAGAGCCGCTCAGATCACTTTTACTGAAAATTCTCTGGCTGAAAAAAAATGACACCAATGACACCAATAGAGAAGGCCTGATTTTTCTCTGCTACAGTTAAAGGGTTTCCTTTCCTGTACATTCCCCACAAAATTCCCAAGGCATTCCCAGATCCCCAGCACAATACCGCTGCTCAACCAGTAAAAATGGTGCTACCCCCCCCCCCCCCCCCGGTATGTGCAAGCCATAAGCAGCCAGCCAGCTTGGGCCAGTGGTTGGAAGTGTGCACCCGGTGGCTGCTCTGGAACATTCAAATTGCACTCATGCGCAATGCGATCTCTGATCTGTGTCACTAATGCTAAAGGGAGAGTGGGCACAGCGCGCATGTGCACCGCGCATGTGCTCAATTTCAATGAGCTGGAGAGGTTTCTGTGGACACACTTCGAACGCCCGATCAGTCCTATCGTTAGGCTGGATGAGGGGGGATCGAGCACAGAGCAGTTTTTGCTGACACTGATGAGTTCATCTCTACTCTCTTCTGCCATCATTATCTGACTTTGTTAGCACAACTGATTGGCTCCTTGTGCTGCTTCCACCTTTCCCACTCCAAGCTCTTCTGCAAGGCTGGCAAGTCAAACAGGTGTTTCCATTGGGAGATTTTTCCTCTGTTGCTGGCAAGTACAAACTCAGAGGGCGAATCTCCCCAGAATCTCCACAGAGGGGACCACAGACAGCAATAAATACCTAACAGGGGTTCTAACTTGTCCAAATGTTGCCTTCACATATAATTCAAGCTGTCACATTTCCTATTTTGACTTCTTATATAAAGATTTTTGTGTCACAGGTGCATTTTCACCAATCTAATGTTACAGATGGCTGTGGCTGGCCCCGAGTTAAAACATAATGTTATTCTATGCAATGTGTGACTATGGTAATGAGGTACAAAAACCACTTAACGACTTTCTCGGTTGCATCATGCCTAGGGCACAGTCGTCACACTTGCTACTTTTGCTTTTTGGTGCAAAATTGCAAATATATTTGTATCTGTATTTTTTTGTGCTTCTATGCCATAGCTTTACTGTCTAAGGTAAAGGCGACCTATAATTTGAAAAGAGCCAGAGTTGGATTATGGGAGAATGGGGCCCAAAAGAAGATGGCAGCTCTCCCCTCATCCCCATCCCATTGATTGACGTTATTAAAGATCGCAATAGGCAAAGAGAAGCCACTCCATTTGCATTGTCTGTATTGACACAGCCTGGCCCATCAGACACTAGCTGCCTACAAGTACATCCTCCCTTGTAAAGTGACAGGTAAAAGCTTGCCCAATGTTATGCCCACCAATGCCTGGGACCAGGCTAAGGCTGCAGTTATGCAAAGATTTAAACATTAAGGCAGCCCCCAATTTAAATGAGCCACATCTGTGCATTAAATGTGCAAAGTTCTCCCTAGTCCATATACACTTGTACTGAGATGTAGCACCTTCTAGTTAGTGAGTGCTATAAGATTTTTTGACAGGGCGTGGCAATTTGGGCAGTCTTAGCTGGTGGCCTGTTTTTTTTTTTCATTCTGGGCTGAGAGTGCCTCAGCGAGAGTTGGGTGACTGAAAGGTGGCATTCCCATCACCTCCACCTTCCTTCTAGAGGGTCCTGGAAGGAGAGGAGGGGAGGAGAGGTGAAGCTGTTTGAGGTATCTGGGAGCCTTGACCAATCCCCAACTTGGATTGGCAGAGGGCAGGTCTCTTTAAATTCCTGTGGTCAGTCCAGCTGGGGGGGGGGGGGTTGTTGGAAGAGCTGAGTGAGAGAGTGTGCAGGCTGTCAGGCCCAGGTGGAGCTCCCCAGTCTGGGGGGGGGGGGGGGGTGGCCCTGGGCTGCGGCTTGGGTGCATCCGGGAGGAGTAAAGAGATCCTAGAATCAGAGGCACATAAGGGAGCAGGAGAGAGGACAGTGGGGAAGAACACTCTAATGCCACGTACACACGACTGGACTTTTAGAAGGCAAAGGATCAAATTCGATCGTGTGTGGGCTCCATCGGACCTTTGCTTGCCATAAATCTAGCGGACTTTAGAAATAGAACATGTTTTAAATTTTCCCACTGGAATTCCGCCGGACCGAGAAATACGTTTGTGTGTATGCTGGTCCGACTGACAAAAACCAACGCTAGAGCAGCTATTGGCTACTGGCTATGAACTTCCTTATTCTAGTCCGGTTGTACGTCATCATGTTCGAATCCGTCGGACTTTGGTGTGATTGTGTGTGGCCAAGTCCGTTCATTCGGGAAGTCAGTCGGAACTCCGTTGAAAGTCCGTCGGAAAGACCGTCGGACCTAGTCCCTCGAAAAAGTCCGAGTGTGTACGTGGCATAAGAGTCTCTAAGAGTCTTCTGGCTACTGGTCTACTGGTCGCAGCCGGAAGAGCTGGTCAGTGAGCACAGTCGGGAGGACTGGGGAGGTACACCTGAGAGAACTGGGAGATTGCAGTTTGAGAGATGGGTGCAGAACCCGTGGAGAGAGGATTGTGGAGAAGGGCAGTGGAAAGGGATCTTTGCAGCCAGGCTGGCTGGCAGGGCCTGACGAGAGCTATCTGGGAGTGGTAGCTGAGCAGAGGACAGCTAGCACCTGGATTATTTCAGCTAAGTATTTATTTTAGGAGCAACAGAAATTGCATCTTTCTCTGATAATAAAGATACCAGTGTCTCTACAAAGCACATATTTACAAAGAACAGCCAATAAAATGCAAGGAAAATAAAAAAAGCATTTTTTTGCTTGCACATGATTGGTAGATGGAAGTTAGCAGTTAGCAGAGCTCTCCCTAACTTACTAAGCTCCTGAGCAACTGCACTTTGCAAACTATGCAGTCTTTTTGCCTTTAATAAATGAACCCCACTGTGTTCAATCAGGGCCGTCTTTAATATTGATTGGACCCTGTGCAAAAATTTTCTTGGGCCCCGCCATGCAATTTCACTCTCCACCTGCTCTGAGACATACAATAAATAGCAACTAGACTTAAAATCAGTTTACTGTAGCAGATCAAGCAACAATTGTGATTGGTTGCTAGCGGTTACAGCATATCAATAATGAATACTGACTGGTTGCTAGAGGTTACAGCACACATTACGGCTCACTGATTAGTTGCTAGAGGTTACAGCAAATTATTTATGCTTGTTAATTGGTTGCTAGAGATTGCTGTACAGTGTTACTGCTCACTGATTGGTTGCTAGAGGTTACAGCAAATGATTTATGCTTGTTAATTGGTTGCTAGAGATTACTGTACATTATTACTGCTCACTGATTGGTTGCTAGAGGTTACAGCACATCATCTCCTCACTGCAGGAGGGAATGATCTACATATGAATTCTGCCTTTATTTACATATCAATACTGCAGCCGCAGCTATTTACTGATGAATACCACTGCTATTTACATATGAATGCCGGTTTGCATACATGTAAACACAGGGTCTGAAGCTGAGTCATCTGTAAGTAATAATAGGGCAGAGCTGGACAGCATTAGTACCAGCAATTCACACTGAGATATTGCGGGACACAGCACAGGACTAAAACTTCAGAGGACAAGGGAATATAAACTTGTATAGTTGGCAAGTATGAGGCAGCTGCTTTGGGCCCCACAACAATGACAGGGCCCAGGGCAGCTGCCCCTTTTGCTCCGCCTTAAAGACGACCCTGTGTTCAATAAGATGTCCATCTAAGAGTTTGTTTAAATTAGAAACATAACCAACTAAAACCACTGATTGTGGAAGGGAGTTTCACTTCCGTACAGCTCTAACAGTAAAAAAAAAAAAAACCCTTATGCAGTTTAAAGCGGTTGTATAGTAAATTTTTTGACTTTTACCTACAGGAAAGCCTATAATAAGGCTTACCTGTAGGTAAAAAAAATATCTCCTAAACCTGTACGGTTTAGGAGATATTCCCCTCGCAATGCGCCGCTGACTGCAGCGGCGCATGCGCACAAGGGGATTCTCGGCTGAAAGCCCGGCAGACGCCGGACCCTCCCGGGATGAAATCTCCAGCGCGCTTGCGTGGGAGTGACGATATCGCGTCTCCGGCCACTCACAGCGACGGAGCCGTGATACCCGAAAGAAACGCAGATGGAACATGTCAGCTCCCTCGGCGTGGATCGGGCCAGATGTCGGGGCCTCGTTCTAAGGTGAGTATTTCATAATGAGCTAGTATGCGGTGCATACTAGCTCATTATGCCTTTTCCTTTGCAGGTGGCAAAAAAAATAAAAAATGACATTAGCGGGTATACAACCACTTTAAGGTTAAACTGATTCTCATCCAACTTCATTGAGTGGCCATGTGTCTTCTTGAGTGACCAAGACCGAATAGTTTCCTCCCTATGGTGGAATCACTATTAAGATATTTGTATATTGTTATTATATCCCCTCTTCAGGTCTCTTCTCCAGGGAAAATAAGTTTAATGTTTGTAAACGTTCCTCATAACTGAGATCCTCCAGTCCTCTTATTAGTTTTGTTTCTCTTTTCTGGATTCCAATTCCAGCATATCCCTTCTGAGGACTGGAGACCAGAACTGGACGGCATACTCAAGGTGTGACCAAACCAGAGTTTTGTAAAGTGGTGGAATTATAGTTTTATCTCTTAAGTAACTTATCTACCCTTCTTGTCTTTCGAACCATTCTATTACCAGGTAGGGTCGCCAGTCATAATGATGGACTAAAAGGAATGTACTGTATGTGAAGCAGGATAGGTAGGTAAGGTCTCTAAAGTATCAACATTTGCATATCACAGCTCCCTTAAATTTATGTCGGGGGGGAGGGGGGTGCTGCAGAGAACTTTACTTTATGGACCCCTCTCCACCTCATAGTGGATGAAGTCTTACCTGCATTCTTACTGCTATTTTCTTCACTGTGCATCCATTCCTTATGCCTAACATGCCTCCTAGGGTTGGGCCCTATGCCTAAAGCCTAAAGCCCATGTGTGCTGCAATCCAAGTTCTTATCTTTTTATGGGTTCATAGTTGTATCCCAAACGGAGCTCACTACCATCCATAGAAATAAACTGGTAAGCGTGCAGGCACAGGTGGAGGACCTGGCCAGGACTATTTTAAGTAAAAGTTGTGTGGCCCTACAGCCACTTCTATGGTCTATGGAGATAAGGATGGGTGCCCTAGAGAATAGGACTCAGCCTTTGGCCAATATAGGGACTCCACAGGTAGTAAAGACCCCTCCTTCCCCTGAGACCAAGGTGGGGGGGGTTACACCAACTGAGGAGTGACTCTTAGCCCCTGTACACACGGTCGGAGATTTCCACAACCAAATCCGTTGGATTTTGCCCCGTCGGATTTGGTCAGTCGGATCTTGTCCGAAACTGTTGCATACACACCGTCGGACAAAGTTGGCGAAAAAATCCAATCTTTCAGAACGTGATGACGTAATTTCGTTACAATGGGGCTACGTTCAGGCTAGTAGCCAATAGCTTTGATGTAGGAATTTGATCTGAGCATGCGTGGCACTTGGTCCGATGAAAATTCTCTACACATGATCGGAGTATGTCCGATCGGCCCAGTTGGTCGGGAAATATTTCCAACATGTTGGAAAATTGGGTCCGACGGATATTCCGACGGAATCAGTCCGATGCATGCCACACACAGTCGGATTATCCGACAACACGGTCCAATAGGACACATTCCGACGGATTCTCCGACCGTGTGTACAAGGGATTAAACAGACAGGGCCACACAATGATAAACTCACAAATGGAACTGTAAAACCATCTAACTTTTCTCACTTTTTCAATATGTATGTCTGTTCCATGTAAGTGACTGAAAACAAGGCAAGGAGTTTAGCCATGGCTACCTTGTTGTTTGTCCAAGTACAGGGTTCCTTTAAGGACACTTGGCCTATTCAGTTCCTTGTTTCCCTACATTTTATGATGCTGCTGCAAATTAGCAGTTAATTGTGAGGGTACACATACACAACAAACCTACCCAGACTGCCAGCAATAGTTTAAGCTCATTCCATCCAGTGAAACAAGCCTAAACCACTTTATAAATAGGCTAATTTACCTCTCAAATATGACTGGAGACATGGTAATTTTTTTTTATTTCTGCAGTGTCAAAATGCTAATAATTAACGCAGAAGGGCCTCCATGTCTGCCGCGCATTTATATATTTTGACAAGAAGATATAAATCTCCCCAGAGAAGAATAATAAAAAAAAAAAAAAAATTGATGTAAAAAAAATCTTATTTAAAATTGATACCGTTAAATATTAAGGAAGTCGCTCAATTGTTGCTGTTTGAGCAAAGACGTGTCTCTTGGCACTTGGGGAGACGGCGTCCTCCGTCGGTGAGTGGCTGCCTTATTGAGTTCTTTCACTTTTTTTTTTTTTTTTGTTTAAGTCAAGAGTAATGATATCTAGCAGGGGAAAACATCAATTAATAATTTTCTGGATCTCCCGAGGCAATCGAAAACACTGAAACTGTAATTTGCTGAGGGCGATATAAGTGGAGGGCCAATTCCTAGTGATAAATAAACAGGGGGCACCCTGCTTTATGAGCGGCTAATGGGCCATAGCCACTAAATCATTAATGCCCCCCCTTTTTTTTTGTTAATTTATGTAAAAGAGGCAATGAGCAAACTGCGTACTAATTTAAAGATTTTCTATTCTTCTAATCCCTGACTTAATTGTCTGTCAGGAAATATATTCCTCAAATGTGACTTTTTTGCTGTGCTTAGCAACTGTGAAAAAAATGGAATTTATTGTATTCAGTACTGTGACAAAGGAAAAGATACTAAGATTTTATCAACTATTTAAAGGGGACTTGAAACGGCAAACTGGTGCCTGCAAACAGAGTTCATTTTTATTCAAAGTGCCCTAATAGCCTTAAAATTTAGGGTGCTAATAAAGGAAAATAAGATATGAACCTTTAGACCCCTTTCACACCACACCGCTGATAGCGTCGGCGGTAAAACGCCGCTATTTTTAGCGGCGTTTTACCACCAGATTTGCAGCGCATTTCTGCCGCTAGCGGGGCGCTTTTACCCCCCGCTAGTGGCCGCGAAAGAGTTAAAACCGCCGGCAATACGCCGCAATAGCAGCGTTTTGCCAGCGGCATTACAGCGCTGCCCCATTGATTTCAATGGGGAGCAGTGGTGGAGGAGCGGTAAACACACCGCTCCTTCACCGCTCCTTCACCGCTCCAAAGAAGCTGCTGGCAGGACTTTTTTCTGATGTCCTGCCAGCGCACCGCTGTAGTGTGAAAGCCCTCGGGGCTTTCACACTGCACACAATGGTGCAGCTTCTTTAGGGCGGATTGTAGGCACTATTTCTAACGCTATAGCGCCTGCAAAACGCCCTGGTGTGAAAGGGGTCTTATGGTTACTATGTAATCCACTTCTTCTGGTTGTCCTTGTCTCCCTATTGCCAACAAACTGTCAATTGGGGGGATTTACTAAGACTGGAACACCTGTGCATGTTATCCAATCAGCTTCTAACTTGAGCTTGTTCAATTAAGCTTTGACAATAAAACCTGGAAGCTGTTTGTCTTCTGTGCAGAGCTGTACCATATTTTGCACTCTCCGGTTTTAGTAAATCTCCCCATTGGTGTCTTCATTGGTCAGTGAAAGGCAAGTGAAAAAAAGGAAAGGCTGGGTTAGAAAGCAACCATGAGAGTTGTTCAGTTTTTCCATAGTCACAAAAGAAGGAAGGAGGTCTTGTCCCACTACCGGTGCTAGGACACCTGGCCTTCATCTCCAAAGTCCAAGTACTAGCAATCTGTGGCTTGATCAGTCATGAGCCTAAGCCCTTGTACACACGGTCAGATATTCCGACGGAAAGTGTGCGATCGGACCATGTTTGTCGGATAATCCGACCGTGTGTGGGCTACATTGATGAAAACAGTCCGATGTAGCCCACACACGGTCAGATTATCCGACAAACATGGTCCGATCGGACTGTTTCCGTCGGAATATCCGACCGACCAAGTTTAAGAGCCGGCTATAAAATTTTCCGACAACATGATCCGATGCGCGTCAGTTTCGATCGTGTGTAGCCTAGTCCAACGGACAGGGTGCCATGCATGCTCAGAATAAAGACGGAAGCGCTCGGTCAGGTAAAACTACTGCTCGTAATCGATATAGCACATTCGTCACGCTGCAATGTTAAAAATTCTTGAATGCAGCGCATTCTCTTTTTCTTTATAATGCTACAAGAATTAAGTTGTTTTGCTGCTCATATTCACACACACTTCTCTAAAACTTATTTCTTTATTCTTTTTCCTCATTTCATGAAAAACATTTAAATTCGTCACAGCTCCCCAATCATTTTTTCTTTTTTTTGTTTTAAATTTTGTGGTTGTTTTTTTTACTCAAGATCTCAGTTTTTAACAGTTTGCTCATCTTTGGAATTTTTTTGGTGTGTTTTGTGTGTCAACTTACCACAACACCGTTATTATCTTTTTATTATATTGTTTTCTTTTTTAATCTCCAGGAGGTTGTTTGGTGTTGGTGCCTCTTGTTATTAATTTGACTTTGTATTTTTGAAATGTACCTGCCTACTCACAAATAAACTGTCTTTTTTGAAGTAAAACACACAGGCAAGTATTTTTTGAACCAAAAAAAATTATTTAGGTGGCAAACAAATAAACAGGAAGGCAACGCTGGAGAAACTGGTAAATTTGGCGAAACCTTTGGCCCCCATGGCAGACATGAAATATTTTTAAAATGCAAAATTGGTGGCCTGAGAAGTGCATATCTGAGGGAGAATAGTCTGGTCCAGAAGTCCAAGAGATCAGGAAGAGCAGATGACATTTTGTCCCCAGGCTGTGGTCATACAAAAGCCTGTATCTTCTGTCAGACCAGACTGAACCCAGGCCATCACTCTCTGGTCTTCCTTAGGCACTTCCCTCCAGTCTTCCTTCCAGGCTGTGGCTCTGCTCTTGTAGTTGTGGCAGGAGGAGGAGGAGGGCGATGGTCGACCTCCCAGCTGCCACTTGCCACAGCCTCCTCCCGGCTGCCACTTGCCACAGCCTCCTCCCGGCTGAGGTCTTCCTGTGTATGAAAATGGGACATAGTTTTAGGTTTTTGGTCATCAATCACACAATTTTGTGCTTGTGACTGTTGCAAATTGAATGTTACCAAATAGAACAGACTATCATTCTGAGCCCAACATTTTTCATTCTTGTCCCAATCATTTTTGGTCACTACTGTCTATTGAAAAAAAAAATTGTAAACCACTTTGTTAAATCACAACTTACTGATCAATAATAACATCTAGTTAACATCATTAAATGTATGACAAGAAATATGTTCAACAATGCTATACCTGTCTCAAGCTGGGTCCCTCCACATGTTGCTGCCTGGAAGGCCCAGGTTGGACATTGGAAGCCTCAGCTGGGGGTGAAGGAAGCCTTGAAGGAAGACTGTAGAGTGGTGGCGTGGGTTCTCTCTGGTCTGCCAGAAAATGCAGCCTCTCGTAGTGCAACATCCTGGGGACATAAATGTCATCTGGATCTCCGGATCTCAGGGAATCCTGGAACTTCTTGTTCTCCCTCAGATATGTACTCTTCAGGGCACCAATGTTGGCCTTCACATAGGTCATGTCTGCCGTAGGGACCATGATCTTCACCAAACCAAGCAGTTTCTCCTCTTTCTTCGGTCCTTATAAAAGGGGTTGTTCATCTGCCATAGGCAGGTCAGCTCCCTGAGCATATCAATAACTAGCTCCATAAAATGTGGTTCCTTGAAGGGATCCATCTTCTCTGCAAGTCACAACACAAGACAAACCCTAATAATGTCAGGCTAAACTCTCCTAATCGTGCCCCAATATAGGCCTATATAGAAGCAGTATAGGCTAGTGATGTACCAAGTTAAAATTGTTCCTTCGTTTGAACGAACGGCGCATCAACTTCTCCCTCTGCTCACAGATCGTACGTACGACACACATGTGTTGCGTTTTATTTACAGTGTGCGTGCGTGAAACTACGCCCGCCCCTGGCGTTCTTTCTAGTCTATTCCCCGCCCCTTCTCTTTCGGTGCAGTGGAGAGAGCACATGGTGGAGACACAGCAGGGGCATGATAACAATTCCACTAATGAGGAGGAGGGCAACGAAAGCCCGGAGCCAGAAACATCCCGATCCCGGAGGAGAAGATTTAAGGCCTCAAATATGTCTTTTGGAGAGATGTTGGAGATGGTGGACATATTGAAGAGGAACGACTATGATGGGAAGTATGAACCTTACCCAAACCCAAATATCAGAAAGGCCAAGATCATGACTAAAGTTGTGAAGAGTCTTCCGAAGAATCTTGGGGTAGGCCGATCCAAGAATCAACTGAGAAAGCGCTGGTCAGACCTGAAACTGAGGGCGCACGATCAGTACAGAAGGATCAAGCGAGTTCTTCAAAAAAGTAAGTAGTTGTCGTGTGCTCATATTATTTTTATTGCTTGCATACTGCTCCATGTGCTTTGATTTAACGTTGTACAGTTTAAAATGGCCACTTTCATGTTCATGGCTTCAATCGTTCGTAATAAACATCGTTTGTTAGCCCACTCCAAAAATGATGTTTTGCCAAGTTGCACTTGACTGCATTTGTTCACACAACAGGTAAGTATTCCAGCTTTAGAAAGTGTTAAAAATAATGTTTTCAGCTTTGAACTCTGCCAAAAAACACAATTGTACGACACTTCCAAGCAATGATTCATATTCCTATTTCTGCCCTCAAATATCTGTGTGCTAAGTATCCCTTTTTTACATTCTCATAGGGGAGAGAAGACTCGGGACGTCTGAGGACACCAGAGACCCCACACCTCCCAAAGAAGGTGAAATACCAACACCAGAAGCAGAGGAGGAGGAGGAAGGCGAGACTGTCCAAATTGGCGAAATTGGCACCACAACAGGTGAGTGTCGGAAACCACAGCTTCTGGTAAGTTAATCAATGTATGCCTGCATATTTATAATACATGTTTTTTTTGTTTCTTTTTAGGTGATGTGGATGTTGTAGAAGAAGAATCGCATTTTACCAGTGAAAGTGCCCAGATC
Source organism: Lithobates pipiens (assembly GCF_037356315.1). NCBI lineage: Eukaryota > Metazoa > Chordata > Amphibia > Anura > Ranidae > Lithobates > Lithobates pipiens. The sequence continues at coordinate 24,050,755 of NW_027507791.1, forward strand.
CTCATTGGGGAGATAATGGGGTGCAATCGAGATATAGAGAATATCCAGAAAAACATCAATGATGTTCAGCAAAAAATGAAGAACTTCATTGATGTTTTAGGGAGAGTCTGAAACACCCAAAACCAGCTAGCATTCATTTTAATTTTTCAAAAACACTTTTATATTTTTAGAAAAGCCAAATTTGGAAGATGCACACAGTGTGTCAACATGTACTATCTCCCATCATGGGGGATCAATGTACACGTTTTGTGGGTGCAACCCCTTCCTTGCTACTAAAGTGGCTGAGATGAAGGGGTTGCACCCCCAAAACACGTACATTGATACCCCATGATGGGAGATAGCACATGTTGACATTAGGCATGGGAACAGGAGGAAACTGGCCACTTTTTGAATCTCAATTTGTGTGCATCTACCAAATTTGGCTTTTCCAGGGGTGACACCCCATCTGATGAAGGCAATATCAACACTGTTTGTACATACTCATGTCTGATATTGTCTTCACTTTTCAAAGTTGAACTTTGTAAGTTCCTGTGTTCTGTATGTTATGCTCTGATACATGCCTGTTTACACAAAAACGGCAAGTTAGAAACATTTTACCCAAAGTAATGTTTCATATACACCAAATATGTTGGTTTGTTGTAAAACCCTTTTCTAAATGCACATGTGAATGTGCTTTGAGTAAAAAGTTAAATTATCAACAATGTGTGGCTTCCTTTTTAAATGCGCAAAAGCAGTATTTGTAGTAAAGTTTTTTTTTTTGTGGCAATGGGTGGTATTTACTAAAGGCAAATCCACTTTGCACTCCAAGTGCAGTTTCAGGTGCACTTTTGCAGTGCAGTTGAAGTGCATAGTGGATTTGCCTTTAGTAAATAACACCCACAGTGATGTTTAAATTTCCCCAATCACGCCATTTTCTTGACCCCACATATTTCTGCCATGGTGCTAAAAATGAGCAATATTTTTTTCAGTAATGCACTACATACATTAACAACAAAAACAAGGTGTGTGTGTAGCAGACCCACAACATAATAAGATTATCTGAAGAAGAGACTGTCACCTCATCTCGCTCTGAAATTGGGTTTGCACTGTTGTAGAAAAAGGCCCCAAAAAAACCCTAATAAAACCTAGGAGACACCTAAAACAAAGCCAAGCAGTAAATGAAAACAAACTTTATTGGAGTTTCAAAGAAAAATGTATTAAAAAAATGCCTCTCAGACATTGTCTGGCATATCAATGGTACCCCTGCCCACAAAGTACTCCACATATCTTAATCTGACCTCGCAGTAGACATGTGCATTCGTTTTCGTCCGAATGCATTTTCGTCCGAATTTCAGCTATTTTCGTTTTCGTTTTGACAAACGATAACGAAAGCACAAAATCCGAAAAACGAAAGATCCGACATAAATAAATGCTTTATTTTCGTTTTCATTGTTACAACAGTTCGATATAGAATAGGAGATTCGACATGACTCTGACAACAATCTGTGTCTATAGAACCTGTGTTCGAATGTGCCTAACCTTACCTCTATTAGTCCAAGATTATATAGAGAAAATATTCGACAGAGAAAAAAGATTTGACAGAGAGAAAAGATTCTGCAAGATACTGTCCTAAAAAGTGTTTGGGGACCCGGGTCCTGCCCCAGGGGACATGGATCAATGCAAAAAAAAGTTTTAAAAACGGCCGTTTTTTCGGGAGCAGTGATTTTAATAATGATTAAAGTGAAACAATAAAAGTGTAATATTCCTTTAAATTTCGTAGGGGGGGGTTGTCTATAGTATGCCTGTGAAGGGGCGCATGTTTCCCGTGCTTAGAATTGTCCCTGCACAAAGTGTCATTTATGCAGGAAAAAAAGTCCTTTAAAATCACTCGCAGCTATTATGAATTGTCGGCTCCCGTAATACAGAGAACACTCATTGAAAGTCATTGATAAAAAAATAAATAAATAAATAAATAAAAAAAGCGTGGGGGTCCCCCAAATTCAATTACCAGGCCCTTCAGGTCTGGTATGGATATTAAGGGGAACCCCGCGTCAAATTTAAAAAAAAATTGACGTGGGGTTCCCCCTAAAAATCCATACCAGACCCTTTATCCGAGCACGCAACCTGGCAGGCCGCAGGAAAAGAGGGGGGGACGAGAGAGCGGCCCCCCCTCCCTCCTGAACCGTACCAGGCCACATGCCCTCAACATTGGGAGGATGCTTTGGGGGTCTGTGACCCCTCAAAGCACCTTGTCCCCATGTTGATGAAGACAAGGGCCTCATCCCCACAACCCTGGCCGGTGGTTGTGGAGGTCTGCGGGCGGGGGGCTTATCAGAATCTGGAAGCCCCCTTTAACAAGGGGACCCCCAGATCCCGCCCCCCCCCTGTTTGAAATGGTAAGGGGGTACAAAAGTACCCCTACCATTTCACAAAGAAAGTGTAAAAAATGTTTAAATAAAACAAACACACTTTTGAAAAATTCCTTTATTAAAAATAAAAAAATAAAAAAAAGATTCCAGCGGCGGTAATCCACTCTTGCTATCCAGCAACGGACGGTCATCTCTCCAGCGATGTCTCATGTCATCCAGCGCAGCGAATCCTCCGTCCTTCTTCTGTCTCCGTGGAGGAGACACTGCAAGGATTCCGGCAGCTGACGTTTGTTATATACGGAGGGCGGGGCCACCCGTCACCTGACCCCGCCCCCCTCTGACGCAAGGGGAAACCCGGGGTTCCCTGTGACGTAGGGGTCACCCGCACCCCTCTGATGTAACACAGGCAGGTTTCCGCTACATTAGAGGGGGGCGGGGTCACCTATACGTCACGGGGAACCCCGGGTTTCCCCTTGCGTCAGAGGGGGGCGGGGTCAGGTGACGGGTGGCCCCGCCCTCCGTATATAACAAACGTCAGCCACCGGAATCCTTGCAGTGTCTCCTCCACGGAGACAGAAGAAGGATGCTGCGCTGCGCTGGATGAGATGAGACATCGCTGGAGAGATGACCGTCCGTCGCTGGATAGCAAGAGTGGATTACCGCCGCTGGAATCTTTTTTTTATTTTTTTATTTTTAATAAAGGAATTTTTCAAAAGTGTGTTTGTTTTATTTAAACATTTTTTACACTTTCTTTGTGAAATGGTAGGGGTACTTTTGTACCCCCTTACCATTTCAAACAGGGGGGGGGGCGGGATCTGGGGGTCCCCTTGTTAAAGGGGGCTTCCAGATTCTGATAAGCCCCCCGCCCGCAGACCTCCACAACCACCGGCCAGGGTTGTGGGGATGAGGCCCTTGTCTTCATCAACATGGGGACAAGGTGCTTTGAGGGGTCACAGACCCCCAAAGCATCCTCCCAATGTTGAGGGCATGTGGCCTGGTACGGTTCAGGAGGGAGGGGGGGCCGCTCTCTCGTCCCCCCCTCTTTTCCTGCGGCCTGCCAGGTTGCGTGCTCGGATAAAGGGTCTGGTATGGATTTTTAGGGGGAACCCCACGTCAATTTTTTTTTAAATTTGACGCGGGGTTCCCCTTAATATCCATACCAGACCTGAAGGGTCTGGTTATGGATATTTAGGGGGAACCCCACGTCAATTTTTTTCTTAAATTTGAGGCAGGGTTCCCCTTAATATCCATACCAGACCTGAAGGGCCTGGTAATTGAATTTGGGGGACCCCCACGCTTTTTTTTTAAATTTATTTATTTATTTTTTTATCAATGACTTTCAATGAGTGTTCTCTGTATTACGGGATCCGACAATTCATTATAGCTGCGAGTGATTTTAAAGGACTTTTTTTCCTGCATAAATGACACTTTGTGCAGGGACAATTCTAAGCACGGGAAACATGCGCCCCTTCACAGGCATACTATAGACAACCCCCCCCCTACGAAATTTAAAGGAATATTACACTTTTATTGTTTCACTTTAATCATTATTAAAATCACTGCTCCCGAAAAAACGGCCGTTTTTAAAACTTTTTTTTGCATTGATCCATGTCCCCTGGGGCAGGACCCGGGTCCCCAAACACTTTTTAAGACAGTAACTTGCAAATTAGCCTTTAAAATTAGCACTTTAGATTTTGAACGTTGGAGTCCCATAGACTTTAATAGGGTTCTAAAGTATGCTATATACTAGCTCCGTCGAATCTTCTTTATACATTCGACAGACACCATAAGCCTTCAAAGACAGATTCGACCGTGATTCATGTGGATTTTCGGACGAATGCAATTTTTGAACGAAAAACGAAATAAATAAAAACGAATTTCGGGAGTAACTAAATAAATTAAGTTTTCAGACGAAAACGAAATTCTGAAACGAAATATTTTACTCTGCACATGTCTACCTCGCAGGCGCTTTGGGGGGGGCAAGCCAGGACGACCAGCTTCAAGGGCCGTGAGGTTGACATTTTCCGGCAAGTCTGCATCAGGCCCAACTGAGGCCACATAGTTTGCTGAGTGTTTTTTCAAAAAATTGTGCAGAACGCAGCATGAAAGCACAATATAATTTAGTTTATTTTCCGCCAAGTGGATTGGAGTCAAAAATAGGCGGAACTGTCTGGCCATTATCCCGCAAATTAAAGATCCTCTGATCCGGGTTGAGGGTCCTCATCGGGAAAGGCCGCATCAGATGGTTTGCCAGAACAAACGCCTCATCCACGACGAAAACAAAGGGGAGTCCGTCGACATTCTCCTCTGGAGGTGGCAAGACCAGACTGCCACTCTGGAGACGCCAGTAGAACTCCGTCCGCGCGAACACTCCGCCATCCAACATACGCCCATTTTTCCCCACGTCCGCATACAGGAAGTCATATGTTGCTGACACCACCGCCAACATCACAATACTATTATACCCCCTTGTAATTATATTAGTAGGACCCCGAGTTGGGGGGTGGGACGATGCGGACGTGTTTCCCATCAATTGCACCTCCACAATTGGGAAAGTCAAAATGGCTGGCAAAGTGGGAGGCCACAGTCTGCCATTCCTGTGGCATTGAAGGAAACTGTGGAGTCAAACAAGAAAAAAAATAGTCATTTTGCACATCAACATTGCAAGCAGATTAGACACAAACATTTTTGGCCAAGATCAGTATAACATTTTGGGAAATGAGTATTTAAAGCCAAAAGTATAAGGTCCCCTTATCAGATTCCTCCCCCCATCTGATGGCCCATTGCAAAAAATTAAGGGGGGGGGGGGGGTGTTTTGGACAGGTAACCCTCTCCACTTCATTGAGAGCTGAATGCATTAATAATGTGTGACACTTTGGCCAGCCCCTCCTTGCTTACACTATTGGCAGCCCACCGGACAGGTAAGAAGTGTCATAATGCAAAAAAAAAGGAACAAATGGAAGCACATTTTGACATTCTGCTATTACCTATCAAGATAATAATAGGAGAAAAAAAACTTTAAACTGTAGCATTTGAAAGTATTGAGACAGGCCCTTGCACTACATGCTTTGGTGAATTCATCCATAAATCTGACCAGAAAAAAGTTAGGTATAGTGTGTATTGGGTTTGGCAAAGTCAGCAGATAGAGGGTTGCTATCAGCTGACCTTGCAGTTGGGGGGAGGGGGGTTCCTAATGAGTTTGGCCCACCAAAAAAAAATCCTTCTGTCCCTCTGCATGAATTTAAGCACACACATAACATTTGTACACATTTTAGGGGGTGTTTAGGGGAAAGCAATACTATGGAGCTGACAAAATACATTGCTAAGTGACTAGGCTATAGGTTTATGGGCCCAGAAGAGCATGCTGGGAAAGTTAGTGAAGGCAAATATGCATGAAGGACAAAAAAGGAACTTGAAAAGCTTCCAGCATGCAGGCCTACTATGATGAAGAGGAAAGGTGGCATAAGGCAAATTATAAATGTAGGGGATGTTTTGCAGGACACTATGTCAGCATTAAGGTGCCAAGGGCTGTCTATACCATCATTCCACCAATGGTTGCCTATGAGCTGTCTGACAACTGGTAATGCTCACTACTGTACTGTATCTGTGAAAGAGCAGTGTTGTCACTCTATGACAGAAAGTGTTTTAGGACCATGGAACATCTCATTCTCTCCTTATCTCCATACCATGAAAGAGGGGAGGAGGTCTGGTAGTCCAGCAGGGGAGAACTGGGCAGGGCTGATAACACTTTTTGGAATTTTAGTGCTGCACAGGCAGAGTGCACAGAAGGCTAGAAGGTAACTGGATTTCTGGCAAGAGCAACTGATATATTCCTGTGCTTGCTGCAAGTTTAAGAGACAGAACATTGGAAATGTGCATATATTGCCAAGTTGTACTAAATATGTTTTCTTTTCTTTCTTTCTGACATAAAATATAGCATGACAAAGCAACGCAATCACTTTAACGCACCCCCCCCCCCCCACTAAATACACTATATTATATTGGGATGCCTGCCTTTACATGCACATGAACTTTAATGGCATCCTAGTCTTCCCAGTCTTAGTCTGTAGTGTTCAATATTGAGTTGGCCGACCCTTTGCAGCTATAACAGCTTCAACTCTTCTGGGAAGGCCGTCCACAAGCTTTAGAAGTGTCTCTATGGGGAATGTTTGACCATTCTTCCAGAAGTTCATTTGTGAGGTCAGACACTGATGTGGACAAGAAGTTATGGCACGTAGTCTCCGCTCTAATTCCTCCCAAAGGTGTTTGGTCGGGTTGAGATCAGAACTCTGTGCAGGTCAGTCAAGTTCCTCCACCCCAAACTCGCTCATCCATGTCTTTATGGACCTTGCTTTGTGCACTGGTGCGCAGTCATGTTGGAACAAGAAGGGGCCATCCTCAAACTGTTCCTACAAAGTCCTACAAAGTCCTAAAAAAATAAAAATAAATAAAAATGTTCCACTAAGTCCATCTTCTTCTCTCGCTTCGCAGATGGACCGGAAAAAATGGGAGGCACCCGCCTTATGACGCTATAGCGCAAAAACAGTTCTTTTATAACTGAGGGCGGGGCCACACTGTAACATACCCTGGTGAGCCCGCCACCCTCTCATGCACGGGGACTTCCTAAATGGCTTTCCCGTGGCATCAGAGGGGGCAGGGCCACCCATTTACGTAAATGGGTGGCCCCACCCCCTCTGATGCCACGGGGAAGCCATTGGGAAGTCTCTGTGCATTAGAGGGGGGGTGGGGTCACCCGGGTGCGTCACCGTTTGCCCCCCCCCTATAAAAGAACTGTCATTGCGCTGAAGCGTCATAAGGCGGGTGCCTCCCATGGAGGCGGATCTTTTTTTACATTTTTTTTCCGGTCTGTCGGCGGAGGGAGAGAAGAAGATGAATGGACTTTGTGAGACATTTATTTTTTTTATTTTTTTTAATAAATGACTTGTCCCAAGATGTGTCTTGTGGTTTTTTAAAATTTTGACACTTTTTTGCGAAATGGTAGGGGTACAATGTACCTGTTACCATTTCAAACAGGGGGGGCGGGATCTGGGGGTCCCCCGGTCAAGGGTTTTGGGGATAAGGCCCTTGTCCCCACCAACATGGAGACAAGGTGCTTTGGGGGGCTACCCCAAAGCACCCTCCCCATTTTGACGGCATGTGGCCTGGTATTGTTCAGGAGGGGGGGGCGCTCTATCGTCTCCCCTCTTTTCCTGCGGCCTGCCAGGTTGCGTGCTCGGAAACACCATTTTTTTTTTTTGGTGCAGGTTCCCCATAAAATTCATACCTTCAGGTCTGGTATTGGCCCAGACGTCAAAGACCTGGTAAGGAATTTGGGGGGACCCCCACACAATTTCTTTTTAAATTTTGGTTCGGGGTTCCCTTTAATATTCATACCAGACCCAAAGGGCCTGGTATGGATTTTTGAGAGGACCCCCATGCCGCTTTTTTCAATGACTTTTATCTGTATTGCCGAGATCTGACAATTCATTATAAACGCAAGTAGTTTTAAATTACTTTTTTCCTTTAAAAATTAAATTTTGTGCAGGGACTGTTCTAAACACGGGAAAAATGCACCACTTTACAGGCATACTAAGGAATATTTCACTTTTATTGTTTCAGTTTAAGAATTATTAAAATCACTTGTCCCGAAAAAATGTCCTTTTTCAAAACTTTTTTTTGCATTGATACATGTGCCCTGGGGCAAGACCCGGGTCCCCAAACACTTTTTAGGAAAATAACTTGCATATTAACCCTTAAAATTAGCACTTTTAATTTTTTTCACATTCGTGTCCCATAGACTTTAACGGTGTTCGCGCTTTCGAACAAATTTTTGGCCTGTTCGCATGTTCTGCTGCAAACCCAACCGGGGGGGGGGGGGGGATGTTCAGCTCATCTCTAGTAGTAAGTATGTCCTCCCCGCTACCATGTGCTGCCGGATCCACTAGCTTCTGGGTATAATAAAGCATGTCTCTAGGGGGGTCTTTCCCTGTCTCTCTCGGGGTCTTTGAGGGCTTACCCGCTTCCATCGCCTTCTCCATGCCTCTTGCATGCTGTGAGAGAGGAGCCGCACGCCATGTTGGATTTCCGGTGGTCCGGTCTCTGTCTGTTTACGGGTCAGCATGACCCCTGTAGTTCTTGCCCGTGTCTTCGGGTATGTCTGGGAGGGTTCCTGTGCAGGATTTGCCCCAATTTTGGGTGTTATTTCGGGCTGGGAAGAGGATCGTTGGGGGATCAGTGTGGGAGCTCCGTGATGCACGTCCTCTCACATGCCCCCCCCCCCCCAATGTTCTGACATTTTTAATAATTGTCGTTCCTCTTTTTTCCAAGAAGATACGATTTCTAATCATGCCTGACTGCTCCCTGGGAAATCGTTATCTTTTGGAAAGGCTTGAGGCATCTTCTTATATCTGTATAGATATAAGGAATCTCTGTTTACGCCTTCAGTTTACAAGCAGACGTATATTCATTTTTACCTTTTGCCAGTGGGGGATTGTCTCCATATCTCTTTCATGTCTGCGTGGCCAGTAGTCAGTAGATAGCACTCCTGATCACTTGCAGAATATTTTTCAGATGCCACAACTTGGAACAATGATTTTGGTGGAATTAATTTCACCACAGAAATTCTGAATTTCATTTAATAAAATGCTTAAAGTATATGTAAGGCCAAAACATTTATTAGTGTTTGGATGGAGTAGGGAAGGTTTTTTTCTTGAAATGATACCTAGTGCTTCTGGGTATGGGGAAGTGTGTGCCCTCCTCCTATGTGACAGTGCTCGGGTCTTGCAGCCAATTGAAGTAGAAAAGATGAAGCTGGATAGCCGCACTCCGAATTATTCAACTTTATTTCAAAAATATAATTAAAATCATAGCATCTAGGCTGGTAAACAGGCTAACTGCACAGCCGCTGACATGTTTCACACCAAACACGGTGCTTAGTCATAGCTATGATTATATTATTGAAATAAATTTGAATAATTCGGAGTGCGGCTATCCAGCTACATCTTTTCTACTTCAGTTCCTGTTGCAAACAGAGCCAGCACCCTGTGGGATTGTGGAGACAGCTGTTTTGGGAGAAGTCATTACCTTAGAGCGGTAATTCTTTGTCTTGCAGCCAATTGCTAGGTCCCATCACTGTCACATGACCTGGAGAGTGGCATCACTGCTCCACTTGAATGGTCTAAGAAAGTTTGTTTGTGTAGCACTAACCCCCAAAGGAGCTGCTGGTTATTTTTGGGGGTAAAAAAGTGCAATGAAAAAGTGCTATTAGTGCTTATGTACCCTATACGTACTACAGTATACTATGTTGTAGTACGTATAGGGTACATAAGCACTAATAGCACTTTTTCATTGCACTTTTTTACTGACCGCTTTATTATTATAATGCACTTTATCATGGAATACAAATTATGATCATTCACAAATTATTATACACAATTGAATATCACTGATTTTCTCGATATAAATGACCATTGTGTCTAGACCTAGTATAGGTATATAAAGGTATTATATTTTATACCCTTAAGCAGATAATTCCCTGGAACCCTTAACTCCCACTGTGTTTAAATTTAAATAAAAAAAATGATGATATTTATTAAGTAGCGCCAATTACCCCGTTCTAATATATTATCAATCCTTTTGAAAAGACTCCATTGGGGGGGGGGGGGGGGGGTTTCGGGGAGGCTGCAACCAATCTCTGTATAACCTAAGCTTGGCTCTATATAATATTAAAATTACAAAGACAATCATTTGTCCTACATGGGCAAGGTGACAGTGGGGTTGATTACTAAAACTGGAGAGTGCAAATTCTGGTGCACCTCTATATAGAAACCAATCAGATTCCAGGTTTTTTTTTTGTGTAGCAGTACCCCCGTAGGTGCTGCTGAAAGTTGTAGTCCATCTGTCACCCTGCCCAGCCCGGCATTCACTTCCCACTCACTTTTGAGACAATGAACAGTCCATGTGGTTGTTTTTGTATTTTTATTGAAGGGTTTGAACTTGGATAGGGATAGGAATACATGGGATGCCCAGAAGAATTATAGAACAGACAGAACTATGTACAACTCCCTGTACACGACACTTCTTCAAACTCCTCCTGCACAACACTTGCTTGCAGACGATCAACACAGCGCAACACTTGACTCCAGGCACAGCTAGCACAGTCAGGCCACAGTCAAGAGATTGCCATTTGAAGGCAGGACCCCGGGTCCCTTTTAGTGTAGCAAAAATAGAATAGAAAGTCTTTAGTACTAGCAGTCCTATGGTGGACTACTGATCCCTGCCAGTCCTCTTGAGACCCTACCAGCCCTCCTGGCTGCAGCTGCCTGACTCCACTGGCTCTGCATCCATCTCAGACTGCACACTCCTAGTACACCCTGGCATGCCTCCCCAGCTCTCCCAACTGTGCCTGACACTCACGGACACCCGGTGGATCCCTCCTGGAGACTTGCCCAGCAGTACTCTCCACTGTCCTCTCCTGCTCCTGGTTAGAACAACCCTGTGGTTTGTATGAGGGTCCCTTCCACTCCCGCCCAAGGTCACCAAGGTCACCCCCCCCCCCCCCCCCAGACTGGTGAGCTTCCTCAAAGGCCACGACAGCTAGTAATCCATCTCCCAGTTCTACCTGTCAACTCCTCCCCAGCTGTGATACACAGAAAAGAAACAAATCCTCCTACATAAATTGCACCTTTTTATCTGCAGTCTTCTCTTCTCTACAGCCATTCAAAAAATTCATAATGGTTGTCTATCTATCTATATCTATCTATCTATCTATATCTATCTATACCTATCTCTATCTATCTATCTATCTATCTATCTATCTATCTATCTATCTATCTATCTATCTATCTATCTATCTATCTATCTAAGAAGGATTGGAAAAAAAAGACATGTTTTGACAACTAATAGGATGGCTTTCTAATACATTATAAAGAACAATGGCCAGTTTCTACAATATCTTAAACTTAAAGGGGTTGTAAAGGTAAATGTTTTTTCACCTTAATGCATTCTATGTATTAAGGTGAAAAAACATCTGACAGTCCCGGCACCCCAAGCCCCCCCGTTTTACTTACCTCACCCCTCGAAAGTCCTGCGCTCGTCCCCCGACGTCCTTTCCACCGTTCAGCCTGGCCGCTGATTGGCTGGAGTGGATGGTTTTAAAGCAGTGCAGCCATTGGCTCGCGCTGCTGTCAATCACATCCACTGACACAGAGCGCCGGGGGGCGGGGCCGTGTGATACAGCGAGCGGCTATAGCCGCCGGCTGTATCACAGGAGCGCGCTCGCAGGTGCTTCTCACCATGCGAGGGAGCTCGCATGAACGTGAGAAGCACCAGCGGGAGGAAGCCGAGACAGCCGCCGAGGGACCCCAGAAGAGCAGGTTCAGGGCCACTCTGTGCAAAATAAGCTGCACAGTGGAGGTAAGTATAACAGGTTTGTTATTTAAAAAAAAAAAAAATTCACTTTACAATCCCTTTAAGTCACATTCATTTAAATTCAAGGAAGAGGGGGTAGGGCAGTTGGTTAAAAAAAATTTATATATATATATATATATATATATATATAGAGAGAGAGAGAGAGAGAGAGAGAGAGAGAGAGAGAGAGAGAGAGAGGGAGAGGGAGGGAGAGAGAGAGAGAGAGAGAGAAAATATGAAAATCAGGCTTGATCCTATACAAAGAAAGGGTAATTCTGCCATATTTCTGTAACATATGTAGAGTTGCCCAGATGTAGGAGAGCGCCGGTCTTGTCCCCTTGATCACATGAAGACTAAAATTCCCTACTGACATCTAGATCAGCTGATGATGTTTAAATAAACCTTGCATCATAACACTTTAGTTTCTATGCCAACTTAACTGTAATGTCATACATTACCTTACTGAATTTGATCTCACATGCTTAATATTTAAAGAAGAATTCCATGTATGGATATTTCTACTAGCTTGGACCAGTGTAACTATGTATTTACTATACCTGTGGGATCCCTCTAGAAGCAGGAAATCACTGTAGTTGGCAACACTACTCCAGTGATCTCCACTAGTTTCCAGGTCCCATGGCAAGCAGCCGGTCTACTGCATTCAGAACACAGGAAGTCGGTCGCTGGGCACAGGCACCATTCAGCAATTTTCTCAACCCATGTTTTGATTGGACTAGGTGGAGAGTGTGACATTTTTGCCCCTCCTCTTCACATTGTCCAATCAGAGAATGGTTTGCATTCATTGTGATAAGGCAACGTTTTCTCTGAATGGTGCTGGTCCTGGGCAGGCAAGCTCCTGTGTTCAGAATGCAGCAGGGCAGCCGCTCGGCACAGGACCCGGGAGCTAGTGGAGATCACTGGAGTAGTGGTGCCTAACACAGTTATTCCCAGCTTCCACAGGGATCCCACATGTATGGTGAATGCATACATTGGTCAAAACTGGACCAATGTAACTATGTCAAAATATCTACACCTAATAATCTTCTTCTTTAACCACTTGCCTCCCACCCACCGTCAAATGACGGAGGGATGGTGCGGCTCTTGTTCTGGGTGGACATCATATATAGCGGCACACCTATATGGCTGCTCCCGTGCACCCACAACCCTGAACTCTGTAAAATGCCACTGACGTGGCTCTCTAACCATGTGATTGGCTGTGTCCAATTAAAGCCAGTCACATGGAAGTGTTGGTAATCGGCTCTCATCGCCTCACACTGACAGAGTGTGTAGGGAGGAGAGCAAATCAGCGGCATCTCCTCGCAGGGGACAGCAAGACAGGTAATCATGGCACTGATCATCAGTACCCTGATTACAATAAAGTGCCAGCAGTACCAGCATTCAGTGCTCACCAGTGCCAGCAATGAGTCCCCATTAGTAATGCCAGTCAGTGCTGCCTTTCAGTGCCCATCAGTGACGCCCATCATTGCCACCCATCAATGTAAAAAAAACATTTTTTTGCTCAGTTTAGGCTGACACGTATTCTTCTACATATTTTTGGTAAACAAAATCACAATAAGCATTTATTGATGTTTGCGCAAAAGTTATAGCGTTTACAAAATAGGGGAACATTTTATGGCATTTTTATTAATTTTTTTTTTTTTACTAGTAATGGCGGCGAATTGCGATTTTTATCATGACTGCGACATTATGGAGGACACATCAGACATTTTTGACACATTTTTGGGACCATTGTCATTTATACAGCAATCAGTGCTATACAAATGCACTGATTCCTGTGTAAATGACGCTGGCAGTGAAGGGGTTAAAGTGGTTGTAAACACTTACAAACCATTTTGACCTACAGGTAAGCCTAGAAGGGTCACTAGGCAGTGCCCGAGTGACCCAATGATCAGTCCGCCCCTGGAATCAAGCCCTTGAATTTTTTTATTCTTTTTTTTGCAATACAAAATGGCATCGGTTTACAAAAAAAAAAAGAAATGTTGCTGCTTCTTCTGCTTACCTACAGTAAATCTTCATGTGCTCCATAGATCAGGATTTAATCCCGCTCGACAGTTTTGGACCCGTGACAAGCTTCGGGCTCTGGAATCCGAAAGGCCTATTAAAATTTGTATCAGTTTCACATTTGGGTCCAATTAGTTATTTGGACTGAAATGAAACATTTTTTTTTTTGTTTACTGGAAACACTGTCCTATGGTTTCATGTCCACGTAGGTCTTCGAGAAGTCATAAAGCTAGGGTTAGCTGGCAAAAAAAAACAAAAAAAACACTGTTTTAATGACAGTGGATGACTATGAGATGCCACAAACACACATGGAAATTGTCTGCCAAAAGCAAATGTGTTTGTATTAAACCTAACAAAAGAAATATGTGTAGAGAGTGGCGTGATTTCACATACTTGTATGTTTATTCTTTCCTGGATGTAGCCTGTCAATTGGCTTAAGTGTTGTTGCAGCTTTTTGGCCAAATTTGAATAAACATGTTTGAGTTAACCTGTCATCTCACCAGTGGCACGAATAGCTAACATTTCTTAAATGCTTTAACATTTTACTGTAATTTAATTTTTAAATCTGTACCTTTCATAAAAGCCTATGCTTAGTACAAAAATAAAAATCAACAAAACGTGCATGACTTACTATGAATGCAACGGGTTTGATTTACTAAAGGCAAATAGACTGTGCACTCTGCAAGTGCATTTTCTTTAGAGCTTAGTAAATGAGGGTAAGCTCTGCTGACTTCCACAATCCAATCATGTGTAAGCAAAAATGCATTTTTTTTTTGTTTTTTTTCTTGCATATGATTGAGTATTCTCATATATGAGGAACAATAGGATTTTTTTACGGTGCCATAATTAACCACTTCCAGACTGCCGCACGTCGATATACGTCCTTACTTTGAAGAGGAACATCGTTGTTATGACAGCAGCTAGCTTCTTCGGCCGGTAGTCCGCTTTCCAAAAAGAGTGGTCTCTACGGTGGATTCGCCGCGACATCACTTTTATTAGCGGTAGGAGAGGAGTGCCCTCTGCCGCTTACCGGCGGAGGTGATCGGATCCTCACCCTTGATGGGCATGGAGACAAGTGAGGGAAAGATGGCCCCCAGCCGTCTCCATAACATTGCAGGGCGGAAGTGACGTCAAAACGTTATTTCCTTCCCAGGGCTTTTTTTCTCAGAGAAAGGGTGCAGGAACTCAACCATGCCCGCCACACACACATACCTGCAAAATGGCATCAACTACAGGCTCTTCCCTCTGCATACAACCCCCTCTCTCCACTGCCCTCTTCTTCTTCCACCTCCTTAAAAGCTCCACCATCTGTCATATGTCTTACCTTTGTTGCAATATTAAAGCGGAGGTCCACCCTAAAGTGGACCTTCCTCTCATTGGAACCCTCCCCCCCTCCGGCGCCACAATTGGCACCTTTCAGGGGGGAGGGGGGTGCAGGTACCTGTACAGTACAGGTATCTGCACCCACTTCCGGTGTAGATTCTGCAGAAGGTACGCCCCTTTCCACAGAATCTACATCCCTTTCCGAAGGTCCCCCACTGCCTGCTGGGAAACACACGGATTCCAGAGACAGCGGGGACCGTCCTTATTGCGCAGCGCGACTTGCGCATGCGCAGTAGGGAACCGGGAAATGAAGTCGAAGGGCTCCACTTCCTGATTCCTATACCCAAGATGGCGGCGGCAGCACCCGAGAGACGATTGAGAGATCGGCTTCGGGCGCCGACATCGCGGGTGCGCTGGGCGGGTAAGTGTCATTATTTTAAAAGTCAGCAGCTGCAGTATTTGTAGCTGCTGGCTTTTAAAAAAAAAAACGGCGAACTCCCGGCGGACTCCCGCTTTAAGCTGAAGCACCTATCTGGCTGTAGTACCTCCCAGCATACCAAACTATACTACAGTCACTTGCAAGGGCGATCAACAGGCCTGTTAACCTAATTGAACATTTCAATGGATACATTGTTTTAACTTAACCTCCCTGGCGGTACGATTATTTCGGATTTTAGGTGCTGAAAGCGGTACAATTATTTTGCATGGAAATTTGGCGTTTTATATTGTAGTGCTGTAATTCATAGGAATAACTCACTTAAATCTGTCCAAACCAGAGTCTAGCAGACATCCCGGGTATGATAAAGTTTGAAAAATGAAATCATAAATTATAATTTAATAAATAACTATAAATAATTATACCAAATAATAATATAACAATAATAAAAATTATTCAATAATGTAATCAAATCAAAAACACTGAAATTTGCTCAGTTGCAGAATTGTCACTGTCGTTACTTTTCAATATTTGATGACGGATTTCCCCACAAATCGCTATCGCTCAATTCTGCGAGTGATTCTAATTTATTATCGCTGTTTTCTAGCTGGTCTAAAATCATTTTTGATGTAAAGGGACAGTTTTGGTTGCTATGGACAATCTCCAGTTTCCAGGCATAAAGAACAGTTTTTATAATATAAAACTACATGCAGGACACTGGGCAGACCACTAGGGACAAAGGGGATGTGAAATAATTACATACAGCAATGTAATCTGTAAGATTACATTATACTGTATGTATACTGTGTGTTTTACTTTTTGAATTTGGCGCCGATCTCCGTCCCTGCGCGTCGCAACGCTCGCAGGGAACGGAGATCGGCTCTGTGATGAATCGAGCGGAGGACTTGCCGCTCATACAGTGCAGGGACATCGCTGGATCCAGGGGACAAGGTAAGTAAACCTCCTCCTGCATATAGCGATGCAGTCCAGAGTCTGACTTGGGGTTACCGCTTTTGGTACAAAATTTCCACTCCGAGCCAGACTCAGAAACACCGCCAGGGGGGTTAAGGAAGATGTAGGACCATAGAAGAAGTATTTATTGATGGCAATTAGATTTTAGGAGGGTATTCATGGGAAACATTTGGTTGACCTAGCAGAACCCCCCCCAGTGTCAGACCAGTACTTGAGAGGACATTCAAGCTGGCATTCAGTCAGTCTTGTCTAGGTGTGTGGTTATACAGATCAAGGAAACATGAGTCTCTAAATATTTACTAGCATTGTCGTAATTATACTCCGTTGGATTTTGTCATCTGTTGCAAGACTTTGTTCTGTGTTGGAAGTCAATAAAGTGCATCTCTCTGGAAGAATCGGGTTGCTACGGAAGATTATAATAACTACTAATCAATTATATACCCGCGCTATATATCAGAGTGATCGGGAGCTTTTAGTTAGTTCCGTTTCCGGTAACTGAGCTGGGAGTGTGCAGGGCGTGCACTCTCAGCACAGCTGTGTCTGCAATGCAGAACGCAAATATGCGGCCGCTGGGCAACAAGTCCCACGTGCCGAGGGGCCGCATATTTACGTACAGCGGTTCATTTTTGGAATCCTTCTTTAACATGCATTCACAGCGCTTCCCATTTGCATAAGCACCTTTATTTTACACATTTAATATTGTGAAGTGTTATTTTTTTTAGATTCTTTATTTAAAGCAGGGTTCCACCCTAAAGTGGAACTTCCGCTCATGGGAACCCTCCCCACCCTCCGGTGTCACATTTGGCACCTTTCAGGGGGGAGGAGGGTGCAGATACTTGTTTAAGACAGGTATTTGCACCCACTTCTGGGCATAGACTCCCGTGGGAGTCTATGCCGTTTCCTGTCCCACCGTGCTGTCTGCTGGGACCCACACGGGTCCCAGAGACAGTGCGGACCATTCCTAGTATGCTGCTTTACTTGCGCATGCGCAGTAGGGAACCGGGAAGTGAAGCCACAACGCTTCACTTCCTGATTCCCTCACCTAGAATGGCGGCGGCAGTAGCCGAGACCCGAGCGAACGATCGGTCTCGGCTGCCGACATCGCTGGACCCTGGGACAGGTGAGTGTCCATTTATTAAAAGTCAGCAGCTGTAGTATTTATAGCTGCTGGCTTTTAATATTTTTTTTGTAGGTGGAATCCCTCTTTAAGAGGTTCACCAAAGTATACAACCAATATATCGTAATTATTTTAGACACCCAGCACCAAGATAGGTAACACTGGTACATTGAAATACCCCAAGAGCCCTTTGCCCACAGAGAGAGGATAAACCAGCCCCTACCCTGTCCACCTTTAGGAATTCCCTGAAAACTCATTTATTCAGGGAAGCCTATCCCACACCCACCTAACTGTCCCGAGCCACCACCATCAAATCATTCTCTGCAGCTATTACCTTGTGTACCACCACCCCTCCCTTTAGAATGTAAGCTCTACGAGCAAGACCCTCCTGTACCTTTTGTATTGTACTGTAATTGTGTTGTCCCCCCTATACATTGTAAAGCACTGCGTAAACTGTTGGCACTATATAAAGTGTCTATAATAATAATAATATAATAACTTGTAAGGTAGAGTGTTGGGTGAAAACCAAACCAAATTCTAAAGACAGGGAGGAAAGTAGGTATGGTTCTAATTGAGATCCACAGGTCTATAAAATATTCGGACAAGGTATTTGTTTCAGATTTCATGCACACTAGCGTTTTGTTTTTTTTATAAGCTCAAAAAAATGCTGGATGAAAAATTTTGATAATAGCATTTTTGTGCTTTCCTGTAGTAGCATTGTAGTAGCTTTTAGGGGTGTTAACATTTTATAAGTGTTTTTACAGTACATGAAAAAAAAAAATGCTCCAAGTGTTTAGGAGTGTTTAGCGTTTTTTGTTTTTTTACGCTGGGAAAACGTTCCCAAAAACTCTACAAAAACTATTTTTTTTCTGCTCCTAAACACTGAAGCTTAACCACTTTAATGCCGGGCACTTTCACCCTCTTCCTGCCCAGGACAATTTTCAGCTTTCGCACTTTGAATGACAATTGAACGGTCATGCAATTCTGTACCCAAACACAAATTTATCATTTTTTTGAGACGGATAGAGCTTTCTTTTAATCACCACTAAGTTTTTTTTTATTGTTTGCTAAACAAATAAAAAAAATACCAATAATTTTTCAAAATAAAATGTATTTCTTTGTTTCTGTTACAATTTTTTTTAAGCAAGTAATTTTTCTCCTTCACTGATGTGCGCTCATGAGATTGCACTGACGGGCACTGATTGGGCGGCACTGACAAAGAGGCATTAATATGCAGCACTAATGGGCACTGATAGGCGGCACTGATGCACTTTTAACCACTTCAGCCTCGGAAGATTTGGCTGCTGAATGACCGGGCCATTTTTTTTGATTCCGCACTGCATCGATTTAACTGATAGGTGCTCGGTCCTTCGACGCTGCGCTCAAACAAAATTGACTTCCTTTTTTTTCCCACAAATAGAGTTTTTTTTGGTGGTATTTGATCATCTCTGTGGTTTTCATTTTTTGCACTATAAACAAAAAAAGAGCAACAATTTTGAAGAAAACACAATTTTTTGTACTTTTTGCTATAATAACTATCCCCATTTTTTTTTTTTTAAAGCGATTTTTTTTCACAGTTTAGGCCAATATGTATTCTTCTACATATTTTTGGTAATATAAATCACAATAAACGTATATTGATTGGTTTACGTTATAAAAAGTTATAGCGTCTACAAAATACATCCCTCTCATTTTATCGTTGGATATGAAGGCAAGCGGTCACAAATACACACATGTTTGTCAAGAGCTGCTGCTATAGGCTTCTTTAGTCATCTGCCCTATGAAAGAAACAATTCCATCTTTAACAGGGCTTATCTCCCGATCCCAGGAGGGGAGGGCCCGAGTGTGTCCTCAGGCCCTCCTTGCTCTTTCTATTCAGGCCATCCCTCCCACTGTGGAGGAGGAGGGTCTTGGGTCAGCGGTGGGTCCCTTTCCTAGGAGTGGCATCTGTGAACATTGAGTTACATCTGTGCAGCTGGAAGTCCCCGGGGTGGGAATTTAAAGGAACCTGTACCCTTGCATGTTTTCAAGTATTGGAACGTTTACCACATCATTAAAACAGCTAAATATGGTCTCTTCTCGCTCATACCCCTGAAGAAGTAGAGAGTAGAGAAGTAGAAGTGAGAAATACCCCTATCCAGACTGTGCTGATCCTCGGATGTTGCCCTGTTGTGGCTTTTGTTTGTTCCGCCACCTCAGCTCACAGGCTGCCATTTTGATATCCAGCATTTGGGGATTTATCTAAGACCTTCGGTACAACATTCATGCATCCGCCCCTGAAGAAGCAAACAGGGTCTTATGAAATGCATAGGGCTTTATTGATGCTTGTTTTATGCCAGTACATGCTGGGTATTATTGATGTCTGCATTATGTTTACATACTTCCCTGTCCACATGTATGTACATTTTATTTTCTTATTGTGTATGTGTATTTACTGACCAAGCAACTTTTAAGTTTTATTGTTGCTCATGGATGTGCAACATTTGTAATAAATCTTTGTATATTTACTTTCATCTGTGTTGTGTACATTGGCTATTATGCCGGGTAACTCACAATCGTTGTTGCTGCTCTCTTACATAACATTTTTAAACAAATAAATTGATTTTGTCTCAGTGTTTGCTGTGGACATTGGCTAAACCTCTCTCCCCTCATCTAAAGTCCCAGGGCTATTTTTCTTGTTTTTTAGCAAGAGGAATGCCAGTAACCGGCACTTCCTGTTTACACTGTGACCAGCTGTGATTGGACACAGCTGATCACATGGTAAAGAGCCTAGGTCATAGGCTCTTTACCATGATTGGAGATGCGGTGTGTCCGAGCTACCACCACCGATCGCCATGCTGCACGCCCCCAGGGGTGTGCAGGAGCAGCATGTTGTGAAGGCTGTCATATGACGCCCAGTCACAACAATTAAACCACCACCCAGCCATAATTTTGCTATAGGCCATGCAAGAAGGTGTTTAAATAACGTAACATAGTGTGCATGGACACATAGGATAACACTATTAGCTTCTAGGAGCAAAAATAAAATGCTCATTAGAGCTTCTGAAAGCTTAAAAAACACACTTGTGTGCATGAAGCCTAAATGACTCTAATGCCGCGTACACACGACCGGACTTTTCGAGGGACTAGGTCCGACGGTCTTTCCGATGGACTTTCGGCGGAGTTCCGACGGACTTTCCGAATGAACGGACTTGGCCACACACAATCACACCAAAGTCCGACAGATTCGAACGTGATGACGTACGACCGGACTAGAATTAAGAAGTTCATAGCCAGTAGCCAATAGCTGCCCTAGTGTTGGTTTTTGTCTGTCGGACTAGCATGCACATGAACGGATTTCTCTGTCCGGCGGAGTTCCGGTGGAAAAAATTAAAACATGTTCTATTTCTAAAGTCTGCCGGATTTTTGGCAAGCAAAGGTCCGATGGAGCCCACACAAGATCTTTGCTGTCAAAAAGTCTGGTCGTGTGTACGTGGCATTAGTCTTGGGAAATTAGGGCAGTAAGGGAGTGACCAGCAGGAGCTATAGGGGCAGATAAACCTGAGGATAAGTGGCATAATCTGGCATACCTTAATGATTTATAAACTTAAAAATGTGGCTGTGCTATAAAACTGTCCAAAACTTTATATATAAACATGCAA
The DNA here is from genome assembly GCF_037356315.1 of Lithobates pipiens. Lineage (NCBI taxonomy): Eukaryota > Metazoa > Chordata > Amphibia > Anura > Ranidae > Lithobates > Lithobates pipiens. The sequence continues at coordinate 24,072,022 of NW_027507791.1, forward strand.
ATTCATAGATACATAAACATGTATTAAAAAATTCATCAATCAAAAATTCATATATACGAAAATATTTAACTAATGTGAAAATGTGCCAAATGCTATCCAAAATTATTATTAAATAATAAGTGGAAACAAAGTTTTCAGTGCAATTATCAGGGCATAAAAGTCCATAAAATATGTCCCAAATGGACAGCATAAATCTATGAAGTGCTCCTGTAGCACCTGTTCCAAATGGCTTAACTCCTGTGTTCAGGATGTGGGAGGCAAGTGGAGGTCACTGGGGTAGCAGACTAGCAGTGGGTATTTCAGTGATTTCCAGCTTCCAGCGGCATTGGCCAGGTATGGACCAAGTTGGACCAGTGTAAATATGTATAGCATGCTGATACCTGGAATTATTCTTTAAGGTGGATCACTGTATTAGTCGAATGCCTCGCACACATGATCCGATTGTTGGCCAACAAAACCGCAAATATTTGTCCGAAGGGCGTTGACCCAAACTTGTCTTGCATACACACAGTCACACAATTGTTGGCCAACAATTTACGAACGTAGTGACGTACTAGACATACTATGTGTTTTTTTTTAGCTCTTTAGTGCCACCCATTGGGTTCCTTCTGCTAATTTTGTGTTAGTAGAAGTTTAGTGAGTGTTGATTTACACTTTTCTTTTACCGTTTTTCATTTAGCGCATTTCAGTTTGCGCTTTTCATTTTGTGCTTTTCAGTTAATTTCTGAATGGCTGTTCGTCAACCAGACATGTTGCGGAATCTGAGAAGATAACGTGTTATTTATTATTGGCCTTGGAGTTATTGCTTTGATGTTATTTTTTGGTTGAATAATGATTTGATTTGGTATATTTTCTATATTTTTGGATGCATAGAATGAACTTTTTGATTAAGTTCTATTGCCAGATAGCATGTCTAATTTAATTTTTTTAATTTTTAAATGTACAATAAAAAAATTGTGGAGAATAATACTTCAAATGACAGTTTGGGAGTAGGCAGTTACATTTAAAAAAAATACAATGTAAAATTGACAAGTGACACCAACATAGTTATATCTTTGATCTTAAAAACTAGAGGATAATGGCGTTGTGGTAACTTGAACAAATAAAAAAAAACAAGTATAATAATATTATTCTTGATATCACTAGAAAAAAAAAAGCCTTTGAAAATTAATTTGCAATAACTCCATCAGTATCACCAGCAAAGCAGCTTCATTATTATCCCATTCAAGAAGAAGAGAATTGTGCGCTGCATTTGGAGATTTCATAATTTGCCACGTCACGAATGTTAATTTTTCATTACAAACGCTAATTTACAAGACCGACCGCTTCTGCTTCCGAGCATGCACGTTTGTACTTTGGACTTTTTGTCCGACGGACTTGTGTACACACGCTCAGAAAATCCGACAACACACATTTGCCCGCGGAAAATTTGAGAACCTGGTAGCCAACATTTTTTGGCGGAAAGTCCGACAACAATTGTTCTATGGAGCATACACACGGTGGATTTGCCAACAACAGCCTGCCATGGAACATTTCCCATCAGAAAGTCAGATCGTGTGTACGGGGCTTTAGTTACTATATGGACCCTTTCTGCACTTATACAAGGTGATCACATCCTTCCACTTCTCGATGGTTCATAAATTAATTTCGGTTACATTTTCTCTCTTAGCTGATGTCCTCCATGCCCCTTATTATTAAGCTGTCCTTTGCACCCTTTCTAGGTCCCCATCTTTTTGGTGAGCTTTTGCCGAAAACTAAATTTTATATTTAAGATGTTTTTTGATAACTGTAAAACCATGTCTCCCTGTGTTGAGTCTCTGCCTCGTTCAATACAAGAGACGTGCATTTCATCAACAGAAAAGTAATTCATAAACATATTGGTTTTCACTTAAATTACAACACCATTTGAAGATCAATTTTTATATTGAATACAAAAATGGACAGATGGAAAAGGAAAAATATTAACGAGAAAAAAAAAAAAAGGCCAAAGCTGTGGAAAGACATATAAATGAAACAAGTCCAGTGGTTGCATGTGGCATTGATTATCACATTGATTAAAAGCAAGATTCATCCCTCTATCCCACCTCCCTCCCACAAGCCACTAACCACAACTATTTTTTAGGGCCTTCCATTGCCCTACTTATTTTAGATTCATGTTCTTGAACTCTTGTGGTTCAGACGGTTTGTGTTCTGGGTAGCCAAAAGGAGGAAAATAAAGAAAGAAAAAGGTCCTGTTAGATGCACAACGTTGACAGTTGACACAGTGAGGGCATTCTCTGATTGTAATCAAATTCCGGAGGAATCGTTACCCATTTGATAGACGGTTAAATAGTAGGACAACGGTCAAGTTAACCTGGAAACCTGGAAAACACAACTGAATTTAAACTGGCAGATATGAAAAGTGGAACATGAATTTTTGTTTTTAAAGCAATTGTGTCACAGAATACTAACTTCTTTTTGTGTTTCTTAAAAATAAAGAGTATATAATTCTCCCATTTACTTATAAGGTTTTATTTTAATACAGTTTGGGGAATCATAAAAAAAAAAAATATATATATATATATATATATATATATATATATATATATATATATATATATATTTATATTATATAAATATAAAATGTGGAAACCTGGAAAAAACAACTGAATTTAAACTGGCAGATATGAAAAGTGGAACAAGAATTTTTGTTTTTAAAGCGATTGTGTCACAGAATACTAACTTCTTTTTGTGTTTCTTAAAAATAAAGAGTATATAATTCTCCCATTTACTTATAAGGTTTTATTTTAATACAATTTGGGGAATCATAAAAAAAATATATATATATATATATATATATATATATATATATATATATATATATATATATATATATATTATATATAAATATAAAATATGGAAACCTGGAAAAAACAACTGAATTTAAACTGGCAGATATGAAAAGTGGAACATGAATTTTTGTTTTTAAAGCGATTGTGTCACAGAATATTAACTTATTTTTGTGTTTCTTAAAGATAAAGAATATATAATTCTCCCATTTACTTATAAGGTTTTATTCTAATACATTTTGGGAAATCATAAAAAGTTATATATATTATATATATTATATACGTATAAAATATTTAATAATATAAAAGAATAATAAAACATATAATAATAAGGACACCCTGGATTATTTATTGAATTAGTAAATTCAATTCTGTCCCAGGCTGCTTTTTATAAGTTTACCTTAACATGGTAAAGAGCAGGGATAAGCAAACCAATTAGGGTGGATCAATATCTGACTTGGACCGGGTTTTTTAATAAATGGTGGATTTTCGCACAATAACATAAAAAGATCAACCATACTAAATAAAATGCTTAATTAAATGAAATCAATCAAAATACTAAATCAATTGATTAAAAAATATGAAGCTTTCATATACTTTATTTATATTTTTAACACTGAAAAATCTGGTTGGTCCCCTCCACCACCAAACAGATTAAAAAAATGCCAGTGCACAGAAAGCCTACATTGTACATTTTCATCTGAATCTTATTCCCCTTAAAGAAGCAAAAAAACAAAACACTAATGATCAATTTATTGAATGCAACGAGATCCTGCATAAAAGCAAACAGGAACTCTCATTCCTCACCACCACTACTCAGTCAATGCTTTTTCCAAAGTAGATGACATTAGGAGAATTACAGAACTGACCACCTTTTAACATTTTAAATATGAGTCCCTCTGTAGAATTTGATATCCCTTGACAACAAAACTCTAAAACAATGTAATAAACATGAACACTACAACACTATGGTGGCAGTGGGAAGTGTGAGAGTCCCAACCAACATACTTTTTACTAGTATGACCTGTCACTGCCCCCCCCAACAACCCCATACCCATCTTCCCTTCCCCAACCATAATCTCCCTCTAATCTATTTTATCTGGCTCTCCAAGAATCTTAATAACATAAATAGTACCCTGTAAATGGCAGAAATATTTCACCACCACAAATAGATCTTGTCTGTAGCTCTGATATTGAGGTATTAAATTGCACACATTATTATATTTATTATTATATTTATTATACAGGATTTACATAGAGCCAACAGTTTGTGCAGCGCATTTTAATATAAAGGGAAAAAATACAGCAACAATACAATTCAATGCAAGAGGGTTAGGAGGGCCCTGGTACTGGGAGCTTACAATCTAATAGGGAGGGCCTGGTGGAACAAAAGGTAGTAACTGTGAGGGGTGAACTGGTGAGAGAAATAAAATATTTGGTTATTAGCTGAGGGCAGGATAGTTTTTTTTTTTTTTTTAAAGATTAGTTTTCAGGGATCACCTAAAAGTGGACAGAGTAGGAGATAGCCGGACAGATTGGGGTAGGGAGTTCCAGAGAATGGGAGAGGCTCTGGAGAAGTCCTGAAGATGAGCATGGGAGAAAGAGACAAGGGATCTAGAGAGTAGGAGGTCTTGGAAGGAGAAGAGAAGATGGTTTGGATGATATTTTGAGACAAGATTGGTGATGTAGCTTGGGACAAGGTTATAATGGCTTTATAGGTTATTGTTAATATTTAGAATTTAATTTGGGCAATGGGAAGCCAGTTAATGGATTGGCAGAGAAGGGTGGTGAACGCTGAATGGTTGGTAAGGTGGATGAGTGCGGCAGCAGCATTCATGACATCAGTCAGAGAAGATAGCCTGCTAAGAGGTATGCCTAGGTATAGGGAGTTAAAATAGTCAACGCAAGAGATAACAAGGGAGTATTATAGATCTTGATGTAGAAGTCAAAAAATGGGGTGGGGGGGGGGGGGGGGATCAGGCAGGAGGAAATATGATAAGCTCAGTTTTAAAAAGATTTAGTTTGAGGAAGTGGTGTGACATCTATGGTGATATGTCATATATAGTTACATAGTAGATGAGGTTAAAAAAAGATACAAGTCCATCAAGTCCAACCTATTTGTGTGATTATTTTTCATTGTTACATGTCAGTCAATAAGTTAGTAGGTGAGGAGTACAAACACAGATTTGAGTGTTATCGGCATAGAGATGGTACTGGGAGCCATGCAAGTTTATCAAGTGGCCAGGGGAGGAGGTGTAGATAGAGAAGAGGAGGGGTCCAAGGATAGAACCTTAGGGGAAAGAGGAAGCGGAGAGAAGGAAACAGAGTTATACGTAACACTGATGGAGCGCTGTGGTAGGTTGGAAGAGAACCTGGAGAGAGCAGAGACTTGAAGGCCAAGAGAATGAAGTTTTGTGAGGAGGAGGGGATGGTCAACAGTATAAAAAGATGCAGAGAGGTCCAGTAGTATGAGTATGGAGTAGTGGCCACTGGCTTTATCAGTTAGTAAACCATTAGTAAGTTTTAGACTTGTGCACAACGGAAAATTTCGTTTTCGTTTCGGTTCGTTGTCATTCGTAAAATACGTCATTTCGTTCTGTTATATTCGTTATGTTACGTTAATACGTTTTCGGATAATTCATTATTATTCGTAGAGTGTTGAATTCATTTGTTCGTATTCATTGAAATTCGCTATTTATGTATGTATAGACATTCGTGATAATGATTCGTAGTTTGGAAAGTCGTTTGTTTATTGAATCTTTATCACACACAATGACAACGTCTCTTCTCCTCAGCTCAAATACAATACAACACCCTTCTAACTCAGTTCTCAGGAATGCACTTTGCCAGTAATCCATCCTCCGGCACAAAATTAATTAGTTGATTGGACTATAAGATTTACTTTGAGCTGACCTTTCGTTTCAATAGATCTTGAAAGAATTACCGAATTCATTCGAAATCATTCGAATTATTTCGTTATATTTGTTTCGTATTCGTTGTTATTCGTTATTTTTTTATTCGGACATTCGGATGCATCCGAATGTCCGAAAGATACAAAATTCGGCCAAATTTCGATTCGTTACGAAATGCATTGCACAAGCCTAGTAAGTTTTTGTAGTGCAGTTTCAGTACAGTGTAGTAAGTAAAAGCCACACTGTAAGGGGCCAAGAAGGTTGTTGTCAGTGGAGTAGGAGCTCAGACAGTTGTAGACTAAGTATTCTAAATGTTTGGTGGTAAACAGGAGCAAGGAGATGGGCCCTAAGCTGTTCAGTCTGGTGGGATCCAGTGAGGGCTTTTTTAAGTATGGGGGTGATCAGCACATGTTTTAGAGAGGAGGGCAAGGTGCCAGTAAAGAGGGAACCTTTGAAGATGCGAGAAGGGGATCATAGGATAGAAGTAGTTTTCATTTTTTGTGCTATAAACAAAAAAAGACTGACAATTTTCTGCTATAAAACATATCCAATAGAAAAATGCAAAAAATCTGATTTCTTCATCAATTTAGGACAATTTGTATTCTGCTACATGTTTTCGGTAAAAAAACAAAAAACAAAAAAAACAATAAGTATGTATTGATTGGCTGGCGCAAAAGTTATAGTGTCTACAAACTATGGGATAGATTTATGGACTTTTTATTTATTTATTTTACTAGTAATGGTGGCAAACAGCGATTTTTAGCGGGACTGCAATATTGGGCGGATAAATCAGACATCTAACTAACACTTTTGACACTTTTTGGAGACCAGTGACACTAATACGGTGATTATTGCAAAAAAAATGCACTGTCGCTGTACTTATGACACTGGCGGGGAAGGATTTAATATCAGGGGCAATCAAAGAGTTAAATGTGTTCCCTGGGAGTGTTTTCTAACTGTGTGAGGGGTGGTTGCACTGTAAGCCCTTGTACACACGGTCGGAGATTCCGACAACCAAATCCGTCGGATTTTGTCCGACGGATCTTGTCCAAAACTGTTGCATACACACGGTAGGACAAAGTTGTCGGAAAATCCGATCGTTCGGAACGTGATGATGTTATTTCGTTACGATGGGACTACGTTCAGGCTAGTAGCCAATAGCTTTGATGTAGGAATTTGATCTGAGCATGCGTGGCACTTTGTCCGATCGGAATTCTCTACACATGATCGCAGTATGTCCGATGGATATTCCGACGGAAACAGTCCGATGCAGACCACACACAGTTGGAATATCCGAAAAAAGGCTCCAATCGGACACATTCCGTCGGAATCTCAGATTGTGTGTACAAGGGCTAAGAAGACAGAGATCCGTTTCCCTGCTTAGCAGAAACACAAGATCTCTGTTTTCCTTACTAGCAGAATGGTGATTTGCTTTGTTCACATAATCAGACCACTGTTCTGCCTCTCTCCGAACGATCGCCAGGTTTCCAGCGGACATCAGGTCAGCTGGACTCGCTGATTGGCTCCCGCTGTGTCCAATCACAGGGGGAGCGGGGATCCGGGGGCGCGCTCGTGCGCCTCAGAGCCTTTAGGAGCAAAAATCGCGTACATGATTTTGCGCTTAAGGGCTGCCCTGCCGCAGTATATGTACATGGGGCGTTCCTTAAGCTGTTAAACTGAAAGTTTAGTTAGGCTATCAATATAAAAAGCAAACCAAACATTAATTATCATTTTTTTTTAAAAAGGGTTGCTAAATATTTGTATTTTAAAGTCAGTAATCTTCATTCTAATTTTACTATCACCAAATAAATTTTTTACATATTTGCTGCGCGAAAAAAAGCTACTATTAATTGGGTTTTTAATCTTAAAAATATAACCATCGACATAAAAATTGCTAGTTAAGACTACTTAATTCCATTGCATTGTCCTATAAGTCGTTCCCATTATTCTCAAGTTGCTAAATTACGCTGCCGCGCACTTTCTAATGTGAAATGCGAAACAGTCGATACTCTTATTCTGGAGCTGCAGACAAATTAAGTGATTTCATGGCTCGGATTAATCAGATAATTATTATTCTGTTTATGAGAGAATAATTGAATTTCAGGGTTAAAGGGAAAAAAAATTAGATCCCTTGAAACATTGTGAAGAGAATTTCTAGGTCACATACTGTTTTCGTGCTATTAAGAGCGACACCTTCTGCGTTATCATGACGCCAGTTTCTGTGAAATAAAACAATCAATCCTCTTAACTACTATACAAATTAATAGGCACAGTCCACACAAAGGTGTTGGTGTATTGTCTACCCAGCTAGGTTTGTTGGAATGGGATAATACCTTTATCTTTAAAAAAATAAAATAAAATGATTATGCTTATACCTAATTTAGTGGCGCTCTAGATATAGATAAATTAGTAGGCGCCTTAAAAGAGAACTAATTTGTACATTATTATGTTATTATTTAAATCCTTACTACATTTGTGTAGTCATTTGAACTGTTCAAGGGCTAAGTACCAGTATATTGGAAGTTCAACTACAAGCAGACTTTGCATCCAAAAGCATGATCCACTCTTTACATCTTACCCTTTAAAAGAAAACCTATGGACAAAAGTTCAAGAATTTATTTGCCCCACATCCAGCTTGCGCACTGGATAGGCTGGCATCACAATTCTAGCTGTGACTTCCTGGGAACAGCAAATATCCCAAATCTCCCAATGAGATGCTCCAGCATTGTGATAGAGCCTCTTTAGGATCCTCACTATTGATTTAGGATCCTCACTATTGCCAGGATCTTGCCGAAGGATCAAGTTGTCACCCCAGCCTAGGTACCATGGGTGGAAGCCAAGGGTGGAAGTCAAGTAGAAAGTAAGCATATTCTCATAACTTTTCTTTTTTTTTGGTAACGGGTATGATGTAGTGTTTTGGCATGGGGGAAAGGTCTAACCAGTAGTCGACCACCTTATAGTACATTTACTGCTACAGGGCAACCGCTCTGCACAGAATCAGGTATATATACGTGATCCTTCATTTCTGGGTATCGGGCACGATCCCTCTGGATTTATCCTGCTTTCATTGAATTGAGTGGTGTAATGGCGCGTACACACGACCGGACTTTTTGACGGCAAAGGTCCGACAGACTCGTTCGATCGTGTGTGGGCTCCACTGGACCTTTGCTTGCCAAAAATCTGGTGGACTTTAGAAATAGAACATGTTTTTAATTTTTCCACCGGAACTCCGCCGGACCGAGAAATCCGTTTGTATCCGTGTGTATGCTAGTCCGACGGACAAAAAAACGACGTTAGGACAGCTATTGGCTACTGGCTATGAACTTCCTTATTCTAGTCCAGTCATATGTCATCACGTTCGAATCTGTTGGACTTTGGTGTGATTGTGTGTGGCCAAGTCCGTTCATTCGGAAAGTCCATCGGAACTCCGCCGAAAGTCCGTCGGAATACCGTCGGACCTAGTCCCTCAAAAAGACCGGTCATGTGTATGCAGCATAATACCTCGACTACTCTGACACACCCTTTACACGAATAAGCCACAGCGGTTTAAAATGATCTTGAGTATATTGATAGGTAAGTGAGTCAACAAAGACAAGGTTATACAACTATAATCACAGCCTTATAATAATTTACTACTTCCCAATGCAGTCATAATACAGACTTAAATATGGTGATTTTTCACTAAAGGTGACTGGGCCTGGATTCCATTAGTCCAAACAACAAAGTAGCTACAAGAATAGTAAAACTTCAGGGAGCTAAGCTTCCTCTGAGACTCGGGGATGGCCCTGCTAAATTGAAGTTGCTTGCAGGTCTCTGATAAAACGAGTGTTATTAATTATGACAAGAGGAGATTGTTCCCAAACTGTGATTGTTCTTTTCTTTTTGTTTTTTCTTTTGCTAGCTTTAATGGTGCACAAGTAGTGAATCTTTGTTAGGTCCGTCAATCTTTCTAGAGGTGTTTGTAAGGTAATACAATCCTTATTCTCTGGTCTTAATGATGGATGGACCCCTTTCAGCTTAATAGCTTTAACTCCAGATAGACTGACCTGATGAATGAGATATGATGAGGAAGGACCAGGTCAGTTTGGAGATGTAGAGACTGCAAGTGATGATTGGCAAGATTTGCCTTGACACTGAGAAGTGCCAATAATTGGCTGGAGTCCTCACCTTCAATTACTGTGGAGCATATACAGAAATATAATATCATACTCCCTTCAAGAAATGACCACCATCTACACCATGTTAAAACGGTAGCTGCTGGTGAGACCGACAACTCACTCTAGGATTGTTACTGACTGTTAAAGAAGGCTGCTTTCCTCTCTCTAAAGGTTATGGTGACCAACAGTTTTATTGATTGTTAATGGTGACTGCAGGTGAAATTGACAGCTTCGTTTTATTTTAAAGATGGCTGCCATCCTCTCCATGAGGTCATTCTGACCAGAGCAGCACAGGAAAATCCACCAGGCTCAGTGCTCAGATCCTGGCATCCTTCCTCTTCGCCGGCCTGACCCAAAGTTCAACCCAATCCTAGCTATACACAGAACCTAGAAAGCAGTGCATCCCTGATACCACTTTAGATGGGACAGAGCCTAGCTATATCCCCAGGGCTCCTTTAGATGTGTCAAAGCCTAGAAACAGCACATACCCTGGGCCCCATTTAGATCTGGCATAGTCTAGGAGCAGCCCATCCAGGATGCTGCTTTAGATGTGACCAAGCCTAACTATACTTGAGTAGGGGATGAGCCACATCTTTTAACAAAGAGGACGATCTGTTTAGGAACTGTGAAGATAGCAGATTTTGATCAACAGTCAATGCCAAAACATATCTGTCTATGTAGGGAATCTTTGGATACTTATTAAAACTAATTGTAATCAGATTTTGGTGAGCAAATCCCAAGTACAGGTTAGTTCCAGTCTGAAGATTGCATTATCACTAAAATTAGGCTTGGGCCACCTAGGGTGAAAAGACAAGACATGACCAGGTATCAGAAGAGCCCCAGGTGGTGGAGAGGCCATTAACAGCATCAAAGCTACCAGATGTTGTCTCCTACCCAAGTAGCAAGGATAACTTGCCACAAATTTTTGGCAATGTTGAATTTTAAGTATGTATGTTAACTTGCTGCACATTTTCACTGGCAAGTTGTACACTTGCAGAGCACTTGAAGCACAAGTTCTAGTTGATGCTTTTCCAATTTGTAGAAAATGTGTGTGGCAAGTCTCTAACAAGAGCAACGTTGCAGTGGTGAGTCCATAGCAAAAGCTCTGCAAGTCTACAGCATGAAAATTCAGCCACAGTGACCCCTGTGGTGGGATGACTATTGCACAACAAAACTGAACCTGAACTTGCAGCAGACTTGCAGAATGTTTGCAAAGAAAGTTGATCTGGAGTCATGCAATGCAAACTTGCTGCAATTGTGCAACACATTTGTGAAGCTTGGCAAGTCTAAGCCCCTGTACACACGGTCGGAGATTCTGCCAAGCAAATCCGTCGGATTGTGTCTGTCAGATTTAGTCTGACGGATTGTGTCTGAAACTGTTGCATACACACGGTCGGACTAAGTTGTCGAAAAATCCGATCTTTCAGAACGTGATGACGTAATTTCGTTACGATGGGACTAGATTCAGGCTAGTAGCCAATAGCTTTGATGTAGGAATTTCATCTGAGCATGCGTGGCACTTGGTTCGATCAAAATTCTCTACACGTGATCGGATTAGGTCCGACCGGCCCAGTTGGTCGGGAAATATTTCCAACATGTTGGAAAATTGGGTCGGACGGAGATTCGGACGGAATCAGTCCGATGCATACCACACACAGTCAGATTATCTGACGACACGGTCCGATAAGACGCATTCCGACAGATTCTCCGACCGTGTGTACGCCGCATAACAATAGCTTAGCAAGTCAATTTCAAACTTTAAGCACAATTGCATGCTATCTGGGTAGGTTAATGCCACCGATGACATTAGGTAATGTTAGACTGGTCAGAATGAGCAGAGAATAAACGTGACCAAGTTAAATGATCAGTTGAAAGCCAAGGAGAGACCATAGTTAGGAACAGCTATGGTCAAATCAGGTAGCAAAAGTGGAATGTCCATATATAACCAAGGTCAGGTCAAAAAGTGCAAGTTCAAATTTGGTAAAACTCCATGTCCAGGCAAAGACCAGTTCTGGAGTAGAGTCAGTGGTTAGGTCAGGAGGAATAGATCAGATCTCAGGTCACAATAGAAGCAGAAAATGACTACGCTTAAAGTGGAACTTTAGTCAGAAAATTAAGTCCAGCTAGAGGCTGGCCCCTTTTGCATCTATATCTATGTAAAACATTCTAAATAAGTGGATATACTATAAAATCCAGTAATACATGGTCTCTCTCTGCTCTGCACATGCTACAAATTTACTGCTGTTCAGGGGCTCTGAGCTTCAGCAAAATGGCATCCTCCAGCAAGAAGAAAAAGTAACAATTTACAACACACACTAATTTAGCAGCATAATTAATAATGTGATGTTCCTTTTTAAAGAACGTTATTTTTATCAAGTTGTACCGGGTAAAGTTTTACTCTAAGGTCAATTAGTAATCTGTTCACTCCTTCAGAAACTCTTCTTCAATCAATCAATCTTCTTCAATCTTCAATTTGTTGACCTACAGCACTGTGCACAGCAAAAGCGAATGACTTAAAGTGCTGCGGCTCCCATTTTTCCATCTGAGAACTAACACTCAGGGCTTCTAGAATATCACAAAATATTTATGGTATTAATGATAGTTCTATGTAGAGATACACAAATCTTTTTTTTTTTATTATTTTTTTATAAATACAAAGCTGGAATAAATGGTATTTACTTATTTCTGCCTGGAGTTGAGCTGTAAGTGAAACATTGCTTCGTCATAATAATCTCATCCAAATGAGCGCAATTCTCCGGCAAACACGGCTATGGTATCCTCGCCAGGTACAAAACCCTACTGATGCAGTAAACAGCCTTCATTATCCTGTGTTCTCATTAAGGAAAGTATAGGTTCACTACCACTCACTGTCTCAAGTCATTTCAGAGAACAATGCTTAATAGGAGCTGAGTCTTCCCAGCCCTGAGCAGAACATTAATTTAGAGCGGGATGTAAATCCCATTCACGTTTAAATAAACAGGATGGAAATGTAACACTTAGCGACAGTTGGACGTTCTCTAGGCATAAAAAGAGTCACTGTGATTTCTTGTGGATATTTCAACCTCTCGGAACAGCGGGACAGTGTATAATGTTAGGGGAAGAAATGGCATACAGGAGGTCAAGGAAATGAAACAAACGCTCCACAGCAAGATTTTCACCAACATATATTCAAATTTTTCCTATCTTTATTCTTATCGTAACAGAGAACTTTTCTCCAGCAAATAACATATATTATACTAAGTATTGGGATGCCAGCCTTTACACACACATGAACTTTATTCGCATCCCAGTTTTAGTCCATAGGGTTCAATATTGAGTTGGCCCACCCTTTGCAGCTATAACAGCTTCAACCATTCTGGGAAACCTGTCCACAAGGTTTAGGAGTGTGTCCAATGGAATGTTTGACCATTCTTCCAGAAGTGTATTTGTGATTCAGACACTCATGTGGATGAGAAGACCTAGCTCACAGTTTCCACTCAAATTCATCCCAAAGGTGATCTTTCACATTGAGGTAAGGACTTAGGTGCAGGTCAGTCAAGTTCCTTCACCCCAAAACTCGCTCATCCATGTCTTTATGGAACTTGCTTTGTGCACTGGTGCGCAGTCATGTTGGAACAGGAAGGGGCCGTCCCCAAACTGTTCCCACAAAGTTGGTAGCATGAAATTGTTCAAAATGTCTTGGTATGCTGACGCTTAAAAGTTTCCTTCACTGGAACTAAGGGGATAAGCCCAACCCCCACACCATAATCCCCTCTCCACAAATTGATTTGGACCAGTGCACAAACCAGGGGCCATAAAGATATGCATGAGCAAGTTTGGGGTGGAGGAACTTGACCTCAACCTGATAGAACACTTTTCAGATGAATTAAAGTGGAGACTGCGAGCCAGGCCTTAATGTCTACATCAGTACCTGACATCACAAATGCGCCTCTGGAAGAATGATCAAACATTCCTAAAGACACACTCCTAAACCTTGTGAACAGCCTTCCCACAAGATTTGAAGCTGTCATAGCTGCAAACGGTGGGCCAACTCAATATTGAACCCTACGGACTAAGGCTGGGATGCCATTAAAGGTCATGTGAGTGTAAAGGCAGGCGTCCCAATACTTTCGGTAATATAGTGTATGTAGGCATGCATTGGTGAACAGGTTACATAAACCTTAGTCTCTTAGAGAAGGCCTTGCTGAACAAGATCCCCTGAAAGCTCTTCCTTTCAGAAATATCAGAAGGCGGTCTTACCGCCACTGCTCAGTTTTTGGATTGTTATTATTATTATTATACAGGATTTATATAGCGTCAACAGTTTGCGTGCACTTAATAAAATGAAGGCAGGCATTAGAGTTACATTACAATTTGTTACAAGAGGAATCAGAGGGCCCTGCTCGTTAGAGCATACAATCTAGGAGGGAGAGTCAATGGATACAAAAGGTAATAGCTGTGGGGGGGATGAGCTGATGGAGGAAGGAAAACAGTGTTAGTTAGAAGCAGGATAGGCTTCTTTGCAGAGAAGGGTTTTCAGGGATCGTCTAAAGATGGATAGATTAGGGGACAGTCAGACAGATTGGGGTAGGGAGTTCCAAAGGATGGGAGAGGCTCTGTCTTATGCCACAGATGCTCAAGAGCATGGCTTTGTTTATTGAGGCTTTTGGCAATGTCTGTCTGCCAGGGTTGTAGTGGTCGGGGCCTGATTTTGTGCATAGTGAGGGGGACAAGGTATCCAGGGTGGATGACAGTGAACTGTTATAGATAGAAATGGCCAGGTTGGGGCAGAAAAAGGATGAGATTTTGGCAGAGACAATCTGTAGCAGAAAAAAGAAGAGAAGGGTTAAGATGGTGAAGGTTTCTACGGGTAATTGTTTGGTAGTTGGAAGACAAAGTGGAGGAAGACAAGAAGAGAGTGAAACTAATAAGGTGGTGATCAGAGAGAGGTAAAGAAATGTTGGAGAGGTTGCATGGAGAGGTTGCATGGAGTGCATAGGTAGGAGAATATTATACATGGGTGCGTCAATAAATTTGTTTTGTTCTGTTCCGTTACGGTTCGTATTAAAATTAATTCGTACTTCGTATTTCGTGTCCGAAATTCAATTTCAATTCGTACGAAATTGTCGTTAGGTTCGTTAACTTGTACGAACGTTCTTTACAATGAATTTAAAGGAAAAAATATACCTCAATATGACAGTCGATGCTGATGGAAGTTTGGTTTTTATCCGAAATACAAAATTCCGTTGAAGAATTTCCTATCCGAAATACGAATTTTCGTTAGATGAGGGGCTCCCACTATCCCTGGGCTGTGCTGACTTCCTCCTGGGGATTCGTAAACCAAAGTACGTATTTCGGATCCTCCCGAACGTACGAATTTAAGGAAATTCGTACGAATTTGAGATTCATACGAAACTAATCGCACATGTCTAGAGAATATGAGGGCAAGGCAGTTGCCAATAGAGTGAGTAGAAGCATTTTCCCAATGTCAA
The DNA here is from genome assembly GCF_037356315.1 of Lithobates pipiens. Lineage (NCBI taxonomy): Eukaryota > Metazoa > Chordata > Amphibia > Anura > Ranidae > Lithobates > Lithobates pipiens. The sequence continues at coordinate 24,087,390 of NW_027507791.1, forward strand.
AATAGGAGATTAGGTTCAGAAATTTAGAAGTAGCGGGAGTGTTAAGATTAACAGGAATGTTGAAGTCACCAAGAATGATTGTTGGGATTTCAGAGGAGAGAAAGTAAGGTAGCCAGTCCAGGAGGCGAATAGACGAATACAGTGAGCTTCAAATGAGGAGAGGGACAGAGAGGGGGGTGGATGAAGAACCTGAAAAATGCTTCGAGGGGATAGGAGGATTCCAACACCACCTCCTTTCCGTCTACTATGCCTGGAAGAGTGAGTCCACAGGAGGCCATCGTGGGAGAGGGCAGCAGGAGAAGAGCATTGTGCAGCCTTACAATGTTTCTGATATCTGTGGCTCAAAAAAAATTTCTGTGCCTGTTCTAAGCTACTAATGCCGTGTACACACAATCAAATTGTCCGGTGCACTTAGTCCACCGGACCGCATTTCACCGGACAATCTGATCGTGTGTGGGCTTCAGCTGACTTTTTCAGCGTAAAGTCTGGACTTGGGTTTCAGCGGACAATACGTTTGTGAGTATGCTAAGACTAAGAATGAGACATGCTCAGAAGCAAGTACGAAAAGGAAGCTATTGGCTACTGGCTATTGAACTTCCTTTTTCTAGTTCCGTCGTACGTGCTGTACGTCATCGCGCTAGCAATCGCCGAACTTTCCGTGTGTCTGTGTGTGGCCAAGTCCGCTCGGTAGAAAGTCTGCCCGACTATCTGCCGGATTGTTTGCCGGACTAAGTACACCGGACAATTCAATCGTGTGTACGCGGCATAATAGAGATGAGCTAAAACTACCAATTTTACTTTTGAGGAAATGTTGTTGAAATTAGCTTAAAATTTTGCTATGTGGACTACCTGGGTGAAATTTCTAACACAGCCAAGAGAACATAAATTGAATGCTGACATGTTAATCCCATGTAGTGTTGAGTATTGATAAGGTAGGTGAAAAGCATCATAAATAAAAGGTCTCAGTTAAAGGAAAATATATGTGGGTATTTATTGGTTAAAGCGGAGTTCCGGCCACAGAATTATTTTTATTTTTTTTAACAAGCATCCCATCATAATGCATTAATAACAAAAATAAAGTATATATATATATCTCCACTTGTTTCCAGGTCTCGCGCCGAACGGGACCGAAAGATACAACTATGTTGGTGTCCTTTGTCAATTTTACATTGTATTTTTTTTAATGTAACTGCCTACTCCCAAACTGTCATTTGAAGTAAAACACACAGCCAAGTATTATCGTATTTATCGGCGTATAACACGCACTTTTTTCCCCTTAAAATCAGGGGAAAATCGCGGGTGCGTGTTATATAGCGGTCCTCCGCGATTTCTGGGCGGCTTTCAGCCGCCTTCGGCCCTTCTCGCATCTTTCGGCCACCTTCAGCCCTTCTCGGCGGCTTTCCCCCTGGCCGAAAACCGCCGAGAAGGGCCGAGAGCGGCTGAAAGCCATCGAGTACAGCCAAGGGTGGCCAAAAGCCGCCGAGTACGGCCGAAGGTGGCCAAGAGCCGCCGAGTATGGCTTAAGGGAGCTAAAAGCCGCTGAGTATGGCCGAAGGTGGCTAAAAGCCGCCAAGTACAGCCGAAAGCCGCCAAGAACTACCGGGTGCCGCCGAGATACACAGGACGGCGCCATTTTTAAAAATAAAAGCTAACATCACTGAGGGGACAACGATGCACAAGGCTGCAATGATGGACAGGCTGCATGACAAGGCTGCAATGATGGACAGGCTGCATGACAAGGCTGCAAATGACACTGACAAGGCTGCCTTGATGGGCATTTAAATGTAAGTTTTTTTCCTTAAATTTCCCTCCTAAAAGTTTTTTTCCTTAAAATTCCCTCCTAAACTTGGGGTGCGTGTTATACACAGATAAATACGGTATTCTCCACATTTTTTTTATTGTGCATTAACAAAAAAATTAATTAGACATGCTATCTGCCAATAGAATTTAACCAAAAAAGTGCATTCTATTCATCCAAAAATATAGAAAATATACCAAATCAAATCATTACTCAACCAAAAAAATCATGTCAAAACAATAACTCCAAGACCAATAATAAATAACACGTTATCTCTTCAGATTCTGGTTGACGAACAGCCGTTTGGAAAAATAACTGAAAAGCACAAAATGAAATCGCGAACTGAAAAGCGCTAAATGAAAAACGTGAAAAGAAAAGTGCAAATTAACACTCACCAAATTTCTACTAACACAAAATTAGCAGAAGGAGCCCAAAAGGTGGTGCTAAAGAGCTGGAAAACCACATAGAACGTCTAGTACGTCACTACATCCATAATTTTTGGCCAACAATTGTGTGGCTGCGTGTATGCAAGGCACGTTAGGGCCAACGCCCTTCGGACAAAAGTTCACGGTTTTGTTGGGCAACAATCCGATCGTGTGTACAAGGCATAAGAGCTTATGTATAAGCATCTGTTGATCATAAGTAAACAGCTGTGTATGCAAAGTGACTGGCAGGTTGTGATAATAAGCTGCTGTCTCAGGTTTGGATAAATGGTAACTTCCATTACTCAACAAATTAAGACTTTTAGAAAAACTTTAGAAAGGGGATGCCATTTCAAATCTGCTCAATCCTTCCTCACAGCAGTCATAATTATTCTTGCTCTGTTTAAGGCTAGGCATTCTGTCACACTATGTTCTCTAGAGCTTTCATACATCCCTAATGGCTCGTACACACAATTGGATTGTTGGCCAACAAAACTGTAAAATTTTGTCTGAAGGATGTTTGGCCCAAACTTGTCTTGCTGCATACACATGGTCTCACAAATGTTGGCCAACAATCACAAGCGTAGTGACGTACTAGACGTCCTACGTGTTTTTTCAGAGCTACCCTTTGGGGTCCTTCTGCTAATTTTGTGTTAGTAGAAGTTTGGTGAGTGTTGATTTGCACATTTCTTTTCGTGTTTTTCGTTTAACGCTTTTCATTTCCTGCTTTTCAGTTAGTTTCCGAACGGCTGTTCGTCAACCAGCCATGTTGTGGAATCGGAGGAGATAACATGTTAGCCCTTGTACACACGGTCTGAGATTCCAACGGAATGTTTCCTATCGGACTGTTTTGTCGGATATTCCGACTGTGTGTGGTCTGAAAATATCCGACGGACCAACTTTGCTGGTAAAATTTTCCGACAAAATGCTCCGATCGGACATACTCCGATCATGTGTAGCCTACTCCGACGTACAAAGTGCCATGCATGCTCAGATCAAATTCCTAGACCAAAGCTATTGGCTACTAGCCTGAACGTCATCACGTTATGTACAATCGGATTTTCCGACAACTTAGTCCGACCATGTGTATGCAACATCACTTCCGGACCTCTTCCGAAATTAATCCGTCTGAATTAATACGACTGATTTGGTTGCCGGAATCTCCGACAGTGTGTACGGGGGCTTATTTATTATTGGCCTTGGAGTTATTGCTTTGACATTATGTTTTTGGTTGAATAATGATTTCATTTGGTAAATTTTCTATATTTTTGGATGCATAGAATGCACTTTTTGGTTAAGTTATGTTGGCAGATAGCATGTCTATTTTTTTAGTGCACAATAAAAAAATTTGTGTAGAATAACACTTGCCTATGTGTTTTACTTCAAATAACAGTTTGGGAGTAGGCATGTACATTTAAAAAAATACAATATAAAATTGACAAGGGACACCAACATAGTTGTATCTTTGATCTTAAAAACTAAGGGTGTTGTGGTAACTTGCAGAAATAAAAAATAAATAAAAATAATAATATTATTCTTGATATCACTAGGAAAAAAAAGCCTTTGAAAATTACTTTGCAATAACTCCATCAGTATCACCAGCAAATCAGCTTCATTATTATCCCATTAAAGAAGAAGAGAATTGTGCGCTACATTTCGCAATTTCATAATTTGTTGCGTCACGAACGTTAATTCTCCATTACAAATGCGATTTTACAAGACCGATCGCTTCTGCTTCCGAGGATGCGTGTTTGTACTTTGGGCTTTTGCCCGACGGACTTGTGAACACACAATCAGAAAATCCGACAACACACATTTGTTGGCGGAAAATTTGAAAACATGCTAGCCATGCTGTTTGCGGAAAGTACGACAACACTTTTCCAATGGAGCATACACACGGTCAGATTGTCCGCCGACAGCCTGAGATCCAACATTTCCCATTGGAAAGTCCGATCGCGCGTTTTAGGCTTTATGCATAATGTACTGGATAGAAAAGAACATTCAGTGCAGTGGGTTTTAAAAATCATAAAAATCAGGGTAGTCTTTAATGCATAGGCACCTCAGGTGCCTGCAATCCCTCCTCAGTTCCTGATGCTCTTCTGGTGCTTTACTACTGCTGCTGCTTTTGTGGGTGGGATGTATATGGCTCCAATCCCTGCTTCCTCTCCTATTGATCCCATGTGATCAGCGCAGTACACGTCCCGCCCACACAAGAAGCAGCCATACAAGCTCTGCCTTGGGGATCCTTCCTTAACACTTGCAAAATGCCAGAAGAGCGTCGGGAACTGTGGGGGTGGGTATAGAGGGAGATGTAGATTAAGCCCTCTCACAGAGTTCCAGAACAGTTAAGATCTGTGAGAGCAGCTTCACTGTGCTGCTCTGCTTGAGATGACCATCTCTGCATTATACATTACTGCATCCTAAACTGTACTCTCCTGCCCCCAGTACTGTGCCCTCCTGACCACTGTACTGTATCCTCCTGATCCCTCTGCACTGAACCCTCCTGGCCTTCCTGTACTGTGCCCTTCTGCCCCCCTGTACTGTGCCCTCCTGCCCCTCTGTACTGTGCCCTCCTGCCCCCCTCCCCACCCCCTGTACTAAGCACTCCTGACTTCCCTGTACTGTATCCTCCTACCTCCCGTACTCTGCCCTTTTGATGCCTTGTCTTCTAAATTCCTGACTTTTTATATTGGTTGGATACTTGTGTTGATTATGCTTTGATTTATGACATGTCTTCTTTTTGGTTAAAATAAATTTTCTTGAAAGTCCTAATAAATGTATGTTTAATTCTATCAACTAGTTATTTCTTTAATTTTTAAGTAGGTGCATAAATGCGGGCAAGCTGGTAAAAAAAAAAAAACTTTCTGATTTTGAAAAGAATATTTGTTCGAAATTCGACCATGTATGGCATCCATTAGCCATTGTACACACGGTCGGAAAGTCTTTTTATCTGACGGATCTTGTCCGAAACTGTTGCATACACACGGTCGGACAAAGTTGACGGAAAATCCTATCTTTCAGAACGTGATGACGTAATTTCGTTACGATGGGACTACGTTCAGGCTAGTAGCCAATAGCTTTGATGTAGGAATTTGATCTGAGCATGCGTGGTACTTTGTCCGATCGGAATTCTCTACACATGATCGGAGTATGTCCGATCAGAGCAGTTTGTCGGAAAATATTTCCAGCAAGTTGGAAAATTTGGTCCGACGGATATTCCGACGGAAACAGTCCGATGTAGAGCACAAACAGTCGGAATATCCGACAAAACGTTGCGATAGGACACATTCCGACGGAATCTCCGATCGTGTGTACAAGGGCTTAGACATTAAGGTTAGTTGATACATTTCAAACCACCTAGAAGATTCCTAGAAAAAAATATGGAGTGACCAATATCTAAGATCATCTCAAACTTGGTTCATGGCCAAACACGGAAAAGGGAGCATGACCCTATTTTTGTTCAAAAGAAAACCTTTTATTAGAAATGTTTGAAATGTTACTTGTGCCATTGGATGGAGCCAAATCCCACCATGGACTCCAAAAGCTTCCAGTGGTATCACATTTGTTTTCAGTGGATTTCCACCTTTAAGTGGAAAGCCTTTTTTTTTTTGTTTTGGATTGCGTAAGGAAGGTTTCGAATCTTTGTCAGATTAGTGTTGCTGCCTATATCTGTGTCTATGTAGATTACCCTCTTTATTTGTCCCGGTGGCCATTGTAACTGAGTCAGAAATTAATGGAAAACCCCAAATTTTACAGTTGTCAGTGAGACAGGAATAAGTGTGAACAGGGACACCTATTCTGGTGGATAGGATGGGGAATTTCCGTCAATTTTTAGAGGCTTTTCTCGCCCTTTTGTGTCTCTGACACAGGAAATAAAGACAAACTTCCCCAAATGAGAAACAAACAGCAAAAAATAACCTATATTCGGAATCTAAAAAAAAAAAAAAAAAAAAATGTTCTGGCTATAGCCACACTTTAACAGAATCTGAAAACAGAACAAATGTAATCAGAATACTACACATTTTTCCCATTTTGTATGATGTGATTTTCATTTTACACTGGTGTCTGAAGTTTCTGTATCACAGAACCTGGAAAATGTTATTCATGATCAGTATAATTGATGTAAATACAATTTACAAGCTGAACGATAGCTGCAGTAAGAATTCTATTTGGCTCCAGAGCGTTGTTTTTCCAGGACCTTGAAGAACCTGATTAAGCAAAGACAAATAAATAATATAAAAAAAATGATACAGTGAAACTTGTGTGTCATTTACTGAAAAAACATTTTTAAGAGATGTTTTAAGAATTCATCTGGCTGAGAGTTTTTGTTGCATTTAAAATATTTTATTCTGAATGAAGCTCCATTGTTTGGAAACGATACACAACAATTTGTTTATTAAAATTCATCTGCCAATATATATATATTTTGTTTGTATTTTATTTTTTTCCTCCAACATACTAATAGGTAAATATGTTTAATAGGTAAATTGTAATATTTTTATTATGTATTATTATTATTATTATTATACAGGATTTATATAGTGCCAACAGTTTACGCCGTGCTTTATAATATAAAAGGAGACAATACATTTACAATACAATAAAATACAAGAGGATTAAGAGAGCCCTGCTCAGAAGAGCTTACAATCTAATAAGGTGGGGCAGGTGGTACAAAAAGGTTGTAACTGTGGGGAATGAGCTGATGGAAGTGGTAGGAGATTAGTTGGAGACATGATAGTTCTTTCCTGAAGAGATGAGTTTTCAGGGATCGCCTGAAGGTAGCAAGAGTAGAGGGATAGCCGGACCAGTGGAGGTAGCGAGTTCCAGAGGATGGGAGAGGCTCTGGAGAAATCCTGGAGACGAGCATGGGAGGAGGAGACGAGAGAAATCTGTAGCTTTCACTAATTGTGTTCCAGCGTTATCACCCTGTGATGTGACCTTCTTATAGAGACTACAAATGGATATTCTAAACAACATACAAAGGCATGGTCCACTGTTGTCACCCTCTGGAAACCCACCCTAAGAAATGGCATGCAGCTATCTATAAAGCATATGTAGACAGGAAGAGAAAAGAACCTGCATCAGATCACCAAGGTGCACCAAAGTATTTTAACCCTAGAGGTCATTGAAGCCTAGATGACCAAACCAAATTTAGCAGTGACTGCGTGTATTGGAGCAATAGTGCTAAAACCAATTTCCATACATAGCTAATTTATATATATATATATATATATATATATATATATATATATATATATATATATATATATATATATATACACAGCACAAGCCAATCTGCGGGTGCCAGGCACTCAATGTCCTGCTGATCCTCTGTAAACAATGCAGAATGGGGATCTGCCTATGTAAACAAGGTCAACTCCATTCTGACAGGGGGGAAGGGATGGATTCTGTTTTCCCCTAGTAAAAGCAGCACATACAGTACACATAAACACTGGCCAGGCACACAGTTAACCCTTTGACCCCCCTAGATGTTTAACCTCTTCCCAGCCAGTGTTGTTAGTACAGCGACAGTGCATGTTTTTAGCACTGATCACTGTATTAAGCCCCATACCCACTATCAGATTTTCTGCTGATTTTTGTCTTCAGATATGCCAAAACCATATAATATGAGGTCAAACCTTAGGAGTTTCAATTTGTATGCAATCAGGCAGGCCCTTCACTACATGGTTTTGGTAAATGTGAAGACAAAAATCAGCAGAAAATCTGATAGTGTGTGTGGGGCTTTAGTGTCACTGGCTCCCGCAATGTGTCAAAAAAGGCAGTTAGTGTCCAATTGACCCCCGCAATATCGCAGCCCCACTATAAGTCACTGATTGCCGCCATTACTAGTATAAAAAAAATAAAAATTCCATAAATATATCCTATATTTTGTAGACACTATAACGTTCATGTAAACCAATTAATATACGCTTATCAGGATTTTTTTTTTTTACCAAAAACATGTAACAGAATACATATTGGCCCAAATTTATGAAGAAATTTGATTTTTTATATTTTTTATTGGATGTGCTTTTTTTGTTTGTAGTGCAAAAAATAAAGCACCACCAAAAGAAAGCTCTATTTGTGGTAAAAAATGATATTCATTTTATTTGGATACAGCGTTGCACGATCGTGTGTACGGGGCATAACTTTAAGCAAGTGTGCCTGCGTGAGCTAAATTAATAGTTATAATTAGGTAAAAATGTGCATTCAATTTTGCTAAAATTCTTGCAATGTATAAACTCTAAAACCATTTTTTCCCCAATCAAAACTAGAATTTAACTTTAATGGCAACCGGGCAGGGAATCTATCAAGGGAAACATTTACAATTTCCTGTTGTAAATTTTTGGTTTTAATTATTTTTTTATTATTTTCTGTTCCTTTTCTGTTGCTTTGTCGTTGTTGTGACATTTCTGTAAACACTACTAGACAGATAGCTCCCACCATTTTTTTTTATTTGTTACATAAAACCCCCATTCCAAAAAAGTTGGGATGCTGTGTCAAAGCCAGGAGAAGAACTGTCCACCCTCGGAGAGGAACAACCAACACGAACACCTTTCAGAGGCATGGAAAGCCTCAGTGGCCGAGGAAGGAGGTGTGGCTTGCCTCCAAAATGCGTTTATATTGGTTGCTTCTTTTTTGAGGGCTGACAAGTCTTCTTCTCGTCTGGCTTTGACAGCTTGCTCCCCACTGTCCTCCAACATCTTCCTAAAAACTAAAGCAATGGCGTGAACTGACAGCCCGGCCAAGGGTGGGACTTTGTTCTGAGCTCTCTCTAATTTAAGACTCCTATACATGTGACAACTTTTGTGTGTGGACCCTTTTTTCATGAGTTTTAATTTGTTTACAATAAACTGTTCAACACCAAGTGGTCGCCTGGCACCTCTCTCTCCCTTCCCTCTTCTGTTACATTTTGATTAAGTTACTTTTGATTTAGGGCGGATTCCCACCAGCACAGTTGGTCTGCATTGGGAAGCATCGCTGGAAGAAGAGGCAAGAATCCTTTCCTTTTGTAGAGCACGTTCACATCAACACAGATGACCACTTGGTATTCTTAAACCAGAGAGAGCTCATAACACATTTCTGGGGCAAGCCAATCCTCATTGGCTAAAGAAGGAGGCATGGCTTGCCTTTAAAATGCATTGCTATTGGTTGTTCCTCTCTGAGGGTTGATGGGTCTTCTCCCGGCTTAGCCCTTGTACACACGATCGGAGATTCCGATGGAATGTGTCCGATCGGAGCGTTTTGTCGGATATTCCGACTGTGTGTGGTCTGCATCGGACTGTTTCCGTCGGAATATCCGTCGGACCAAATTTTCCAACTTGCCGGAAATATTTTCCGACAAAATGCTCTGATCATGTGTAGAGAGTTCCGATCGGACAAAGTGAAACGCATGCTCAGATCAAATTCCTACATCCAAGCTATTGGCTACTAGCCTGAATGTAGTCCCATCGTAACGAAATTACGTCATCACGTTTTGAAAGATCGGATTTTCCGACAACTTTGTCTGACCGTGTGTATGCAACGGTTTCGGACAAGATCCGTCGGACAAAATCCGACCGACAAAATCCGACGGATTTGGTTGTCGAAAATCTCCGACCGTGTGTACAAGGGCTTTGACAGCTCGCTCCCCAGTGTCCTCTGACATCGTCCCAACAACTGGAGCCGCCACAGCGGCGCGGACTGACAGCCCAGCCATGGGTGGGACTTTGTTCTGAACTCTCTCCTGTTAAAGACTCCTATACACTTCACACCATTTGTAAATGGAACCTTTTTTATGAATTACATTTTGTTTACAATAAACTGCTACACCAAGTATATATATATATATCTTTAGGGGATTGCGCCTCCCACTCACTATTTATACTACCCCCCTTCTCAATAGAGAATGCTTAATAATATTCATATTCACGAAATAATCACTGTGCAGCCATATTATCCAAAATATATACACAAGACATTAATTTAAAATTGCAAAAAATATAGCGTCCTTATTGTGCGATATTTTAATTCGATTGCTCCAACTGTGCCGTCTTAATCACCGATCATCTTCTAATCAAAAGTCCACTTCTGTCAACTAAAATAACCAAAACTGTGCCACCGTCACCAAGCAGAATGGCCACTCACCAGATGTCCCCAATCAGTAAGCCTTCGGTTCATTCAACGGATAACCAATCCACAACACATTCCTCCCGTTAGCAATTCCTCAACGTCCGTATATTCATACAAAATTAAACCGTTTTAACTTTAATAGAAAAATCAATAAAAAACTATTGTATTGCAGTATTGCACTCACATTTCAATGTGTCTATTGGCCGACACCAAGCCTTTCCAGCAATGAGAAAACCGTTCTAAAATCGGGCAAGCCACTGATGTTCCGCAGGTGGTGTTAGTCTCCCTCCACTGGGCTGACCTGTCCTGGCTTGTATTCAAGGACCGTATGTCTCCCACAACTCCTACGCTTTTCGCATTTGAGCGTCGTCAAATTTACCCTGGTTTTTCTGGGGGGGGGGGGGGACTAGGACTGGGATTGCAGCGGACCCACAAGCACAGTAAGGGGGGGGTTGAGCGCCGGTACAACTTGGTATTTTTGCTACACCAAGTGGTCGACTGGCGCCTCTCTCTCTCTCTCTTTCTTCCCTCTTCTTTTATATTTTGATTAATTTACTGGTGACTTAGGGCTGATTCACACCAGCACAGTTGGTCTGCGTTGGGCAGCACCAGAAGACAAGTCAAAAAAGCCTTTACTTTTGTAGAGCATGTTCACATCAACGCTCTGGGGCTGCTTTACTAAAGGCAAATAGGCCGTTCACTTTGCAGCGCCAGAAGACAAAAAGTCAAGTCAAAAAAGCCTTTCTTTTGTAGAGCATGTTCACATCAACACTCCGTGGCTGCTTTACTAAAGGCAAACAGGCCGTTCACTTTGCACCAGCCAGGGTAAAAATTTGCAATCACCCATTGCAAAGTTTTGGTTTAAAAAATTTGAGTCTCTGACCAAAAATTTTTTTTAAGATTATCCAACCTTCTTCTGACATCTAAAGATAGAGGAAAAATAACAGATCTACTAGCAGCATCAACAGGTAAAAAACAAAGTAATGGAAAGGCAGGTAGAGGGGAGGCTCAAAAAAAACAAAAACTGTAATCTTAGCGTCAAACTGCATTATAGATGCCATGTTTGATTTCATCCATAGTCCCATTTTAATGAAAGCCACCGATTTAAAAAATATTGAAAAAAACTTTTGAAATAACATCAACATTTTAAAGCTTATATGAGATTTCAGTAATTGGTTTTACATCTACTTTAATGATACAACCCGAACGTTTGATATGAAATAAATTCTACAAACCAAATCCGTATTATGCCCATAGCAAACAAAAGGAGTTTTTTTTTTTTTTTTTTCATGATTGCCAGAAAAAATCTACAGCAAGGAATAGAATTCCTCTTGTCCACGTTATCCTGGAACGACCACTTCTCTAGCGAAGCTGGAACAATGTTGCACTCCGGGGTGTTCATTGTTGTTCATCTAATCGCACTCCTGAGGTATGTTATGTGAGAACAATGCTTTGCACTACAACAACCTTTGCTGAGTGATTATAACACAGCAATGATCACCCGGAGTGTCTCATTGTCATTACATAAAATGGAGTCTTGTTGTTAAAAAGTTTCAAGGAAAAATGTCAAAATCTTTTGCGTGTGAGTTAGTTCTATTTTTTATTTTCACTCTTTTGTGTTCCCTTTTAGTTGCTTTGTCATTGCTATGACATCTATGTGGGTTCTGTAAGCACTACTGGACAGATGACTTATTTTTTTTTATGTAGAAAGTAATGGCAGAAGATGACCAAGTGGTCCATAGAGTCTACCCCTATTTTGTTTTTTTCTTTGTTCTTTAAAAAAAAAATTATCAGAGAATAGACTTATATTTATCTCAAGGACATGGCAAAGAAGAGAGCAAAAGCCTTGTGCATTACCTTAAAACCATTTATTGATTTAAAAAAATATGAAAAAACATATACTTGCGAAACCCATATGGCTATAACCATTAACAAATAGAGAGAACCTCAGTACAAACAAAGGTCAAGGATCAGGGCCGTTTTTAAGGCAGGGCAAAAGGGGCATCTGCCCTGGGCCCTGTCATTGTTGTGGGGCCCAAAGCAGCTGCCTCATACTTGCCAACTATCCTGGTTTAAATGTACTCACCCCTTGAGGTTTTAGTCCTGTGCTGTGTCCCAATATCTCAGTGTGAAGTGCTGCTACTAATGCTGCCCAGCTCTGCCCTATTGTTGTGTAAAGATGACGCCTCTGCAGACCCTGTGTTTACATGTGAATTACTGGCATTCATATGTAAATAGGGGCATTCGGCGGCATTGATAGGTATATCAGGCCCCCCTGAGGTCATATCCACAGTTATCACTGTTAACCAAACAACAAGCAGAAATCATGTACTGTAACCTCTAGCAACTAATCAGTGAGCCGCAATGTGTGCTGCCAGAAACCAGTCAGTGAGCGGTAATGATACACTGTAATCTCTGGCAACTAATCACAATAGCTGCCTGATCTGATTCAGTAAACTGATTTTGAGTCTAGCTGCTATTTATTGTATGTCTCGGAGCAGGTGGAGAGCAAAACTGCATGGGGGGGGGGGCCCAAGAAAAGTTTTTCCCAGGGTCCAATCAATATTAAAGACGGCCCTGTCAAGGATGAGGATAGCCCATGGACAGTATGGGCCCCACTTAGCAACAGACCCAAAACTGATGTGTTTTTCGAGGGGTATACGCTCTTGCTCAGACCTCTATGTAAGGTATTGTATGAGGCTTTTGTGTGCTTCTTGCTATTTTGTCGTTTAGAATTATAGATTTCCCCAATGCTATTTTGTCGTTTAGAATTATAGATTTCCCCAATCGGAGTTCTACACTATGCCTGAAGCATCAGTTATCTATTAAATTGAAGTCCTCGACCACCAAGTCCTTTGTCTCAAGGTGCTCCACAGATATACAAAGAGGTTGACCGCACTCCAATTTGCAGGAAACCCAACAAAGTTTGATATAAATCCATAGTAAAAAAGCATCACGGTTCATATAGGCACTATTTGGGAACTAGAGCCACTAATAAAGTTTACCTGTGTTTGTTAGGTCTGTCAGGTGTGCTCTAGTTATGATTTAAGCTTGGTTGACACTGCCGCCACCTGAAAGTCATGAGACTTACGATGCGACTTTGCCAGATGACTTACTGCCGACTTGAGTGCTACTTTGATGTGACTTGTTATAACTTTAGAACCGACTTTCAGGAATGCCTGAGAAAACTTCTTGTAATGTCGGATCCAAATCACATCAATATAGATGAGTGTCCAACTTGGAGGCAACTTCCATTAAAGTCTATGGGCACAAGTTGGATAGAAGTCGCCTTGAAGTAGTACAGGAACTTTTTCTAAAGTCGAAGGGACTTCAGTAATGCTAATTAGGACAGCTCTCATTGACTAACATGGGATTTCACATGTCATGTGAATTGGGGTCTCACAAATCAGGTCCCAAGCCGAGGCAGTGTGAACCGAGCCTAAGTACATGTTGTGTGAAACTCGTTACCTTCTTGTTCCCTGTCTGTTTGAGCTGTAATGTTTTTCACTATGTATTAATATCCATAAACTTTGTTGGATTTCCTGCTAATTGGAGTGCAATCAACCTTTTGCATACTTGTGGAGTAGCTGACGGCTGTGAACCGATTGCATGGTTTTGGGGTGATTTGGGGTGGAGTTACCTGGAGCAGTGTGTGCTTACTATTTCGTCTCAAGGCGGCCTCTTTCTTTCATGTTATTTTTGGATTCTGTTTTCCTGCAAAGCAAGGACTCAACATGGGAAAATCCATTTCTTCCCCTATTAAAGCAGAGCACATAGTAAACACAAACACTGGCTAGGCACACATTTTACCCTGTGATTGCCCTAAATGTTTAACCCCTCCCCAGCCAGTATCATTAGTACAGTGACAGTGCATATTTTTTAGCACTGCTCAGAGTACTAGTGTTACTGGTTCCCGCAAAGTGTGAAAAGTGTCAGTTAGTGTCCGATTGTCCACAGCAATATCACAGCCCTGCTATAAGTCACTGATCGCCACCATTACATTACTAACATAATGTAATATATATATATATATATATATATATATATATATATATATATATATATATATATATATATATATACATATATACAGACAGACAGATAGATAGATAGATAGACAGACAGATAGATAGATAGATAGATAGATAGATAGATAGATAGATAGATAGATAGATAGATAGATAGATTAATAGATAGATAGATAGAGATAGATAGATAGATAGATAGATAGATAGATAGATAGATAGATAGATAGATAGACAGACAGACAGACAGACAGACAGACAGACAGACAGACACATAGAAACATCCAGTATACAGTATACCAGTGTTTCTCAACTCCAGTCCTCAAGGCACCCCAACAGTTCATGTTTTCGGGATTTCCATTATTTTGCACAGGGGATTTGATCAGTTTTCACTGCCTTAGTAATTACCACAGCCATTTCATCTGAGGGAAATACAGAAAACATGACCTGTTGGGGCGCCTTCAGGACTGGAGCTGAAAAACACTGCAGTTTACTATGTCCCATAGTTTGTAGACGCTATAAGATTTGTGTAAACCAATCAATGTACACTTATTGGGATTTTTTTTTTTTTTTTTTTTTACCAAAAACATGTAGCAGAATACATATTGGCTTAAATTTATGAAGAAGTTAGATCTTTTCATTTTTTTTATTGGATAGGTTTCATAGTAGCAAGTAAAAAAATATATTTTTTTATTTTTTATTATTATTCAAAATTGTCTGTCTTTTTTTATGTATAGCGCAAAAAATAAAAAATGCAGTGGTGACCAAAAAACACCAAAGAAAAGCTTAATTTGTGGGGAAAAGAAATAGATACATTTTATATGGGTACAGCATGGTACAACTGCACAATTTTCAGTTAAAGTAATGCAGTGTCGTATCGCACAAAGTGACCTGGTCATTAAGATGGGTAAATCTTCCGGAAGGTCAAGTGGCTAAAAAGGTGGCATGTGAAGGCCAGCAGACAGAAGTTACAATAAGAATTTTAATGTCTCTGCTCTGGCAGAATTCTAGATAAAAAAAAAAGAAGCAGACTCTTGACACTTAAGAGCATGATGAAATACTATTAAAGTCTTTTGTTGTCTTTACAATGCGTCAATCTGTCCCCGGCAGCGGTGAGACAATCTGGTCACCACACCTATGAGGCACAGCCCTCTGGACAGAAGGTTAAACCATAATTAGGACCCATAGAGAGACATGAAAAGATTGGACTGTGGGAAAATGTATCAGCACCTAGTGATCTCCCTGTCCTCATATGTTTCTAATTAAATGGAGTGTGAAAACGACAGGGTTTTACTTTTCCAGTGCTTTCATTTTTTTTTGAAACAATCAAGGTGTCTAGTAAAACGCACTGTCCTCTGTTCTGGAAAATATACAAAATTAGACATTGGGTCTAAATTTCGAATCAGTAGACTAAAATAGTTAAAATGTTATGAAACCCTTAGTTTCTTTAGCATTTTCAGTAGCATACAGTATTTAATTCACTTACTAAATATGAAGCTTTTTTTACCTTTTATCCACTTCGATTCCGGTCGCTTTTACCCCCTTCCTGCCCAGGCCAATTATCAGCTTTCAGCGCTGTCACACTTTCGAATGATGATTGCGCGGTCAGGCAATACTGTACCCATATGGCATTTTTATTAAAAAAAACATTTCTCACAAATAGAGCTTTGTTTTTGTTGGTATTTGATCACCACTGGGCTTTTTATTTTTTGCTTAACAAAATAAAAAAAAGTTCAAAGAATTTTGAAAAAAAAAAAAGGTTTTCTTTTTTGTGTTATAAAATTTTGTAAATTGATAAGTTTTCTCCTTCACTGACGGGCACTGATGAGGTGGCACTCATGGGCACTGACGAGGAGGCACTAATATATTGCACTGATAGGTGGCACTGATATGCAGGACTGATGGGCATTGATAGGCAGCACTGATATGCAGCACTAATGGGCACTGATAGGTGGCACTGATAGTAACTTACAGTATAGGCGGCAATGATGGGCACTGATAGGTGGTACTGATGGGCACTGCTGGGTGGCACTGATTGGTAATGATGGGCCGTGATGGAGGTAGTAATGGGCACTGATTGATGGCACTGATAGGCAACACTAATGAGGCACTCACAGGCATTACTGATGGGCACTGTTTGGCATTCCAGGTGGGCATGAATTGACATCCCAGATGGGTACTTGTCAGCATCCTGGAAGGCACCGCTGATGGGTCTGCACTAATAATCAATGCGCTGATTATCAGCGCACACCCGCCCCCCGTCAGGAGAGCTGCTGATCGGCTCTCCTCTACTCGTGCCTTGTCAGCGGGAATAGAGGAAAGACGGTAACCGGCACTTCATGGTTACACTGTGATCATCTGTGACTGGACACAGCTGATCTCATGGTAAAGAGCCTAGGTCAGTGATGGCGAACCTTGGCACCCCAGATGTTTTGGAACTACATTTCCCATGATGCTCAACTACACTGCAGAGTGCATGAGCAGCATGGGAAATGTAGTTCCAAAACATCTGGAGTGCCAAGGTTTGCCATCACTGGCCTAGGTCAAGATCAGAGATACAGTGTGTATCAGAGCAACACACCACACCACCGAACACTGTGCTGTGCGTGCATGAGTGGCTTATCCTGCTGGATGTCATTTGACGCTCAGTCAGGAAAATGGAACCACCGCCCAGTCGTCATTCTGCTATAGGATGTGGTTAATACTTGCCCATGTTCTAGTTCAAACTGGTGCCATGACCGCTGCCCCATGTTTCCTGTTTCACTGTGTCTCGATACTCTTGCAGAATCCTTTGGAGACACCCTAGAGTTGTGTATCTCTATACTGAGTAACTCTGTAACGCTGCCCTCTTGAGGGTCACAGGATAAATCAGTACCACTCTGGTTACCTCGACCCTGTGAGTTCAAAAATTCTTTCCCACTAGATAACAACAGTAATAAGGAAATACACCAGAATTGATTAAATCGGAAATAGTTTACTCAATGGGATGAAGAGAAATAAGTCAAAGAGTCAACTTAGGCTTACACCTCATAAAGTTGTCTCTCAAATAATGTTATCGATTGGAAAAAAAACAGCTATCACCTCTAAGGTTTTAAGCATTCAACAGTGAACACTACAATTTCTATACTCAAATAAGTGCATATAATGTTTATGTGAATAGGCTACAGGAGAGCAGAAGAATGACTCTTATGAGTGCCAAACCTCTCTCTACTGCTCCTTCACATATAAATGGACAAAACAGTAGATAAACAAGTACAACTTTAGCAAACAGGAACTGTATTACAATTCAACCTGCACTTATAGAGAGTTCTTGGTGAACTGCAGCTTTACAAGCTTCAGCAAAACAAATCCCTGAAGTGGGGAGGGACGTGAAAGTAGTCTTGAGTTGCTGTGTGGCAATCCAGTTGATCTTCAGCTAGCTCTTAGGTGTTTAATTGCATGCAAGAAATATTGAATGGTAAAGCAAAATAGCTGATCCAATAGGTGGGGTGTAGCCAACAGACAATATTAACGTGCAACTCAGGACTGTAATTAGATTAGTAATTACATTCACAGTGATCACTGACTTAAAGATGTTAAAGCTTTGTGGAACTACAAGCAACAGCAGAACAACGGATGGCAAATATGTCTGTATATAGTGTCTATGATATGCCGGAATTGATTGTTGAACTAAAGATGGTAAAGAGTGTAGGACACAATGATGTCTATATACAGTGTCTATAAGACTGGGCAATTGCCCGCTCACCACACTGGAACAGGAGATGATGAGGATGATGGTGATCTCTCAGAAATGTGGCTCAAGGGTTAACATTCAGCCTCCGCTGCACTGCACAATAGCTCATGGTTGTGGGACAGTGAAGGGGAACTGTCATTTACATTACATTGACATTTACATTTTTTTTTTTTTTACATAGAAACATGGAGAAGTAATGGCAGAGGAATGACCAAGTGGTCCATAGAGTCTACCCTTCCTTTTTTTTTTAAATACATTTTCTGAGGATAGACTTATGTTTATCTGAATGACATGGCAAAGAAGAGTGCAAAAGCCTTGTGAATTACCTTAAAAGAGAAATATGGCTTTTTTTTAAGATCCATACTTACCTAGGTGGATGACGGAACGATGCTGCATCTGCCCCCCCACCGGCTCTATAACTGAGAACCGAGCGATCAAACACTGCTGATTGCATAGGTTCTCACAGCAGCTCCCTGAGTAGAGAGCTGGTGGCTGTCAGTCACCAGCTCTCTGCTCAGCCCCCTCCTCACTCATTGGAGCGCTTGGCTGTGGAGGGGGTGGGAGTGGCCAGCTTAGGCTTTCAGTGGCTCGCTGAGAGGCTGAGCCGGGGTGGCAGTCCAGGCATGTGGGTGGATCCCGACTTCATTGTCGCGATCTTGCCTAAGCCTGGACTAGCTCTTTGACATCTGCCAACAGCAGGCTTTGGCCCGCTGTCTGCTGAAAGAGGTCACTGGAGTGCAGAACGAACTGCACTCCTGTGATCAACAGAAGTACAGCTAAACGAGTTATGGCTGTACTTTTCCTTTAAATCCATTTATTGATTAAAAAATGTGTAAAAACATACTCATAAAGCCATATGACTATAAGCATTAAAGAACAGACAGAAGCCCAGTAATAAAAGTGGTCACAGCCTAAAGCATAGTCTGATATTAAATTGAAGTCCTTGACCATTTTATTGTGCTCAATGGGGTTGCATTACTAAAGGCAAACAGACCTCACTTTTGCAGGTATGTTATGTGGGAACAATGCTTTGCACTACAACAACCTTTCCTGAGTGATTAGAACACAGCAATGATCACCCGCAGTGTCTCATTGTCATTACATAAAATGGAGTCTTGTTGTTAAAAAGTTTCCATGAAAAATGTTGAAATCTTTTGCGTGTGATTTCTTTTTTTTCCTTTCTTTCCTTTCTGTCCCCTTTCGGTTACTTTACCTTTGTTGTGACATTTACGTTAGCTTCTGTTAGCACTACTGGACAGATAACTCTTAACATTTTTTATGTAGAAACATAGGGAAGTGATGGTAGAAGATGACCAAGTGCATGGCCGTCTTTAATATTGATTGAACCCTGGGCAAAAATTTTCTTGCCCCCCCCCCCCCCCCCATGCAATTTTGCTCTCCCCCTGCTCTGAGACATACAATAAATAGCAGCTAGACTCAAAATCTGTTTACTGTATCAGATCAGGCAGAAATTGTGATTGGTTGCCAGAGGTTACAGCATATCATTACTGCTTAATGACTGGTTGCTAGAGGTTACAGCACACATTAACGGCTCACTGATTTGTTGCTAGAGGTTACAGCAAATTATTTCTGCTTGTTAATTGGTTGCTAGAGATTACTGTTAAGTAATACTGCTCACTGATTGGTTTCTAGAGGTTACAGCACATCATCTCCTCACTGCAGGGGGGCATGATACACATATGAATGCTGCCTTTATTTACATATCAATGCTGCCAGTCGCATCTATTTACTTAGTAATGCTGTCAATATTTACATATGAATGACGGTTATTTTCACGTAAACACAGGGTCTGCGGGTGAGTCATCTGTACACACAACAATAAGGCAGACCTGGGCAGCATTAGCAGCAGCACTTCACACTGAGATATCAGGACACAGCACAGGACTAAAACTTCAAGGGACAAGGCAATAGTCGGCAAGTATGAGGCAGCTGCTTTGGGCCTCACAACAATGACAGGGCCCAGGGCAGCTGCCCCTTTTGCCCTGCCTTAAAGACGGCCCTGACCAAGTGGCCCAAACTCTACCCAATGGTTAAGGATGAGGTTATCCCATTGAGAGTCCAGTCCAATTTGACTTGGTTTACAATCCATTGTACAGAGCTCAGACTAAGAGAAGTAGAAGAAGCCAGGGCCACTGATAAAGGGGTAATGACTGTCCTTCTGTAAGGGGCCCAGGCTCTATATGTTAAATGAGGGGCCCATACAGCTTTATGGTAGTTCACTAGACTGGAGGAGTGGGGAGCAATTACTGGAACTGGTCCTGCTGCATCGCAACCATCTTCTCCTCCTCTCCTTTCCACTTGGTTCCAGTAATTGTATTCTGATCACCCCCCACAATCAGACCTCCTCTTCCTGAAGCTCCAATCCTTGTTGGGTGACAAGATTCAGAGAGGGGGAGGGGGACCAGTAAATTATTCTTATTTCTTAAATGAACACACTAAGCAATGGGTTACGATCGTCTCTGTTTTCATGTATAACTGAAGTATAGTAAGCCCTGTTTACTATGAAAAGGGACTGAGGAATCTATGTCCTCAATATCTTGGTATTCTGGCCATGTGAATGAGTGGATTGTTCATGCAGGTGGAGCCACCAGCTACTCTTTGTTGCATCTGTCAAACACAAGGCTCTCACACCTCTTCTGCGCCTGCAGCTGCAGCCCTCATCTCTGCCATCAGCCAGTCCCAACAGTCAGCAACAGAGAGGAGGACATAACTTCTCCGCCAGATCCTGAACTCCTGCGTGCAGCCGTGAAGAGGCTTGTCTCTGCATCCTTCTCCCCATCCCATCGCCAAACAATACACCCACATACACCCCCCAGTCGTTCGGGTCACCAGCACCCCCTCGGACGGTCGATGAGCCCCACACTTACCCCCAGGCAGTGCTTCCCTCTGGGCAGCCTCCATGTCTCCTCCCTTCTCCTCTCTCCTTATCGTGGTCCAAAAGGATCGCTCTCATGACCCGCTTCCTGATTGGCGGGGAGGAGATTCAGTGTGAAAATAAGACTATTCATTCGCTATTGTCACACAGCTGGGTGGGCTGGGGGCGAAGTGCTTGCACCCTGAGCCCACCCTTTTTTTAAGCCAATTAGAGCCTCTGGCTCTAATCATGTGCTTCAAACCCCCACAATTGGAATCCATGCATCGGGGGGCCCGGGCCGAATGTAGATTAGGGGGCCAGGCACATGGATTGGGGGGGCAGCGTCCCTGCCCCCCTAATGGATGGTCCGCCCTTGGTCACATCACAACTGAGAAAAAAAGACAAGAGAGGTGGCTCTAAGTGTAGCAATATACATTTAATTAAGTTACAACATTTAGCAACTCACATGGTTGATGATTTAAAAAAGGGAAACATGTAAGTATGCATCTAGACTATCCTCCGCACTGTCATCAACGTCATCCCTTCCACGCTGCGCTCCATTAGCGATACGAGCCTCGATTTCAGATCGCTCTACCATACCTCACAACTTTTACACTTCAAAATAAGGGACTCTTGATGTAGAAAGCGATCTGCGGTGGGAGGGGTTTAAGGAGTGCGGTTAACCAAAACCTGGGCTTCTTTGTACCTATATAGGGGTCAGCAGGGCAGGGCCCAGGGCTCAGTAGGGCAAAGAAGAAGGGTCACAAGGACAGAACACAGGGATCAGCGGGATGGAGGACAAGTGGTCAGAGGGAAGGGTACAGGGGTCAGCAGGACAGAGGATAGGAGTCAGTAGAGTAGGGTACAGGGGTCAGCAGGACAGAAGACATGAGTCAGTACGGCAGGGTACAGGGGTCAGCAGGACAGAGGACATGAGTCAGTACAGCAGGGTACAGGGGTCAGCAAAACAGAGGGCAGGAGTCAGTAGAGCAGGGTACAGCGGTCAGCAGGACGGAGGACAGGAGTCAGTAGGGCATGGTACAGGGGTCAGTAGACAGAGGAAAAGAGTCAGTAGAGCAGGGCACAGGGGTCAGCAGAACAGGGGACAGAAGTCAGTAGAGCAGGGTACAGGGGTCAGTAGAATGGAGGACAGAAGTCAGTAGGGCAGGGTACAGGGGTCAGCAGGACGGAGAACAGGAGTCAGTAAGGAAAGGTACAGGAGTCAGTAGGACAGAGGAAAAGAGTCAGTAGGGCAGGGTACAGGGGTCAGCAGTACAGAGGACAGAAGTCAGTAGAGAAGGGTACAGGGGTCAGCAGGTCAGAGAACAGGAGTCAGTAGGGCAGGGTACAGGGGGTCAAATACCCCCATTCTTCCTCTTAACCAAAATTCCCCCACTCTCTCCTAACACAAATCCACCCCCCACTCCCATTCCTCCCTTAAGCAAAAATACCCCCCCCCCCATTAACCTTCCCAGATAGCTCCTTCCACAACACCAATACCCCCCCCCCCCGTCACCTGGAAATCTAGGAGAAGGGCACTGGTTATGGTGAAATATGGAAGGGGGAGCCCACCCCACCACTCCCATAGATCTAGGCATTGCATGACTCTTCCATCATCAAATGAGTGCTCTGCTCCTCACCTGTACACTGACCAGCAGTGGCATTGATCTCCTCTCTCCTGCTGCTCACACCTCGACTCTCTACACATAATGTTGACAGTCTGAGCCGGAGGGATTAGCTTTGCTGTGGAGATTCGGTCAGACAGTGCATACAGTATGTCACCAACTTTGCCTGCCTGAGAGTGAGGGCACGCCACACACCATACTCGGGAGTGGGGGCGGCAGGTGCTGGACCAATTCTTTACCTTCCCCTCTAGATGTTTCATATGGGGCCTCTGCCCTCAGAACGCCACACCACTGGGAGGAGCCCCAAGCCATTATACCATGCCCTGTATATGCGTGTGGCAGCCAGCATCTCTCACGCTGGCTGCCTGTCACAAATACACAGCAGTGCAGGACCCCAGACACCCCACACAATGAGAAGGGCAGGTGTTACTGGTGCCCGCGCTAGTGTATGCTTGCGCGCAAGCCACTGGAGCCGAGAGCTAGAATATGTTCCAGCACTTGGCTCCACTCCGGGACAAAGACTTGATTCGTTGGGATGCTGGGACTTAGATCAAATCGTGGGACAGTCCCGGGGAATCTAGGATGGTTGGGGGGTATGCTCTACTGCAGGGTAATCTTCCCGGTCACAATTGCAGACTAACAGCCGTGATAGCCGGCAGTGCAAAGGATGATCTATGTGGACAACTTTACCCCGGATACCTGCATACTTAGATGTGCCTGTTTTAATGATCAACCATGTGAATTGCTAAATGTTTTACCTTCATTAACCACTAAGCCAGCCAAGGTACGTATATGGACATCCTTGGGTTTCAGTGGTCATACCGGGTTGATGCCTACACCTACAGGCATCGTCCCAGTATCATTCTTTTCAGCAGGTGATTCCAATTCATGCTGAAGTGATCCAAGTCTCACCCCCCCCATCACAGAGGTTGGGAGCGATGCGTTTTTCCTCTCTCTCTGTAACCCCGGAAACTGGGAGCGTTTGAGTAGTTTGCAAGTTCCGGTTCTGCCCCTTTGTTTACATGGGCACAAGCAGCCGATCAGGGTCGATCTGTGTCTGATTGGTTGCATGGGAGGACAGAGGAGAGATTTAGACCCAAAAATTCTCCATAAAGAGGACCTGTCACAGCTCATGCTGTCACAAGGGATGTTGTTCATCGCTTGTGATAGCAATAAAGTTAGTACAAAAAAAGTGTAAAAAAAATAAATAAATAAACAATTTGTATAAAATAAATCAAATAAAACATGTATTAAAAAATGTAAAGCGCCCCCAGTCCCACTGTGCTTACGCACAAATGCGAAATCATATGTTACTCCCGCGTGCATATGTAAGCGCTGATCGCACCACACAGGTATTGTCAAGAACGTCAGAGCGACTGCAATAATTCTAGCGCCAGACCTCCTGTGTAACTCTAAACTGGTAACCTGTATAGGTGTTTAAAGTGAAGTGTCACCTACGGAGAATTTTAAGCACCGTAGTTTGCCGATATTCCAGGGGCAGGCACAATTTTTAAAGCATGACATGTTAGGTATCTATTGCTTCGGCATAATATCATCTTACACATTATACATTTTGGGCAAACTTTAGTGGGGTTTTTTTTCAAAAAGAGTGCGTTTAAAAAACTGTTGTGCAAATACCGTGCGACATTAAAAAATTGCAACACCCACCATTTTATTGTACAGGGTCTCTGCCAAAAAAAAAAAAAAATATATATATATATATATATATATATATATATATATATATATATACGAATCATATGAGTTTCCATTATTTCTTATGGGGAAATTTGCTTTGATATACAAGTGCTTTGGATTACAAGCATGATTCCAGAACAAATTATGCTCGCAATCCAAGGTTTTACTGTGTTACCATTTATCATGTATTTCTGGGTAGCATTAGTGGTTCACTGAATGATTCTATTTTCTGCCTGTCTGTGCACTTGGCAATTTATTTTTCTACCATAACAAATACACAGCTGGAATCAATACAGACACTGGAAAGTTCTAACAAGCAAACTGCCAGTCTCTGATGGTCTTTTTCATTGTGAATGTGTGGTCAGAGCTCAGGACAAGCTGCACTTCCATGCTGTCAAGTGATCAGGGTCTAGTAATAAATGGCAATCAGGCCAGCCCAGAGCAACATGGCCCACATGGGTACGTTTCACAATATAATAATGATCCTTTGTTCCCATCTCTGTGAAGAAAAACGAACACTGCCTTGAAGTTTTAGACGATAAATGGTGGCGAGAATATTTTTGACCTCTGGAAGATTTTTTTGCGATACGACACTGCGTTACTTTAACTAACAATTGAGCAGTCATGCATACTGTGTACACCGCCTTCCCTGTATTAGAAACTGTACAACGGCTGCGCTGTATTGTATACTGTGTACACCACCAGAAGTGTAGTAGAAACTATACACACTCTATTAGATATTGTGTACACCACCTGAAGTTTATTAGAAACTGTACACACTGTATTAGATACTGTGTACGCCGTCTGCACTGTATTAGAAATGATACTAAGGCTGCAGTGTATTGTGTACTGTGTACACCACCAGAAGTGTAGTAGAAACTGTACACACTGTATTAGATACAGTGCACACCGCCTGCACTGTATTAGAAACTGTATTACGGCTGCACTGTATTGTGTACTGTGTATGTATATTAATACCCGCCTTAAGTGTATTAGAAACCTTACACCACAGAATGCACTGTAGATAGTTACATAGTTACATTGTTAGTCAGGTTGAAAAAAGACACATGTCCATCAAGTTCAACCACAAAAAAAAATAATAATAATAA
Source organism: Lithobates pipiens (assembly GCF_037356315.1). Classification (NCBI taxonomy): domain Eukaryota; kingdom Metazoa; phylum Chordata; class Amphibia; order Anura; family Ranidae; genus Lithobates; species Lithobates pipiens. The sequence continues at coordinate 24,112,787 of NW_027507791.1, forward strand.
TAATATCATACAATCCCATATACCCAATTCTATACCCACAGTTGATCCAGAGGAAGGCAAAAACCCCAGCAGAGCATGATGCAATTTGCTAAAGCAGGAGAAAAAATTCCTTCCTGATCCCCCGAGAGGCAATCGGATTTTCCCCAGATCAACTTTACCTATAAATGTCAGTACCCAGTTATATTTTGTACACTTAGGAAATAATCCAGGCCTTTCTTAAAGCAATCCACTGAGCTGGCCATAACCACCTCTGCAGGGAGTCTATTCCACATTTTCACAGCTCTTACTGTGAAGAAACCTTTCCGTATTTGGAGATGAAATCTCTTTTCCTCTAGACGTAAAGAGTGCCCCCTGTCCTCTTTGTTGACAGTAAAGTGAATAACTCAACACCAAGTTCCCTATATGGACCCCTTATATATTTGTACATGTTGATCATATCCCCCTTAACCACTTCAGCCTCGGACCAATAAATACCTTAAGGACCAGAGGTCTTTTTGCAATTTCGCACTGCGCTGCTTTAACTGGTAATTGCGCGGTCATGCAATATTGCACCCAAACGAAATTTGCGTCCTTTTCTTCCCACAAATAGAGCTTTCTTTTGATGGTATTTGATTGCCTCTGCGATTTTTTTTTTTTGCGATATAAATGGAAAAAGAGCGAAAATTTTGAAAAAAATAGATATTTTCTTCTTTTTGTTATAAGAAAAATCGAATAAACTAAATTTTAGTCATACATTGAGGGCAAAATTTATTCAGCCACATGTCTTTAGTAAAAAAAATGTCAATAAGCGAATATTTTTTGGTTTGCGCAAAAGTTATAGCGTCTACAAACTAGAGTACATTTTCTGGAATTTACACAGCTTTTAATTTATGACTGCCGATCTCATTTCTTGAGGTGCTAAAATGGCAGGGCAGTACAAATCCCCCCCAAATGACCCCATTTTGGAAAGTAGACACCCCAAGGAAATTGCTGATGGGTATGTTGAGCCCATTGAATATTTATTTTTTTTGTCCTAAGGGATTGAATAATGACAAAAAAAAAAAAAATGATATATTGCTCACACATGCCATGGTTATATGTGGAATTGCACCCCAAAATACATTCTGCTGCTTCTCCCGAGTACGGGGATACCACATGTGTGGGACTTTTTGGGAGTCTAGTCGCGTACGGCACCCCGAAAACCAATCACCACCTTCAGGATTTCTAAGGGTGCAAATTTTTGATTTAACTCCTCACTACCTATCACAGTTTCGAAGGCCATAAAATGCCAAAATAGCACAAAACCCCCCCAAATGACCCCATTTTGGAAAGTAGACACCCCAAGCTATTTACTGAGAGGCATGTTGAGTCCATGGAATATTTTATATTTTGCCAAAAGTTGCGGGAATATTACAAACTTTTTTTTTTTTGCACAAAGTTGTCACTAAATGATATATTGCTCACACATGCTATGGGCAGAAGTCAAATTACACCCCAAAATAAATTCTGCTGCTTCTCCCGAGTACGGGGATACCACATGTGGGGGACTTTTTGGGAGCCTAGCCACATACGGGACCCCGAAAACCAAGCACTGCCTTCCGGATTTGAATATAAAATGCTATAAAAAACAAACTAACCAGAGTCACCCGTAACACTTATACGGTGATCAGTGGTGAAAGGGTTAACTAGGGGCAATCAGGTGGTTCAAATTTTTATTAGGTAGTATATGGGGGTCCCTGGCGCTATATAAAAACCTGACGGGGAACCTAAATAACTAACTGGCTAACCAGCGTCACCAGTGACACTTATACTGTGATCGCTGGTGAAAGGGGGTGAAAGGGTTAACTAGCAGCAATCAGGGGGTTAAAACCATTATTGGGTAGTATATCGGGGTACCTAGCGCTATAAAAACCTGGCGGTGAACCTAAAAAAATAACTAGCTACCTAGCGACACTAGCGACACTGATGCAGCGTTCAGAAAAATTATCGCTTAGTGACACTGGCAAAAGGGGGTGAAAGGGTTAACTAGCGGAAATCAGGGGGTTAAAACCATTATTGGGTAGTATATCGGGGTACCTAGCGCTATAAAAACCTGGCGGTGAACCTAAAAAAATAACTAGCTACCTAGCGACTGTAGCGACACTAATGCAGCGATCAGAAAAACGATCGCTTAGTGACACTGGCAAAAGGGGGTGAAAGGGTTAACTAGCGGCAATCAGGGGGTTAAAAACATTATTGGGTAGTATATCGGGGTACCTAGCGATATAAAAACCTGGCGGTGAACCTAAAAAAATAACTAGCTACCTAGCGACACATGCAGCGATCAGAAAAATGATCGCTTAGTGACACTGGCAAAAGGGGGTGAAAGGGTTAACTAGCGGCAATCAGGGGGTTAAAAACATTATTGGGTAGTATATCGGGGTACCTAGCGCTATAAAAACCTGGCGGTGAACCTAAAAAAATAACTAGCTACCTAGCGACTGTAGCGACACTAATGCAGCGATCAGAAAAACGATCGCTTAGTGACACTGGCAAAAGGGGGTGAAAGGGTTAACTAGCGGCAATCAGGGGGTTAAAAACATTATTGGGTAGTATATCGGGGTACCTAGCGATATAAAAACCTGGCGGTGAACCTAAAAAAATAACTAGCTACCTAGCGACACTAGCGACACATGCAGCGATCAGAAAAATGATCGCTTAGTGACACTGGCAAAAGAAGGTGAAAGGGTTAACTCTAGGGGCAATCAGGGGGTTAAATCTTTATTGGGGGGTGGTAGGGGGCTACCCTGGACCTAACACTAACTGTCCTGACAGTTTTTACTGTCACAACTGACACTGAATGCATTGATCAGTAAAGAAATGATCAATGCAATCAGTGACACTGTGACTGGGGGGGGAGGGGGGGCGGGGGGGGGGATCGGGGGGGTTTGTGTGCCTGTGTGTACCTACATGTCAGTGTAGTGTTGGTGCACACTTACTTTTACTGTTCTCCTCGTAGTCCGGTCAAAAAGACCGCCCCGAGGAGAATGACATCACTTCCTCCTTCCTGTGTAAACAATACACAGGGGAGGAAGCTTCTCATTGGCCAGGAGCGATCCAGAGGGGGTGGCCGAAAACCAACGGCCATCCCCTCATCACGGAGCGCTCCTGGACCGAATCGGACCGCCGTAACCAGCGGGAGGGGGTCCGATCGGACCCCCCACCCGCTGGAAGGCAATCACGTAGATGTACGTGATTATGCCTGCCTGTGCCATTGTGCTGACGTACAATGGCAATACGGCGGTCCTCAAGTGGTTAATCTCCTCTTATCAAGATAGAATAAATTTAGTTCCTTTAATCTCTCCCCATAGCTGAGTTCCTCCATGCCTCTTATCAGTTTGGTTGCCCTTCTCTGCACTTTCTCCAGTTCCCCGATATCCTTTTTGAGAACCGGTGCCCAAAACTGAACTGCATATTCCAGATGAGGTCTTACTAATGATTTGTACAGGGGGGCAAAATGATATCTCTCACTGGAGTCCATACCTCTCCTAATACAAGAAAGGACTTTTCTCACTTTGCAAACCACAGCTCGGCATTGCATGTTATTATTGAGCTTATGATCTACCAAAACCCCCAGATCCTTCTCCACTATGGATTCCCCCAGTTGTACTCCTCCTAGTATGTATGATGCATATTCTTAGCCCCCAAGTGCATAACTTTACATTTATCAACATTAAACCTCATCTGCCACGTAGGCGCCCAATTAGACAGAGCATTGAGGTTGGCTTGTAAATTGAAGACTTCCTGTAAGGACGTTATTCCACTGCATAATTTGGTGTCATCTGCACAGGCAGAAATGTTACTTTTGATCCCAGACCCAATATCATTCATAAAGATATTACAAAAGTAAGGGTCCCAGCACTGAATCTTGGGGTACACCACTGATAACCTTACACCATTCAGAGTAAGAATCATTAACCACGACTCTCTGAATTCTGTCTTTTAGCCAGTTTTCTATCCCCTTACAAATTGATAATTCCAAACCTGTAGACTTTACCTTACACATGAGCCGTGTGTATAGGCTACACTGGATGCAGAGTATATATATATATATATATATATATATATATATATATGTGTGTATATATTGGTTGAAATGTAGAGGAGAACAAATAATAATATTTCCGTTTACGGGATGGTTATATACATATATAATTTTTGGGGGTTCTGAGTAATTTTCTAGCAAATAAATTATGATTTTTACATGTAGGAGAGAAGTGGCAGAATTTGCCTGGGTGGCAAGGGGTTAATTACCATAAGTAAGTAATATACAAATAATTATTATATATAGTTTTTAACCGCTTCCTGATCGGCGCACGATGATGTACGTTGGCAGAATGGCACGGACAGTCAAATTGGCATACAGGTACGGCCATTTAAAATTGCCGTCGTGCCATCACGTGCGCGCCGCCCGCGGCGGGCGCCAGTCGGGAACCCCCGTGAGTCCGACCGCGGGTCCCGCGGACTCGATCGCCACGGGGATACCTGCGATCGTCTCACGGGGAGGGAGAACGGAGAGATGCTGATGTAAACAGCATCTCCCCGTTCTGCCTGGCAACAAGTGACACTGATCTCGGCTCCCTGTGATTGGAGCAGAGATCAGTGATCTGCAAATCACAGCCACGCCCCTATAGTTATAAAAACGCCACTTAACCCCTACACTGCCACCTCCTGGTTAACCCCTTCACTGCCAGTGTCATTTACACAGGAATCAGTGCATTTGTATAGCACTGATTGCTGTATAAATGACAATGGTCCCAAAAATGTGTCAAAAATGTCTGATGTGTCCGCCATAATGTCACAGTCAAAATAAAAATCTCTGATCGCCGCCATTACTAGAAAAAAAAATTATTAATAAAAATGCCATAAAACTATCCCCTATTTTGTAAACGCTATAAATTTTGGGCCAACCAATCAATAATCGCTTATTGCGATTTTTTTACCAAAAATATGTAGAAGAATACGTATCGGACTAAACTGAGGAAAAAAATTTTTTAAAAATATTTTTGGGGGATATTTATTATAGCAAAATGTAGAATATAATGCGTGTTTTTTTCAAAATTTCGGTTCTTTTTTTGTTTATAGCGCAAAAAAAAATAAAAACCGCAGGGGTGATCAAATACCACCAAAAGAAAGCGCTATTTGTGGGGAAATAAGCCAACAAAATGGTCCAGGGCTTAAGGGGTTAAGGTAATTTACTATATTTTCAAAATCTCTACTCAAGCAGGTGGCTTAACGGACAAATTACTGAAGTTTGAAGTTATAAATTCAAACCAGAAATTTTACAGTAAATAGATAAATAATAAATTATTATGTTATAGCATATAAATATATAATTTAGCTTGATTATAACAGTGCCTTTTCAGTAGCAGAATATTCTCATTCTCCCTCTTAATTGTGTGAGAAAACATGGGATTGTGGATAAATCTCATACACATAAACCCATGTTTTTTTACTTGTAGTTAAGAATCCTAGACTGGAAGGGAGTATTTGTCTTTTAGACACATGCCCATTCTATGACACTGCAGCGAGAGGCGTGCCTCCACTGCAGCATTTTTATTGGACCAATGGTACTTTACCATCGGTCCAAGACTCCAAGCTGTCCATTGAGCTCAGTGCCTCTGACAAGAAGTCTGTGATCTCATCCTCTCAGTCTGCTGTAAACAGAGTGTGTCAGCTTTTATTTAAACTGCCCGCTCTGTATATGGCTTCTGACAGGCTGTGCAAGGAGCCCTGTATCTCCAAAACCATAGGTCACAGGAGCCACAAATTGTGACCAGTGGTGGGGTAGCACTTAAGCTACCCATACCCCAAATTTGGGGCCTCAGTCTCGTTTTTTTTTTTTTGTCCTTTATTTTTATTTTTTATGTTCATGGCCCTGCCTCACCTGCCTCCCCTGACTGCACGTCCGTGCCTCCAACCCTCCATATGTAGTACATATGAACAAAGAGCACTCACTTTTCTGTACTGTATATATTGGAAGATAGCAGACCAGTGGCAATCTGTAGAGAAGTTTACCCAAGTTTACCCATCACCCAGTCCCAGAAGACTGGGGAACCATTCACAAAGTGCGGCACGGCTTGTACATGTGTAGTAGGAAGCCGGCTGTTCCCTTACCTAAGATCCTGGCATCTGTACCCAAAGCCGACTGAAGAATCTGCTTGGGTGAGGACATTGCAGGATTCCTGGACAGGTAAGTGTCCTTATATGAAAAGTCAGCAGCTATAGTATTTGTAGCTGCTGACTTTTCCTTCTTTTTTGATAAAGACTGAAGCCCCTCTTTAATTCCGATCCTAGACCCACTGTTAAAGAAACATTGTATTTAAAAAAAAATACATATGATTATGTTCCGGACTAAAAATAACCATTTTCTAAAAATTGTTTTTTTTTTTTCCTTTTTTTTAGTTAAAGAGGAACTGCAGTCTGCTCACATAATTTGCAATAAAAAATGTCTTTGCCATTCTGAAGTTTCCCTCCAACCACTTTGCATATTATTTTATATTAATCTGGTGATTCTGTAATTGCCAAATAGGCTGCAGAAATCTCCCTCCACTAAGTCAGACTGCAACCATTTTACCTGTGGACAGCTGAAGCTGCTGCCTGTTCACTTCCTGGATTGACACACAGAGGCACACCTCCAGCTCTTCAGCCCTGCAGCTGTCATTGGCCCTCTTATGACTCCTCCCCACTCCCTTTATGGCAAATTCTCACGAGATTGAGAGAGAGAGCTGTGCATGATGTCATAAGCCTAGGCCAGGGATATGCAATTAGCGGACCTCCAGCTGTTGCAAAACGACAAGTCCCGTGAGTCATAGCAAGACTCTGAGAGCCACAAGCATGACACCCAGAGACAGAGGCATGATGGGACTTGTAGTTTTGCAACAGCTGGAGGTCCGCTAATTGCATATCCCTGATCTAGGCTAATCACCAGACAAGGAACAGGAAGTGGGCTGTAGAAGGCATTTACTGACAGAAAAAAAAAGTTTTACTATTTACAGGTAAAACAACAAGGGCAGAAGATTTAATAGATGGAAAGTTAAAAAAATTACTGAAGCTTTAAGAAAGTGTGAAAAATTGCATATATTTAAAGTGGCTTCTACCTATAGGTAAGCCTAGAATAAGGCTTACCTATAGGTAGTGGAAATATCTCCTAAACGTGCACCATTTAGGAGATATTTCACTTGTAGTCTGCCGATAAAATGAACGGCGCATGCGCAGGGAAGAAACAAAACTCTGTGCCGTTTCTTCCCTAGCGCGTGCCATTACTTTGCGCATGCCCGGGAGTGACGTCATGCGGCTCTGGCGATTCACAGAGCTGGAGTCCGTGGCCCGGAAGGAAGAGAGGCTTGAAGATGGACGCTGCCTACACAGGGGACATCGCTAGGATTCTTTTTCAGGTAAGTTTCACATAATGGGCTAGCATGCGATGCATACTAGCCCATTATGCTTTTAATTTGCAGGCTATTCAGGGAGCAAAAGAGGAAGTAAAACCCATCAGGGTTTACATCCTCTTTAATAATTACCATTTGCAACCAGTAGGTGAGGGGAAGGGACAGGCTTTAAGGCTAGGTTCACATTGCTTTGATTCAATTTTGAGACGACATTTAGTGTGATTATGCAGTGCAATTTGGATGCAACTTTAATGCATCTTTGATAAGGTTTGTATATTCTATGGGGCCACATTTGTGCTGGAATTGTACTAGAATAGTACAAGAACCTTTTCCAAAATCGCTCCATGCTGAGTCGCATTGAAAACAATGTGATTTCTATTGCTTTGCGACTCCGCGAGACTCAAGTCTCATCTGAAATCGCGCTCGTGTGAACGGACCCTAAAGGACAACATACCGTGATAAGAATTCAGACTGACATCAGACAAACCCCTCTAGGTGAGTGATCAACCACCATAACACAATCCTTTATCCACAAACCAAAAGAATTTAGGAAACATTAGATCCATAGACATCTTTGCATACAAGTATATGTCTTTTTTTTTTTTTCCCAGAATCATTTGCAATTTGATGACTTTCCAGATTTAAAAAAAAATCATAATCAGCAAAACAGAATTAAGACTAAACATACATCAACCACAAAAAAAAAAAAAAAAAAATCTTTATTTTTGTAGAAAAAAAAACTCATAAAAGAGAGGACATGTACCAATGACTTGCTCATTACGTGGAGGGGGGGGGGGGGGGGGGGGACATAAAATTAGGCACTAATTCATTGGAGTGTGGCTGATATTCAAAGATATCTATGCAGCACCCTGCACTTTTTACTGGCCTGGCATCTTGAAGCACATTTCTGTTAATACAGACGGTGCCAATGGTTTTCTCTCGCTGAGCAAACAGTCAAGTGTTCTTAATAAGAATTGTAGTTTCTCAACATCTGTCGGGGAAAAAGGGAACGACCTAAGAACAATTTAGAGCGAGATTGGTTTTGTTAAATGCATTTAAATTCGAAGATTAGTGATTGTTCTTTCTTTTTCAATTAGCATTTGCTTGGGGAAAGGAGCCAGTCCCGCCTGCGTGTGTCACTGGTGAAAGCAGATAAGGATTCGGTTAATATAGATCACTGGGTCTCCACGGTTCTGACAAGTGAGGGAATAAGAAAGGGTTAAGTTCCCTTGACCCTGCGAGGACAGAACGTTTTGGGGGGGAGGGGAGGGTATGGTCCACAGATATTGGGGTTGATTTACTAAAGCAAAATAAGCAGTTTACTTTGCAAGGGAAATTTCACCTTCCTTAGTTAAAGCGGACCTTCAGTCATTTTTTCAACTTTCCATCCATTAAATAGTTACATAGTTAGGAAAGTTGAATAAAAGACACCAGTCCATCCACTTCAACCTGAGTGAGTGTCTACAATTATCCCTATCCCTGTACATTGCACACTCACATCAGTCCCTACCCTCAATAAGCCCACAATCCAAGGTCCCCATTCATATACTTCTGCCCTTGTTGTTTTAACTTTGGATAGTAATATTACAATACAATATTATAATGGTAACTATGGGAGATGGCCATTTTGTGTACATGTAGTCATGCAATCATTTTTCAATCTGATTGTGTTAATCTGAGTCTATTGTGTTTGAATCTGAGTGCAAAATGCAGTTCCTTTGCCTATTTTTGCCTATCCTCTGAAGAAGACCCCAAGGAAATGGGTCGAAACGTGTCACACATTAGACATTTTTGTCATGTAATGATATATACAATTTTGTGTTTACATCTTTTGCACTTTTGGATATGCTCCCTTTAGAGTACATTCCCACAGGGGCAACTTTGGATCTGACTTGAAGTTGCCCCAAGTCGCCCCTAGTTGCGCGACATGATAAAATCAATGATAAAATCAATGTAAGTGAATGAGAGCCATCTTAAAGTGGTTGTAAACCCTTACAACCAACTTTGACCTACAGGTAAGCCTAGATTAAGGCTTACCTGTAGGTCCAAGAAATATCTCCTAAACCTACACGGTTTAGGAGATATTTGCCGAAAGACAGCCACTGAGCGCGCCGCTGTCAACGGCGATATGCCGCGAGTGGCGGCTCCCATGCGCATGCGCGGGAGTGACATCATCGCGGATTCGCCGAATGACAGTGGCGGAGCAGCGAGACCCACCAAGAAGATGGACGCTCCGGACTACCAGGGAAAGCAGTGACTTCGCTGGCTCCTGTGTCAGGTAAGTGATTATGCTTTTCCTTTGCAGGGAAAAAAGAGGAAGTAAACCCATCAGGGTTTACTTCCTCTTTAATGCACACTACTGAAGTCACTCCGACTTCAGAAAAGGTCCCCCCAAAATCCATACCAGATCCTTCAAGTCTGGTATGGATTTTAAGGAGAAACCTGTGCCAAAATCTTTTTAAAAATGGCGAAGCCCGCAGGAAAACAGGGGGGATGAGAGAGCACCCCCCCGACCCGTACCAGGCCACATGCCCTCAACATAGGTAGGGTGCTTCGGGGTAGCCCTCCAAAGCACCTTGTCCCCTTGCTGATGGGGACAACGGCCTCATCCCCACAACCCTTACCCGGTGGTTGTGGGGGTCTGTGGGCGGCGGGCTTATCGGAATCTGGAAGCCCCCTTTAACAAGGAAACCCCCAGATCCCTGCCTCCCCCCATGTGAAATGGTAAAGGGTACATTGTACCCGTATCATTCCACACAAAAAGCACAGCTTAGGACAAGTCCTTTATTAAAAAATAAAAACTTAAAAATGTCCCATGAAGTCCATTCATCTTCTTCTATTGATCCGCCGATGGAGGTGGATAGGTGGCGGGCTTTTAGATTTTATTTTTCGGTCAGACGGCGGAGCGATAGAAGAAGATGAATAGACTTCATGGGAGATTTTTATTTTTTAATAAAGGACTTGTCGCAAGCTGTGTCTTGTTTTTTTTAAACATTTTGACACTTTTTGTGAACTGGTACGGGTACAATGTACCCGTTACCATTTCACGCAGGGGGGATGCTGAGATCTGGGGTCCCCTTGTTAAAGGGGGCTTCCAGATTCCGATAAGCCCCCCGCCTGCAGACCCCCACAACCACCGGGCAAGGTTTGTGGGGATGAGGCCCTTGTCCCCATCAACATGGGGACAAGGTGCTTTAGGGGCTACCCCAAATCCCCTTGTCTCCTCAATCCCCATGTTGAGGGCATGTGGCCTGGTATGGGTTCAGGGGTGGAGGCCACACTCTTGTCCCCTCTCTTTTCCTGTGGCCTGCCAGGTTGCATGCTCAGATAAGGGTCTGGTATGGATTTTGGGGGGGCCCCTATGCCATTTTTTTAAAAATGTTGATGCAGGGGTCCACTTAAAATCCATACCAGACCTGAAGGGTCTGGTATGGATTTTGGGGGGACCCCTACACTTTTTTAAAAAAACAAAATGGCGCCGGGTTCCCCTTAATTTCTATATTAGACCTGAAGGACCTGGTATGGATTTTAGGGGGACCCCCACACAATCTTTTTTTAAATTTTGGTTTGGGGTTGCCCTTAATATTCATACCAGACCCAAGGGGCCTGGCAATGGACTGGGGGCGATCCCATGCTCTTTTTTTCAATGAGTTTTATCTATATTACCGAGACCCTACAATTCATTACAGCCACGAGCAGTGTTAAATGACAATTTTTCCTTTAGAAATGTCATTTTACTGCAGTACTGTTCTAAACACGGGAAAACTACGCCACTTTACAGGCATACTATAGACACCCCCCAGACACAATATTTAAAGGAATATTTCATTTTTATTGTTTCACTTTAAGCATTAAAAAAATCACTGCTCCCAAAAAAGCGGACGCTTTTAAAAAAAAAATTGCATTGATACATGTCCCCTGGGGCAGGACCCAGGTCCCCAAACACTTTTTATGACAATAACTTGCATATAAGCCTTTAAAATTAACACTTTTGATTATTCATGTTCGTGTCCCATAGACTTTAATGGTGTTTTCCGAATTTTCCCCAAACGCCGCATATTGTTCGATGTTCGCAAAACATCCGAACAACCAAAGTTCGCCCATCTCTACTTTATCAGTGTTCGCGTGTTCTGACGTATTTTTTGCCTATTGCGAACCGAACCAAGGGGTGTTGGCCCATCCCTAGTGATTAGTAATTTGTGTTACCAAGCAATTGGTAATAATATGGCGGTGAGTATATGTCTGATTCTGAGAAAGGTTCTTTTCTGATGAATTTAATGCTTCCCTTGGACTTTTTTTTATCTGGTGCTGTACCTCACAGAATGCCAATGTCTCTACTAGATGGCAGTCCTTTTTTGGTTAAATGATGGCCATCAATATCATTAAACCACTTCCTGTGAGCCCAGTCTGCCATGGATCTGTCCCTCGGGGCCCATCATCGCAATGGCCTTGGCTCAACTCATTGTAGTTGATTTATCAAAGGCCAGAGAAGTTGCACTTTGCAACAGAATTTTTTATAGAGTGGTAAAGATTCACTTTTCAAAGAATACTCAATCACATGCAAGAAAAAAAAAGCAGTATTTCATGCACATGATTGGATGATGGAAGTCAACAGAGCTTCCCCTTATTCACTAAGCTCTGGGGCAAATACAATTTACAAAGTGCAACTTCCCTTGCAAAGTAAACAGGATATTTGCCTTTAGTAAATCAACTCTATAATGTCATCTGTCCAACCAGACATGAACAGACATGAAAGCTCAATTAAATCATGTGATACCGCTGACACTTCTGGATTTAAAGTATGTATGAAGTGAATCAAAGGAAAACTGATGTGATGCGCTCAAACTATGAAGGGGTGCTGGTCTTAAACCCGCCACTGTGTGTGCCGGCCGAGGAAGGAGCTATTCCCGGCTCCACACTTTAATGTATAATAAGATGAATGTCCCATAAGCCGCACATCTAGGCAGTCCTGCTGTAATGTGGTATGTGGCAACTTCCAACCAGGCCACGCCAACCAGTCCAGGCTGAGGTTGCCACATACCATATTACAGCAGGACTGCCTAGATGTGGGGCTTATGGGACGTTCATCTTACTACACATTGATATTGATATGTATATATAGCACCCTCTACTTTGGTAGGTGCTAGAGATTTTTTCTTGTTAGAGCAGGTAAATATGGGTTTTGATCTGTGTGGGCCGGGAGTGGCTCAGAGAGGCTGGTGACTCACAGATAGCATCAATTCTTGGTCACCTCCTTCTTGCTTCTTGAGGATTCTAGAAGAAGAGGAGGAGAATAGAGGTGGAGCTGTCTGGGGTGTCTCAGGGAGCCCTGACCAGTCCCCAACTAGGATTGGCAGGGGGCAGTCCTCCTTTATAAACCCAGGGTCAGTCCAGTCGGTGATGAGTTGGGTGAAGGAACTGGAGATGGAGCACTATTCTGGGGGAGGGGGGATGTCCTTGGGCCTGGGGTTCGGGTGCAGGACAGAGCCCTTCTGGAATGCAAGGAGGTTCTGGTCGGGAGGCACAGAGAGGAACTAAAGAAGACTACAGGAGCTGGTGCTGCCAGGCAAGTCTCCTGGAGGGAACCGCCGGTTGCAGCCAGGAGGGCTGGTAAGTGACAGGCACAGTCGGGGGAACTGGAGAGGCATGCCTGAGAGGACTGGGAGAGTGGTCTGAGATGGGTGCAGAGTCAGCAGTTAGGACTGTGATGTTATGGGTAGTGGAGTCGGGCAGCTGCAGCCAGTAGGGCTAGCAGGGCCCAAAGAGGGCTTACTGGGTGCCGTAGTCCACCTTAGGACAGCTAGAACTAAAAACTTCCTATCCTATTTTTCTGCTACATTTAAGGGGCCTGAGGTTCCTGCCTGCAAATGGCAGTTGCTAAGGCCTGAATGAGTCAGTGTTGGGCCTAACCATGTGCTAGCTGTACCTGCAAGCACGTGTTGTTCTGGAGAAGACTGGAGCTGTAAAGTTTACATTTAAGTTCCTATTGCTCATTTATTGATCCAACCATTGATCTCTGGGCATCCCATAAATCCCTTACTCATCCAAGTTCAAATCTCCTCAATAAATCAACAAAAACAAAGCAAAGGATTGTTCATTTTCTCATGAGAGACTGAGGAATGCATGACGGTCTGGGCAGAGTGACAGGTAGACCACAACTTTCAGCAGCCCCTACAGGGGGTACCGCTACATATAAAGTGAATTTTTAAAAATGTGGCTGGGGGTGGCTATTTTTTCACTCAGCCAGCCACATAATTGACTACAACTATACGGTTGTATTCTGACAAGGGGGGCTCTTTGCTGTCAGAATATGATGATCAGTGGCTCTAGCCCATTGGCAACTGTCACTGATTGAGGAAAATGTTCCACCGAGCCTGCTCAACATAAATTGATTGTTAGAAGCAGGAGCATCGCCACATGGATCGGAATTTGGACAGTCCTTATCGAAGCAGCCAAATTTTCGAACAATTTATGGCCAGTCCAAAAGTCACCTGTAAGCCTCTGAGCAGCAGTAAACCTTTAGGCCGTCAGTAGTGTTGGGCGAGCGGTTCAGCCTGAGCATGAGTTCCGGCCAAAGATTGGCTCTTCAGCACTTTCGGGAACATCGGAATTTGCAGGGTGTTCGTCAGATGTTCACCAGGCCACATGATACGCCCCTCCCTCCCCCACCCAAAGCACCTTGTCCCTTCCCCAAAACCCTGGGTTGTGGTTGTAGGGGTCTGCAGGCAGGGGGCCCCCACCCCCTCCATGTGAATAGGTACCCATTCATCAAAAAAGTGTCACAAGTAATAAAAACACAGAGACCGTTTTTGACAATTCCTTTATTAGAAAATAAAAAAACAATGTCTCCGGATGTAAATCCATCATCAATCATGATGACTGCTGCACCGCTGACCCGAAAAAGAAAAAACAATCGTAAAGGCAAACCGCCAAATGGTTCCTTACTGGGTGATTTTACATGACCTCCAAAATTATGTGGCAGGCTAGAATGTCTCTTCTCAGGGTGTAGATTTTGGCTTTTTGAAGGCTAACAAAAAACGGTAAGTACCAGTCTCTTTATTCTTTTCTATAGTTTATTTGCTCAATAAACTCATAGAGGGTTTAGGGGAACAAGATATCCCCCCAAAAATGCTAACTCATATTCTAGTATTGTTGATGGCCCTTCATTGGAAGTCTTCTGATAGTAATTGGTCCTGTAAGCCCTTGTACACATGGTTGGAGATTCCGACAACCAAATCCGTCAGAGTAATTCTCTGTCTGGAAGTGGTGTTGCATACACACGGTCGGACTAAGTTGTCGGAAAATCCGATTGTACATAACGTGATGACGTTATTTCATTAGGACGGGACTACGTTCAGGCTAGTAGCCAATAGCTTTGGTCTAGGAATTTGATCTGAGCATGCTTGGCACTTTGTCCGTCGGAGTAGGCTACACATGATCGGAGTATGTCCGATAGGAGCATTTTGACGGAAAATTTTACCGGCAAATTGGAAAACTTGGTCCATCGGATACCCCGACGGAAATAGTCCGATGCAGACCACACACAGTCGGAATATCTGACAAAACGGTCCGATAGGAAACATTCCGTCCGTGTGTACAAGGGTAAGAGCAGCCACGTAGGTTACAGTGATTCTGTGAGAGCAGTCCCTGTCTCGTGTTAAAGTCAAATGGTCTCCCTCTTTCTCTGAAGGTCCTCAGGTCCTTAAAATGTCGAACAGTGAGATCTCCATGCAATGTCCACCAGCAGCAGCTTCTTCCAAGTTCTCCAGAACACTCTTAAGTCTACTGAAGCCAAAGCTGGTTTTAGTATGTTATCTTTTAACAGGCTATTAATTTTGACCTTGCTATTTTTGGTTGGAGTTCTACTTTAAATTTATGTAAGAAAGGGTTAAAGCTAAACTCCAGGTCCTCCCGTACTTGGGGGTCCCCTTTATTTTTTATTTATTTTTTCCATGGGTTCTCAGTCCAGGTATGTGATATCACTGGTCCTCTGCTTCCTCTAGTTGTGGGTCCCGAATGCTACCAAGAACAGAGCCACATCATGGCGATGGATAAGATGTTTTATCTTGGAGGTGTGATACTAATGATATCCAGTTAACTAGGATGGGGGGCACTAGGGCCATAAGGTATAAGTACATTCTAGACCACCACCCTATGTTTCCAGTGGATTGCTCCTTTAAGAAATATGACTTTGGAACAGTGATTAAACCGCGTCTTTTATTTTCAGTAAATGAAATCTGATGTTTTATTTGTTCTGATTTTTTTTTCTCCCATGCCAACATGCCACTTGCACATACAATCAGTTTTTTCTGTCTCTTGATCTGTACCTTAGAGCAAGGCTTTCTTACTACTCAGCTTTTCCTAACTTTCAGATATTTTTTTTTTCTCCTGAGCTGCAGGGTGGTCCCTCATAAAAAGATTTTTATTTTTTTTCATGTGCGGATTTCCTGACAGTTTTCTGACATTATTTATGCACTAAGAATCTCACAAATGAATTAGAAAAAAAATATCCCTCAAAGCAAACGAGGCCTCCCGCCTGGCTGCAAAAGAATCTTCAGGTGTTTGCAGTCACTTAGCTGATCGGGGCTCATGCCGCACGCAAAGAGACGTCTTGTGGTCTCGCAGCAACTGCCTGTGGAGCGTGTCTGTCGGATTTGTGATGTGTAACGAGGTGCAGGAACACTTTCTAAAGTTTTTTTTTTTTTAAGGTTTTTAAAAGTCAAAACAAAAATACGATGAGTGATTTTAGGTTACAAATAAAATCAATAAGCTCTATAGATTCTCTAAACGTGCACAACTTCCTATTTAGGTCAATGACATCACAAGGATTGGTGGTATTCACACCTCTTGCAGCATCAAAAACAAGATCTCCATTGGAAGGTGGACTTCCTCGGTTTGGGCCAACTGCACACTTTGTAATGGTCGGGGTGAACTGGCAAGTAGTCATTTGGCAAATGTAGAGGTTCACTAGGTGAACCAATCTGCACAGGTTGATTGTTTTAGCCCAACGCAGGGCCGTCTTTAAGGCAGAGCAAAAGGGGCAGCTGCCCTGGGCCCTGTCATTGTTGTGGGGCCCAAAACAGCTGCCTCATACTTGCCAACTATCCAGGTTTAAATTCCCTTGTCCCTTGAAGTTTTAGTCCTGTGCTGTGTCCCAATATATCAGTGTGCCATGCTGCCCAGCTCTGCCCTATTGTTGTGTGCAGATGACTCACCTGCAGATCCTGTGTTTACATGTAAATAACCGGCATTCTTATGTAAATAGCGGCGACAAAACTAAGTAAATAGCTGCGGGCGGTGGCATTGATATGCAAATAAAGGCGGCATTCCTATGTATATCATGCTCACCTGCTGTGAGGAGGTGATGTGCTGTAACCTCTAGCAACTAATCAATGAGCCGTAATGTGTGCTGTAACCTCTAGCAACTAGTCAGTAAGCAGTAATGATATGCTGTAACTGCTGGCAACCAATCTCAATTGCTGCCTGATCTGATTCAGAAAACTGTTGATTTTAAATCTAGCTACTATTTATTGTATGTCTCAGAGTAGGTGGAGAGGGAAATTGCATGGGGGGGGCCCAAGAATTTTTTTTGCCCAGGGTCCAATCTATATTAAAGACGGCCCTGGCCCAACGCATTGATTGGTTTGGTTTAACCTATGCTCACGGCAAGCCAGCTGAATCCGCCACTCTTTTTTTATCAACCTCTTTAAAGTATATGTAGCGCTACCCCCAACTTTTGGATTATTTCCCCCATACAACACACACAACATGGCAAAAAAAAAAAGGATTTTCCGGTAGCTCAATAAACAGTCTAGGGGTTCTGGATTTTAGTTTTTATTTTGGGGATGAAAAACTTGGATAGGGATTGGGAGTACAAGGGATGCCCAGAACTGAAAGGATTGCAAACGCCAAACAAAAACAATTGAGGAGAAGCCAAAGTCTCTGGCTGCTAAAGTCCAACTGAACTATGCTACATACCAGTGGGAGTGATGGTGCAGCTGGAACAAAAGATAAAGTTCAAAAAGTCAGTGTTGGCGAGACAGCACTTGGCTGCTCTACACCCAAAAGTGGAGATGTTGGGGTGTTCCTGGCTGTCTACTGCACTAAAGCTGTTCCTTAGGCCCCAGACACGTGAGGTATTGCGCTACACTGTCCTCTCTGTTGCTTTGGGTGTGATGGCTGGTGTGTATTCTCTCCCTCTCTTTAAAGAGAAAGTAAACCCTGATGAGTTTACTTCCTCTTTCATTCCCTGCAAAGGTAAAGCATAATGGACTATTATACATCGCATAGCAGTCCATTATGTGTCACTTACCTGACACAGGAGCCAGCGAAGTCACCGCTGTCCCCTGTAGTTCCGAGCGTCCATCTTCTTGGTGGGTCTCGCTGCTCCGGCATTGTGATTCGCCGAAGCAGCGATGACGTCACTCCCGCGCATGCGCACGGGAGCCGACACTCACGGCATATTGGCGTGATATGCGGCTTACCCAGTGCACCTGGGCGCCGCTGTCATGACGCATGCGCCGTAGACAGCGGTGGCTGTCTTCAGGCAAACATCTCCTAAACCGTATAGGTTTAGGACAGTGATGGCGAACCTTGGCACCCCAGATGTTTTGGAACTACATTTCCCATGATGCTCATGCACTCTGTAGTGTAGATGAGTATCCTGAGAATTGTAGTTCCAAAACATCTGGAGTGCCAAGGTTCGCCATCACTGGTTTAGGAGATATTTCTTGGACCTACAGGTAAAGCCTTAATCTAGGTTTACCTGTAGGTCAAAGGGGTTTGTAAGGGTTTACAACCACTTTAAGAATAGGCAGCACCAACTTACCCACTTCTTTCTCAAAACTCCTTTACTGACCCCACATTGGTGGAATTTGGTTGGGATGGCCAGCAGCCATAATTACACCACCGTAGATCGGAAAATTATATTAATTTCAATATAGTGTAATTGACTGTAGCTGCATTTAAACAAAAAAAAAAAACACCAAAACCTTTTCACTGTCAAATAATCTAAAGTGTCAGATTATTTACAACAATATATTCACATCTCACATGTGACAAATTGACCTCAGTATTTGATTACAAACCCTGATTTCTTATATACAAGATCCCTAGAACTAAAAGAAACTAGAATGCACTGTCTGTGGTCAGGGAATGAAGTAAACCACATAAAATACATATGTAGCCATTGACTGTTACTTTACTGTATTGGATAATGACAAGTCCTTCTTGGAAGGGGTTAAGAATGTAATGTATATGAAAATCTTGTGTACCGGTCTCCCTACTATTTGTATAACACTGTATTTGCTTGGAAAACGAAAGGTCTTTCAGAAATGTAATCCATTCAATATGCACAGATTATCCCAAGACACCTATTTGCTTATATAAATTGGATTTTTTTTTTCTTCTTGCGCCTTGAAAGAATTGACCAAGCGTATTGTCCACTGCCAAGTCACTCCTGAATACAAATAAAGAATTTAGAACCTTGGCTTCACTCTGTCTGGCCGTCTTGTCGCCTGTCTGTCTCTGTTGTCAAGCATTGGTTGCTAAATGTCATTTGTTTATAATGTGGTACAGCAGAAACTTGGTTGCTCATTGTTTTATGACATCATGCTTAGTTATTAGAAAAAAGGAGGGGGCCAAAGATGGCCCTTAATGGGGCTTTAGAGGCAAAATGGATGAGAGTATAGTAAAAATATATTTTATTGATAACAATTAATCACAGACAGAGCAAGTTTCGAAATAATTAAAAAACACACACGATTAGCACACAATAGACATTATTGTATGGCGTGAACAAAATGTTGACAACATATATATAGCAGTGAACCCCTGTGTGTCAACATGTTTCGCTGTTTGCTTCGTCAGGACACACTCAAAAGAAATTCAGATCCTTTAAAAACATTGTTGTACTTGGCTCGGCAACCACGGACTGTCTCTGTTGAAACAGTGAAAGTATGGTTCAGCATTTCCTTACTGACAGATGAACCCCAAGCATGGGCCCATGGCCTATTGGAGCAGAAGAGTCCCATAATGAATTATGTGGACCTGTTTTTGAAACCATGGCACAATTATATAAGTGGTTCGCAGATACAGGATGGAGCGAGGCAGCCTTGAGATATCAGTATTGGCAGAGATTGTCTGAACCCCTCAAAGATGAATTGGCCAGACTGCGTACCCCCTCAACTCTATAAGATCTCATCCAACTGGCCATCCAGCTAGACAGACGCCTGTGGGAACGCCAGTCTGAACGCACTCAAAACTTTCGACCCACCTTGATGCTGCCTAAAGCTCTGCATACATCACCCATGCCTCCTATTGTACCCGTACCTGAAGCCAAACTCATGCAGTTTGGCTTGGTCCGTCCAGCATTGACTCCAGATGAGAGACGTCATCGTCAGCAAGTGAACCTTTGCCTGTATTGGAGGGGGACTGGAAATTTCAGATGCAATTGCCCCATAAGACCTAGTAAGTCAACCATGCACTCCAGTCTACTTCCAGGTTTCCGGGTCTTCTCCAACTCATATTGTTCTCCCTGTCTCATTGCATGTGGCGGAAGAGGAAGTCCAGCTTCAGGCAATACTTGACTCTGGGGCACGTAGCTGTTTCTTGGATCTGACCCTGGCAAAAAGACTCGTTATTCCTCTCTATCACAAAAAGCAAAGACTGACAGTTCATCTTGATGAAGAAACAGCACCTATTTTTACCTCAACCCCTTCAGGTCACCGGTTGTTTATACGTTTCAATGTCCTGAGCTCTCCTATCTTCTCTGTCATCCTGGGGATTCCATGGCTACTGGCGCACAACCTTCAGAATGATTGGTCCAAGAAGGAAGTACTCTTCACCTCTTCCTACTGCCGGCAGCATTGCCTTGCTCCTGAACACAGAGACTTTACCAGCTGCCTGACAGTTCTACCAACACCCAGTGTGGACCACAATATACCAGCAGCCTACCTGGAGTTTCTAGAGCCCTCGACAAGAAGAAAGCAGATGTCCTTCCTCCACACTGTCCCTATGACTGTCCAATTGAGCTGCTTCCGGGCTGAGATCCCTTCGGCTGCATATTTGCCCTTTCTGAAACTGAACTTGAAACACTGCAGCAGTACATTGATGAGAACTTAGAAAAAGGGTTTATTTACCCATCCTCCTCTCCTGCCGTTGCTGACATTTTCTTTGTTGAAAAGAAAGACAAAACATTAAGACCATATATGGATTACAGGGAACTTAATAAGATCACCATTAAAAATCGTTACACACTCCCCCTGGTCCCCAAACTCTTCCAGAGGTTTTGTACAGCTCATATCTTTACTAAACTGGATCTACGTGAAGCCTACATTCTTGTTCACATGCGCAAGGAGGGCAAGTGGAAGACAGCGTTCAGAACAAGGTTCGGACATTTTGAATACCTAGTAATGCCATTCGGAGTGTGCAATGCTCCAGCCATGTTCCAACACTTTACAAATGACATTTTCCGGAAATATCTGGACCATTTTGTCATTGTCTATCTCGACAATATTCTCATATTTTAGCCACCCTGGAGCTTCAAAGAACTCACGTAAAAAAGGTGCTGTGCATCCTCAGAATGCATGGATTGTATGTCAAAGCTGAGAAACATGATTTCGAAAAAAAAATGTCAATCCAGTTCCTAGGGCTCATCATCACTACCGATGGAATCGCTATGGATCCTCAAAAGGGGAAAGCTATCCTTGAGTGGCCGGCTCCATCCGATAAGAAGGGCATTCAGAGTTTTGCAAACTTCTACAGGAAGTTTGTTAAGAATTTCTCTGCCATCATATCACCCATTAACCAAATAACCCACCAGCATGCCAAATTCCAGTGGTCTGTAGCAGCACAAACCTTCTTTACCTCTGCACCGGTCTTACAGCACCCTGATCCCGCTCTGCCCTATGTCCTGGAAGTCAACGCTTTGTAAGTAGCGACAGGTGCAGTACTATCTCAACGCCAGGGCCCCAAAGCATTACTTCACGCAGAGAAGAACTACAATGTAGAGGATTGGGAACTCTTAGCAATTAAAACTGCCCTGGAGGAATGGCGATATCTCCCGGAAGGGGCTGCTCACCCTATCTTAATTTTCACAGACCACAAAAAAAGAGTATCTTCGCACTGCCAAACGGTTAAGACCCCGACAGGTCTGATGGGCCCTATTCTTTTCTCGCCCATGGTCCAAGAATGGGAAAGCTGACGCCCTGTCCTCAATGTACCCTGATACCCCTGAAGAGATCACATCCAGTACGATTTTGTCTCCTCAAAATTTTCGAGCAGGCATCTACCCAGTGCACAGAGGCAGAAATCTCCTCCTTAAGAAGTCAGGAGGGGTTCATTTGGCATCAAGACAGGATTTTTGTCCCACAACAAGCCAGGCTTCAAGTTCTAGAAACTTTTCATGACCATCAGCTTGCTGGCCAAGGTGGGGTCCGAAAAACAATCAAACTTATCCAATGGTCTTTGCGATGGCCCACCCTGAGATCTAACTGCAGGAAATATGTCAACTCCTGTACTACGTGCCAGCGTAACAAGGAGTCCAATGCTAAATCATGGGACCTGTTAAGACCACTGCCAGTCCCGGAACAACCTTAGAGAAAGATATCCATGGACTTTATAATGGACTTACCCCCCTATGAAGAATTTACAACCATCCCGGGAGTAGTGGACCGATTGTTCAATATGGCACACTTCCTGCCAATGATGGGCATATCTTCTGCCGTGGACACAGCAAAGATCTTTATAAAGGAGATAGTCAGATTGCATGGCATACCAGACAACATTGTGTTGGATAGAGGAGTGCAATTTACCTGGAGAAATCTCTGCAAGTTATTCTCAATCGAGATACTGTATGTTTGTCTACAGCCTATCATCTACAGAGTAACGGCCAGACTGAAAGGACCAACCAAACATTAGAGCAATATCTACAGTGTTTTTGTTATTTTTATTTTCAAATATTTTTATTAATATATATAAAAAAAAAAGTAACAATACACAAGTACAGAAGGTCGTACAGTAGAGAGACACTATAACATAGATATACAGGCAACACTTGCAGTACAAGGCCAACGATTGAGTCGTAATAAACCATATGAAAACATCCAGGATCCATTAAAACCAAACAGATCGTTTTAGCAGAAAATAATCACTTTGGATCTAGGGTAAACCGTGAGGGGAGTCCCACTAAGAGGAGGTCCCCAAGTAGGGTTAATCACCCCCAGAACTGGGGAGCAGAAAACTTGCAAAGAAGATATACCCTACTGTAGCTTAAGCATAAAGGAAAACACAAAGAGACTAGTAAAGTCAACCAGCCACAGAGAAAGAGAAAAACAGAAAGGGGAATAGAGGTAAGGAAAGGTGAAGTATAGAAAAAGTGCAAGAAAGCACAAGGAAGAAACGGGACAGAGAAGGGATAGCAGGCGGCCCGACGTCCCCAAGGGTCCCAGTAAGGAATAGAGGCGCCACTGGGTATAAAGCTAACATTTAAGTTATAGTACTAAAAGGTGGGGATCAAAATTTGGGGGTAAGAAGTGATCCACCCAAGGTTGCCAAATCTTACAATAGAGAGGGAGTCTGTCTAAAATAATTGCTTCAATTTTGCTGTGAATCAGGGCCTGGGTAACCCGGTTCTTAACTTCAGGGATGCTAAGGGTCGCGGATTTCCAGGCTTTTGCGATGGTCTGTTTTGCAGCTGTAACTATCTGCAGAAAGAGCCGTACCCGGGGTCGGGAAAACCTGCAAGGTATTAGATTTAACAGGGCAATCGTTGGTTCTGGCGATAGAGTACATTGGAAGAGTCTGGATAGGATAATAAAAATTTGTTTCCAAAATTCTGTCACCACTGGGCAGGCCCACCAAATATGGAGGTGTGTGCCAACCTCGTTACACCCCCGGAAGCAGTTTGGGGAGTAGCTTGGCACAAATCTAGAAATCCTGGCTGGGACCAGGTACCAGCGCATTAAGACTTTATAATTGGCCTCAGCCGCGATTATATTCTGGGTAGCGATTTTAGTGTTGAGCCAAACTCTACCCCATTCTTCAGGATCAAGACTAAGAGAAAGATCGTGGGACCAGGCACTAGCATATAGTAGGGGAGAACTCAGACTAGAGGAAAGGTAGGAGTAGAGGCAAGATATGATTCCTGGAGAGTGCGGATCTGTTTTACAAATTGTCTCAAAGGGGGACAGTCGGCCTAGATCAGTGCATGACTTAGTCTTCATTTGGACAAAATTAGTTATTTGGAGGTATCGGAAACACTCTTTATGGGGAAGCTTCGTTTTGGCTTGCAAGACCGGGAACTTTATGATTGCGTTACACAATACCAGGTCGCATACTCTAGTCAAGCCCCTTTGGGACCAGGCATCGAACAAGGCGGGATCCGAGTAAGCGGGTGTAAAATGTGGGTGGCCAAAAAAGGAGAGTAAGGGGGAATGAGGTGATTGTAATTTATAAGTAGACTTCAACTTGTCCCACAACCCCAATGAGAAACGGGTGACAGGGTTACAAATCGACTTCCTTGCTGGGGGTGGTAGCCACAGCAAGTTGGATATGATTAGGGGATGGGCATCCACAGCTTCAAGGCTGACCCACAGGGGTGTCTCAACTGTAGCATGATAAAGGGCCAATTGGGCCAATTGTGTTGCATAGAAGTAAAACCTAAGATTGGGTACACCCAATCCTCCCTGCGTCTTATGGAAAAACAGGGTCTGCCTGGAGATTCTGGGCCTTGTTGACCCCCAGATGTACTTGAAAATACGACTCTGCATGACACGGTGGAAATACGGGGGAATCGCGACCGGGAGTACCCTAAAAAGATATAGCAGTTTGGGCAACAGCGTCATTTTCCCCAACCACGAAACACAGAGTGGTTGCCAAGAGGCCATAAGGGATGTAAGGTTACGTAATGCGGGGAGATAATTGGACTGATATAGTTGAGTTGGGTCGCTGGTGAGTTTAACGCCCAGATATGGAATAGAAGAAGTTGACCATTGAAAGGGATATGTTTCCTTTAAATTTTGAAAGATTTCCAATGGCAGAGACACGTTGAGGGCCCGTGATTTAGTTTGATTTACCTCCAATCCAGAGATCGAAGCGAATTTATCCAAAAGGTGACAAAGGTTAGGGAGCGAGGTGTGAGGTGAAGTAATAAACAAGAGAGCATCGTCAGCGAATAAACAAAGTTTGTGCGGCACAGAGGCAATGTCCAGACCTTTGATATTGGGATCTGCTCTGATTAAAGCCACTAAGGGCTCTATGGCAAGGGCAAAAATCAGCGGGGAAAGAGGGCATCCTTGCCTAGTACCACGCTGAATAGGGAATTTATTGGAGATGAAGCCCGAGTTTTGTTATTTTTCTCAAAACTACTGGATTTCCCTATTGCCATGTGCGGAATTCGCATATATCAACTCTGTGCATGCTGTCACCAACCAGTCACTCTGTCACATACCAGGTGTGAGGCCGAGATGCTGAGAGGGCTCCCCTTGTGGCTAAATGCAGAGCTTCCCTGAAAGTGGTACAGGGAGAGCAGTGCCCAGAGAAGCACGGTTTTCTAGGTAGAAATGTGCACAACTAGGCATTCGGAGGCTTCCCCTTGGGAAGGGGCACTATGGGGGAAATAGGCACGTTCTCAGTCACAATAGTGCAGAGATCGCGAACCAACATCACTGCCTATTTAAATCTGCTGCTGACAATGATGCCTTGCTGGTTTATCACCAGCTTCCCTCTGTGCTCCTGTGTCTTGTATACCCTGCTGATCAGACCTCCTGTGTACTGACCCGGCTTGCCTTGACATGTTCATCCTTATCTCCTGGCTTGACCTTTGGCTTGTATCCTGACCTTGTTCCTGCTTGCTCCCTACCTCTGATCTCGACTTGGCTTTCGGACTCTGTTATTACCTGTCTCCTGTGTAAGGACCCGGCTGGCCCCTGTTACGCTTATCTCGGACTGTCTTACTGTGAATGACCTCTGGCTTGGCTCTCGACTCATTTATCCAGTCTGTTCCTCTGGTTTGCACCATCAGGGCCATCCAAGCACACCTGCCTTGCAGTACATCCTGCCTGTTCCAGCAAACTCCTGTCAACCAGCCTTCCACAATCATGCAACCCGTGCTTCTGTGGGCACTACACTCCTTGTGTCACCTCCAGGGGTGTGCTGCACTCGGCTGCAAGGGGAGCCCTCCCATCATCTTGGCCTCATACCAAGTTCCTGACAGTCAGGCACTTATGTTGAACGAGAAGGCCTGGTTCGCAGTCACCACTCTAATTTATCCCAAAAGTGCTATTGGGTTGAGGTCAGGACTCCGTGCAGGCCAAGTTCCACCACCCCAAACTCATTCATCCATGTCGTTATGGACCTTGCTTTGTGTGCTGGTGCGCAGTTGGAACATGAACATTTTTAGTGAATGGGTAGGGGTACAATTTACCCCATACTCATTCACATAGGAGGTGCGGTACCTGGGGGCACATAAAACACCCGCCCAAAGACCCCCACAACCACAGCCCAGGGTTGTCAGGAAGAGGCCCTTGTCCCATCAACATGGGGACAATGTGCTTTGGGAGCACACCCCCATGCTGAGGGCATGTGGCCTGGTTCAAATGGGGGGGCCCTCAGTTGTTCCCCCTCTTTCCTGGCCTGCCGGCTGCGTGTTCAGATAAGGGTCTGATATGAATTTATGGGGGGACCTATACAGTTTTTTAAAACATTTTGGCGTGGGGATTCCCCTCAAAATCCATACCAGACCTGAGGGTCTGGTATGGATTTTTTTTGGGATGGCACACCATTTTTTGTTTTTTTTGGCATGGGGACCCCTGCACCATTGCCGGCAATGTTTTTTTTTTCATTCAGCAGTCAGCGCAGAAGCCTGTTGACAGTTGGTGACTCATCCATTGTTAAGGACGTTGTCGCTGGCTTCCTGGCCCCTTCCTTAAAAGCCAGTCATTCACTGTGCCCTGATTAGGCAAAACTTTGCCCCATCAGGGCTTAGAATGCTGTGCAGCACGGGTGAACATCCCGCCATTTACCCCACAAATTTGGGTGTTCGCCACACAAGCGAACAGGCAATTTTGGTGCTGAACTTTTGCTTGGATCGAACCATTCGCCCAACACTACTAAAGAAACTTTTGTTTCCATTGGTAACCACTTGTGTCTTAACTCTTTATACTGATGTCTTCATATCCCAATGTGTTTAGTGACCTGAGCTGTAGACTATGTGGGCCGGTTACTTGCATTACATTTATTGAGTAACTTCAGACAAGGCAAAGTCAAAGTTTCAAAAGCTTTACTTGAATAATGCGGCATGATAAGAATCACAAGATAACAGATCATCATATAGTACAATCAATTCCCTAACTCTTCCTAGTCACTAATTTCAGGATTGTGGCTGCCCCAGCATACCTGCATAGAAAAGAGTTCATTCTCGGCAGAGTCTATGGATGGTATCTTCATGAAGCACTGGATGTTCCAGCAATCCCCCTACATTGCAGATTGCTGGAACGCCGGGCAGAATTGCTGGGCGAGTAGCAGCTTTGCCAGAATCAGAAACAGGAACACTCCCCTATATCTTGCTCTCTGTCTGTGTCTATCCTCCCATACAGACTGTGTGTCTAACCCTGGGCAGAACCCTCTCTCCTTTTATTTACAGCACAGGGAGAGAGAGACAGAGCTCAGAGAACGTGCAGGAACTGGGTTAAACACCCCCCCCCCCCCCCAACTGCGGCATCATTAACCCTTACCTGCATGAGCAGAAAGGCTGGGCATAGTTGGGTATACTTGATGAGTGCAAATGGCAGTTCCCTCAGTTCTTGTAACCCTTGCCACACTGGAAAATTATGGCAACGGGGTGGGGGTGAGGATCAATAGAGGAAAATTTCAAGGAATCCAAGAGCCAGAAGCACAAGGTTTACAGCATTTTAATAGTAAGCCGTGTCCCTTGTGCTGCTTTTTGTGCTTTTTGTTTTCACTACACCTAGGCTTTAACTCTCCAGCTTCTACCAAAAATGGAAATATCAGTGTTGGGTGGACTAACCCTTTAACTTTATTCCATGCAAGAACAATTATCATAGAAATCCAATTAAGGTATTTCATAAATGATCTTTCTGCTTCTTGGCCAAACTGGTTTCCTTTAAGATGTGGGCCTTTAAGGCCA
The DNA here is from genome assembly GCF_037356315.1 of Lithobates pipiens. NCBI lineage: Eukaryota > Metazoa > Chordata > Amphibia > Anura > Ranidae > Lithobates > Lithobates pipiens. The sequence goes on from NW_027507791.1 coordinate 24,140,342, forward strand.
AATCCTAAAAGTTTTTTAAAATAATCCTGTTTCATAAAGCTGTGTACATACAGCTTTTTTTAACAAACATTTCTGCTTTAACTCTTAAAGTTCTACATGTTTCAAGTTTAGACCATATTGCATATTTACACTCAGCTTGTTGCACAGTCCTTGGCAGAGAACGGGCTATGGATTCCCTCTGCAGGAAACCTAGCTAAATGTGACCTTACCTAGTTCCCCTCGTTTCTGACACCCCAGAGGCACGTTTTGGTAGAGAACAAAGTAAATCAATGGAATCAATGCAAGGAATCAGATAATATTCACATATTGTCTCGCTTCTCTTCCTGGACAATGCATCTGGCGCCCAGCTGGAGACGAAAGTGACAGCCTTATGTCTCCACCCACACCAAACGCCCACAGAGTATCGAAAACTTCAAGCTGGAAAAATATACATATATAATTATCCCTATATGGGGCTGAAGACAAATAGACAAGAGAGATGGATAGTGGAAATCATCTGATGGTAGAACAGGTACAAGGTAAAAAAAAAAAATAAGGAAAGAAAAAGCTTTTGTTATTTTTTTTTCTTTTTCCTAAAATATAAAAAGCAGGAAATTTTATTTGTCCCAGTAAACATTATTTTTCTGGTGAAAGGAAAAAGAAATATATAACAGAAATATAGATAGATAGATAGATAGATAGATAGATAGATAGATAGATAGATAGATAGATAGATAGATAGATAGATAGATAGATAGATAGAACTTTTGTTATATAAATTCAATCATATGTTATATGTCGTATATTAAATTCCATCACGTTTGAAAGGAATTTTGATTTGCTAAATGCATGTTTTCCATTTTGTTTTAACATTGTTAAAATTAAAAATAAAATAACAACTGTTTAATTCAAATAAATATTTCTGCTTGCCTACAAAATTTGAAAGACCACAGCCCACAGAAAAATTGTTGCCAAAAATGTTCCTATCAGTTTAACCACTTCTGTTTTGATTTGGCTTCCGTTGAAAATGGTTGGAAAATGCCAGGGCATGGCAATTTTTTTCATCAATACAATTGGGTTACCAACCATTTGGATCATCAGACTGGCATGTGGGTAGGCAACTAATACAAAGACTTTTCACTAATCATCAAGTCACACACGGCTCATTTTCCATGATTCATCATTGTTGGGTGGTGGAGAAGTAAATGGGGCATCTCCTTATGAGAAAATAATACTCATGAAAGAATGGTACAAAGTAGAGGTCGACCGATATATCGGCCGATATTTGGCATTTTTTAATTAATCGGCATCGGCCGATTGTGCTGATAAAAAAGACAATGACATGTTCAGCGCGACTTGCAAAAGACTTCTGTAATAGAAGTCAATGTAAGTTGCCTGAAGACATCAGACTTTCCTCCTCTCTGGGCTGCCAAGAAAAGATCAAAGTGATACAATGTTTCTTCTTCAATGGGCTGAACTCCCTGTGTAGAAGTTCTCAGTTTAACCATTTAAAGACTAAATCTTTTCTGACACTTGTTGCTTACAAGTAAAAATCCAGCATTTTCTGCTAGAAAATCATTCAGAAGCCCCAAAAATTATATATATATTTTTTTTAGCAGAGACCCTAGGGAATAAAATAGCGGTTGTTGCAATATTTTATGTGACGCGGTATTTCCGCATAGGTCTTTCAAACGCAAGTTAGACCTTTTTTTTTTTCGTCCCAAAAGTTTTGAGTACCTGTTTTTGTGTATTTAATAAATAGTTTATTTTTTTATTTTTTTTATCGAAATTATACATACAAGTGAACTGATTGGAGGTTTGTTTTGTTTAATAAATGTGTAAGAAATTTTCTGCATCACTTATTAAGGCTGCTTTCACACTGGATCGGGCAGGCGTTGACGGTAAAACGCTGCAAGTTTTAGCAGCGATTTACCGTCATTTTAGCCCCGCTATTCGGCTGCTAGCGGGGGAGTGAAGCACTGCTGCAAAATCGCATTGCATGTGCTTCAGCAGTGGTGACCATTCATTTCAATGGGCAGGAGTGGTGGAGGAGCAGTTTACATCACTCCAAAGATGCTGCTTGCAGGATTTTTTATATTTTTTTAACGTCCTGCCAGCGCATCTCCTCATTGTGAAAGCACTCGGGCTTCCACACAGACTGCAGGGGAGCCGTTTTGAAGGCACTTTACAGGCGCTATTTTTAGCCCAAAATCGCATGAAAACGCCCTAGTGTGAAAGGTGTCCAACTTAGATTTTATGAGATGAAGGGAAAAAAAAAAAAAAAAAAAATTGGCCTAACATATCGGCCCAAAAAATCGGCATCATATTTCGGCCATCGGCCGCCACGATTTCTAAATATCGGCATCGGCATCGGCCAGAGAAAAACCCATATCGGTCGACCTCTAGTACAAAGCCATCAGTAACCGATCCTTTAGGTCCTGTAAGTTGTGAGGGTGGGACGGTCAAGGACCAGACTTGTTTTTCCAGCACATACCACAGATGCTCAATTGGATTGAGATCTGGAGGCTGGGTAAGTGCCTTAAACTCATTGTTGTGTTCCTCAAACCATTCTTGAACCATTTTTGCAGTGTGACAGGGCACATTATTCTGCCATAGGGGCGACTGCTGTCAAGGAATACTATTTCCATGAAAGGGCATACTTGGTCACCAACAATGTTTAGGTCGGTGGTACCTGTCAAAGTAACGTCCACATGAATGGTAGCACCAAAGGCTTCCCAGCAGAACATTGCCCAAGGCATCACACTGCCTCCGCAGGCTTGCCTTTTCCCTATAGTGCATTATAGCACTATCTCTTTCCCTGGTAAGTGATGAACAAACACCTGGACATCCACATTATGTAAAAGAAAACATGATTCATCAGACCAGACCACCTTCTTCCATTGCTCCGTTGTCCGGTTCTGATGCTTACTTGTCTGTTGCAGGCACTATTGGCTGTGGACACGGGTCAGCATCGGCACCCTGACCGGTCTGCAGCTACGCAGTCATATACACAGCAAACTGCGATGTCCTGTGTGATCTAATCCCTTTCTATCTAAACCAGAATTATTTTTTTAAAGAAATTTAAGATACAGTAGCTCTTCGCTCCCCACATTCATCAATGAGCCTTGGCCATCCATGACCCCGTCACCGGTTCACTACTGAGCCCTTTCTTTGAACCACTTTTGGTAGGTCCTGATCACGCAGACTGGGAAGATTCCACAAGAGCTGTCCTTTTGGAGTTGCTCTGACCCAGTCATCTATCCGTTACAATTTCAAAATCACTCATATCCTTACTCTTGCCTATTGTTTCTGTTTTTAATACATCAACTTATGGGACAACATGTTCACTTGCTGCCTAATATATCCCACCCACTTTCAGGTGCCATTCTAACATGATAATCACTGTTATTCACTTTACCTGTCAGTGGTCATAATATTATGACTGATTGGTGTAAATCATTTTACACTTTAGTGAATCTGATCATGGAAATCTTCACCTTCCCACTGTTGTAAATCTAGCCCTAATTACCTGACCATGTCCATTTAATGCACTCACCGGCTACTTCAATTATTTGGTAACACAAATTGTGAATTAGCTAATCACATGGCAGCGACTCAATGCATTTAGGCATCTAGACGTGGTGAAGACGACTTGCTAAAGTTCAAACTGAGCATCAGAATGGGGAAGAAAGGGGAATATAACCTCCCTGACTGTATGATTATTTCAGATTTTAGGTGCTGAAAGCGGTGTACAATTATTTTGCATGGAAATTTGGCTTTTTATATTGTAGTCCTGTAATTCTTATGCCGCGTACACACGACTGGACTTTTCAACATCAAAAGTCCGACGGAATGATTCCGGCAGACCATTCGATCGTGTGTGGGCTGCAGCGGACTTTTGATTTGCAAAAGTCTGACAGACTTTAGAAATGGAACATGTTTCAAATTTTTCCGACAGAACTCCGCCGGACCCAGTTCCTACCGAGAAATCCGCTCGTGTGTATGCTAGTCCGACGGACAAAAACTGACGCGAGGGCAGCTATTGGCTACTGGCTATGAACTTCCTTATTCTTTTTTTTTTTTTTTTTTTTAAAAGCCACATCAGCGAATCATCAAGCGAGACTAGCATCAACTTTACGTTCATCGCTGTCTCTTATTTATTTTCACATCATTGTAGCTATAATTTATTTATTCACTCCCTTTTTTTTTTTTTTTCCTTTTTTTTCCTTTTTCTTTCCTCTTTTAAAATAGGAATACATTTCGTATATAACTTTATTTCTTTATCATTAAAAAAAAATATATATATATATAACTTATTTCGTCTCCCTTCCTATTATGATTAATTACCCTAACCGAAAACTCCCCCCCCCCCCCCCCCAACCCCACCATGTCAGTAGTGTTCCTCTTCTAAGTATCTTCCTCTAATACCTATCTTTTTGGTCTCAGCTGTGCTACATAACTCCATTCCTGTTTAAACTCTTTCCATCCTTTCCATTTTCTTTCGAATGCTGCTCTTTCATCTTCATGATTCATGCATAAACTTTCGCAGTTAAATATTCCCTCTACCGCATCTACCCATTCCCATATCATAGGGCATTCAGCCTCGCACCACTTCCTGGGAATCAATTTTTTTGCGGCGTTTAGGAGATGTGGGATAATTGTATCTTGGTATTGTTTAATTCCCCCCTCAGTCCCATGAAAAAGCACTACCCAGGGATCCGATTTTATGGTTGTTTGAGTTATTTCCTTTATCCTTTGAAGGATCTCATCCCAATATGTCTTAATTTTTGCACAACCCCACCATAGGTGTGTCATTGTTCCTATAGCTTTACATCCACGCCAACACTCAGCCGTTGTTCCTGTTTGATATTTAGCCATTTTATCTGGCGTATTGTACCACCGAGAGATACGTTTATAATTCATCTCAGCTGTCCTATTATCTATTGCCGAACTATGTGTTATTTTCAATATTTTGTTTATCGTCTCTTTGTCTTTTTGTGACCCTAATTCCTGTTCCCATTTTTTTATGTATGGCGGTATCTCCCTCTGGCTGGCCAGAATCAACAGCTCATATAGCCTTGATATTGTGCCCTTAACTCTGTCTGCCTTGCAGAGTTGCTCTAACCCCGTGAATTCATTTTCAACTCTAATTGGCTGAGGCAGTCTTTGTATAAAATGTACCAGTTGGAGATAGCGCCATCTATCATTCACCATAAATCCAGTGTATACTAATTCTTCAAGTGAAATAAGTTTCCCGTTTTTAATTATATCATTTAATTGTGACCTATCTTTTTTAATCCAGTTCCCACCTAGCTCCCTTTTACCTGGGGGAAAATATTCATTATCTTTTAAAGCTATCATCGGTGAGTTATAGTGTCCATTTAATCTTTTATATACCCCGTCCCAAGTCTTAAGTACAATCCGTGTCAACTCATTTGTGTTTATATCCAGTGCCCTATATTTCGGGGGATTCCATATTATCTCCCTAAGTTGTGCCTTGCTATATATACATTTAAGATTCACCCACCTTTTTTCATTCCTTTTTTCCCTTACCCATTCGACTATTCTAGACAATAAGGCTGCTTGGTAGTAATAGTACAGATCAGGGACGGCCAGTCCCCCTTTCCTTTTCTCCTGTTTTAATACCCTATGGGAGATCCTAGGTTTTTTGTTATTCCATATATATTTACTCCTTAATGAATTTAAATTTAATGAACTTCCTTATTCTGGTCCGGTCGTACGTCATCACGTTCAAATCCGTCGGACTTTGGTGTGATTGTGTGTGGCCAAGTCCGTTCATTCGGAAAGTCCGTCAGAACTCCATCAGAACTCCGTCGAAAGTCTGTCGGACCTAGTCCCTCGAAAAGTCCGGTCGTGTGTACGCGGCATTAGAAATAATTCACTTAAATCTGTCCAAACCGGAGTCTAATAGACATCCCGGGTATGATAAAATTTGAAATATGAAATCATAAATTATATATATATATATATATATATATATATATATATATATATATATATATATAAATCTATCTATCTATATCTATAATATATATATATATATATATATATATATATATATATATATATATATATATATATATATATATATATATATATAGAGAGAGAGAGAGAGAGAGAGAGAGAGAGAGAGAGAGAGAGAGAGGTTTATATATATAGATAGATAGATATTAAAATAAATAACTATAAATAATCATAACAAATGATAATATAATAATAATAAAAATTATTCAATAATGTAATCAAATCAAAAACACTGAAATGTACTGAGTTGCAGAATTGTTGCTGTCATTACTTTTAGTGTTTGATGAATTTCCCCACAAATCACTATCGCTCAATTCTGCGAGTGATTCTAATTTATTGTCGCTGTTTTCTAGCTGGTCTATAACCACTTTTGATGTACTGACATTTTTTGGTTGCTATGGACAATCTCCAGTTTCCTGGCATAAAGAACAGTATTTATAATATAAAACTGCATGCAGGACACTGGACAAACCACTAGGGGCAAAGGAGATGTGTAATTATTTGATACAGTACTGTATCTATACTGTATATTTTACTTTTTGAATTTGGCTCTGAACTCCGTCCCTGTGCATCGCAACGCTCGCAGGGAACGGAGCCCAGCGGGGTGACATCGCTGGATCCAGGGGACAAGGTAGGTAACCCCCTCCATGGATCCAGCGATGCGGTTTCCGAGTCTGGCTCGGGAATACCACTTATGGCAGTGATGGCGAACCTTGGCACCCCAGATGTTTTGGAACTATATTTCCCATGATGCTCATGCACTCTGCAGTGTAGTTGAGCATCATGGGAAATGTAGTTCCAAAACATCTGGGGTGCCAAGGTTCTCCATCACTGACTTATGGTATTTAAATCTTACCCGAGCCAGATTCGGGAATACCGCCAGGGAGGCTATGTGACTTTAAACATGGCCTGGTTGTTGGTGCCAGATAGGCTGGTCGGATTATTTCAAGAACTGCTGATCTACTGAGAATTTCACGCACAACCATCTCTTGGGTTTACATAGAACGGTCCAAAAAAAGAGGAAATATCCAGTAAGCAGCAGTTGTGTGGAAGAAAATGCCTTGTTGATGTCAGGGGTCAGAGGATAATGGGCAGACTGGTTCAAGATGATAGAAAGGTTATAATAACTCAAATAACCACTTGTTGCAACCAAGGTATGCAGAATACCATCTCTGAATGCACAACACATTGAACTTTGAAGCAGAAGATCAAACATGGTGCCACTCATGTCTGCTAAGAACAGGAAACTGGGACTGCAATTAACACAGGATCACCAAAACTGGACAATAAAAGATTGGAAAAACTTTGCCTGGTCTGAAGAGTCTCGATTTCAACTGCAACATTCAGATGGTCGGGTCAGAATTTGGCGTAAACAACATGAAAGCATGGCTCCACCCTGCCTTGTATCAAGGTTCAGGTTGGTGGTGGTGGTAGTGTAAAGGCATGGGTTATATTTTCTTGGCACACTTTGGGCACCTTAGTACCAATTGAGCATCGTTTAAACGCCACGGCCTACCTGAGTATTGTAGCTGACCATGTCAATCCCTTTATGACTACAGAGTACCCATCTTCTGATGGCTCCTTCTATAAGGATAATTTACCATGTCACAAAGCTCCAACCATCTAACCACTGGTTTCTTGAACATGGCAGTGAGGTCCCTGTACTCCAATGGCCTCCACAACCACCAGATCTCAATCCAATAGAGCACCTTTGGGATGCGGTAGAACGGGACATTTGCATCATGGATGTGCAGTCGAAAAATCTGCAGAAACCGCGTGATGCTATCATGTCAAAATCTCTGAGGAGTTTTTCCAACACCTTGTTGAATCTATGCCACAAAGAATAAAGGCATTTCTGAAGGTAAAAGGGAGTCCAACCCAGTACTAGCAGGATGTACATAATAAAGTAGCATTATCTTGATGCATTGCCTTGATGGACACAACAATGTATCAAGACCAGTAGTGAAATTCAATATGTTATTTTCTCTTGATTAGGATTACATTTATTTCTAGAAAGTTTGGGCTATGATTCAAATTGTTGTCCACACCCACCACTGTGCAAAAGAAAAGACTAAATGCCACGTACACACGACCAGACTTTTTGACAGCAAAGGTCTGATGGAACGAGTCCGTCGGACAATTCGATCTTGTGTGGGCTCCATCGGACCTTTGCTTGCCAAAAATCCGGTGGACTTTAGAAATAGAACATGTTTTAAATGTTACCGCCGGACCGAGAAATCCGTTCGTGTGTATGCTAGTCCGACGTAAAAAAAGGACGCTAGGGCTGCTATTGGCTACTGGCTATGAACTTCCTTATTCTAGTCCGGTCGTACCTCATCACGTTCAAATCCTTGGTGTGATTGTGTGTTGCCAAGTCCATTCATTCGGAAAGTCCATCGGAACTCCGCCGAAAGTCAGTCGGAAAGAACGTCGGACCTAGTCCCTCGAAAAGTCCGGTCGTGTGTACGCGGCATAAGGGGTTGATTTACTAAAGGTGAATAGACTGTGCGTGTGTATGCTGGTCCGACGGAAAAAAAAGGACGCTAGGGCTGCTATTGGCTACTGGCTATGAACTTCCTTATTCTAGTCCGGTCGTACCTCATCACGTTCAAATCCTTGGTGTGATTGTGTGTTGCCAAGTCCATTCATTCGGAAAGTCCATCGGAACTCCGCCGAAAGTCAGTCGGAAAGAACGTCGGACCTAGTCCCTCGAAAAGTCCGGTCGTGTGTACGCGGCATAAGGGGTTGATTTACTAAAGGTGAATAGACTGTGCGTGTGTATGCTGGTCCGACGGAAAAAAAAGGACGCTAGGGCTGCTATTGGGTACTGGCTATGAACTTCCTTATTCTAGTCCGGTCGTACGTCATCATGTTCCAATCCTTGGCGTGATTGTGTGTGGCCAAGTCCATTCATTCGTGTGTACGCAGCATAAGGGGTTGATTTACTAAAGGTGAATAGACTGTGCAGTTTGCAAAGTGCAGTTGCTCCAGAGCTTAATAAATGAGGGGAAACTCTGATGACTTCCATCATCCAATTATGTGCAAGCAAAAATGCTTTTTTTTTTTTTCCTTGCACGTGACTGGATAGTCTTTGCAAATTGAAGCTTCACCTCATTTACTAAGCTCTAGAGCAACTGCACTTTGCACAGTCTACTTGCCTTTAGTAAATCAACCCCATACACATAAAAAATAGCCTTGGTGGAGCTATTGCACCACTGCTGTCACCGTAGTCTCTCGCTTCTATTTGCCGTATCTGTTTCTTTCTTTTTTTTTTTTTTTTTTTTTTAGCATTAACTCAACATTTTTGCCCGGTGAGCTCTACTAAAGCCGGAGAACCGTTCTGCTGGGCTGGATTTCACAGCATCAAGGCTTAGTCACAGCAGAGACGCATCGAGCTCCAACTATCAACCTGCTTTCCTGCAAAGGACTCGTGTAGCCGGCCCATCTTTCATGAGTTTCCTTCCCTTGACAGAAATCAGCAGGGTTAGAATAAACTGCATAAGATATCAGCTCCTCAGGAAGGAACATGAAAAAGACCTTCTATCACTTAATGAAAAATAGCTTCTTTTTTGGACAGAACTTCATAGGCTGCAATCAAGCCGTGGCACCCCCTTCTTGACGTGCAATAGAGTCAAATCAAGTCGGCATCTATTAATAATATTTCCCCTAGTCCTTTCATTTCTCTGCATGTCCTACCACTGTCAGGCCCTGTGATGGAGCCGAGCCTTTATCTCGTCCGAGTCTGCACTGTCAGGGTGATAAACAATTCTAACAAGAATCAGAATAAAGATCTTCCCAGTAGACTCAAATAGATAGAGGCCTTTCTCATTTTCTCGACGGAGAAAAAAATTTAATCTAGCGGCTGTGCTTTTCAAGCGTCACATTCAAAGAGATGCAAATTTGTCAGTGCTGAGACCCCGTCTGACTCTCAGCTCTGTGTGAATGTCAAAGGGGGACTCGAAGCCTTTGACATCTATGCTTTTTTGGGCTATCTGTTAAAAATGAGCTTTGTACTTAGCTTTTCAACACTTTTCATAAGTTTTCTTATGAAATGAAACAGTGCCGTGGGGAAGGTAAAATGGGGGGGGGGGGGGGGAGGGGGGGGATAGCTCAGGTAATTTTGCATAAGTGTGGTCGTTTATAATTAACCCCGTTTTTACCAGGCCAAAAAAGAAAAATTCTAGGTCAGGTTGGACATAGTGTGGGTGCAAAAAAAAAAAATGTGGCTGGCAATTTTGTCTCTGTCTTGTGGAACAAGGCCTCAACGTGGCTGCTGGAGTTGATGTAAAAGATTTCATCTGAGTCTCAGAATAATAAAGAGATAATTATTGTCAGATAAAAACTTTCACCCAACAACCGCCACGGGTGCAGATCTTGGTGGTAGTAGCAAATATTCAAACTTTGTAGTGGTGTAGTGGCTAGCACTCTCACCTAGCAGTAAAAAGGGTTGCTGGTTCAGATCCCAACCACAAAACTACCCACCTGGAGCTTGCATATTCTCCCTGTGCCTGCATGGGTTTCCGTCGGGTACTCCGGTTTCCTCGCACGCTCCAAAAACATGCTGGTAGGCTAATTGGCCGTAGTGTATGAATGTGGGTTGAGGACCTTGGATTGTTTGCTCCTTGAGGGTAGGGGCTGATGTGAGTTTGCAATGTATGTGTAAATTGATGGCACTATATGGGTACCTTAACCTCCCTGGCGGTATGATTAGTTCTGATTTTAGGTGCTTAAAGCGGTACAATTATTTTGCATGGAAATTTGGTGTTTTATATTGTATTGTGTTATATTGTAGATTCAATTATACAAATGGTGCAGCGCAACATACAAAAGTCCATATATATTTTTCTTGTCTGTAAACAGAAAAATATATAAGAAGACGACACCACGTGGAGAAACAGCTTTTGGCTTGTATGTGACAACTCCTTTCACCAGTAGGAATAAACTCTTACCAGCTGGGATGGACCTCTGAAATCTCAGATGGTCAGAAGCGCAAATTGTCATCAGGGGTATGCATAAGCCTTATTGCTTGACTTTCCACGTATCCAAAAATCTCCTCGTGGTGAAAGATACGTGGTGTCGTCTTCTTATATATTTTTCTGTTTTATATTGTAGATTAAATTATACAAATGGTGCAATGCAACATACAAAAGTCCATATATATTATTCTTGTCTGTAAACAGAAAAATATATAAGAAGACGACACCACGTATCTTTCACCACGAGGAGATTTTTGGATACGTGGAAAGTCAAGCAATAAGGCTTATGCATACCCCTGATGACAATTTGCGCTTCTGACCATCTGAGATTTCAGAGGTCCATCCCAGCTGGTAAGAGTTTATTCCTACTGGTGAAAGGAGTTGTCACATACAAGCCAAAAGCTGTTTCTCCACGTGGTGTCGTCTTCTTATATATTTTTCTGTTTACAGAGAAGAATAATATATATGGACTTTTGTATGTTGCGCTGCACCATTTGTATAATTTAATGTGCCATTAAGGTGTTTTTGTGTATTGCTCCTTGAGGTGTACAGCTTGCAATTTTTTTTCTTTTGATACATGTGAGCGCTGATTGTTCTTTTTTATTTAAAATATTTGTTTTATATTGTAGGCCTGCAATTCTTAGGAATAACTCTCTTAAATCTCTTCAAACCAGAGTCTAGCAGACATCCCGGGTATGATAAAGCTTATAATATAATAAATAAAAATAAAAATTATTCAATAATGTAATCAAATCCAAAAACACTGAAATTTGCTCATTTGCAGAATTGTCGCTGTCATTAAATTTAGTGTTTGATGACGAATTTCCCCACAAATGGCTATCGCTCAATTCTGCAAGTGATTATAATTTATTATCGCAGTTTTCTAGTTGGTCTAAAATCACTTTTGACATAAAGGGACAGTTTTTGGTTGCTATGGGCAATCTCCAAATTCCAGGCATAAAAAAAACAGTATTTATAATATAAAAGTGCATGCAGGGCACTGGACAGACCACTAGGGACAAAGGGGGTGTGTATTTTTTTTTATACAGTACTGTAATCTGTAAGATTACAGTACTGTGTGTGTTTTGTGTGTCTTTACTTTTTTGAATTTGGCCCGATCTCCACTCCCGTGCGCCGTAATGTCGCAAGGGAACGGAGCTCTGCGGCACTCGGGCACTGTGTGAATCGAGCGGAGGACGGCTCGATCACACAGCGCGGAGGACATCGCTGGATCCAGGGGACAAGGTACAAGGTAAATAACTTCTCCCTGTATCCAGCGATGCGATCCTGAGTCTGGCTCGGGGTTACCGCTTATGGTACTGAAATCCAAACTCGAGCCAGATTCGGGATCACCGCCAGGGAGGTTAATGAGATGCAATGTACAGGGATAGGGATAATTGTAGACACGCACACTCACTCAGGTTAAACTGGATGGACTGGTGTCTTTATTCAACCTTACTATGTAACTAGTTGAATTGAATTTCACAGCCAAAAAAAACCCTAATGGCTTTGATTTATTAATTAATTAAAGCATAAAGCCTCATACACACGACAACAAAACCGTGGAAATTTGTCCGAAGGGTGTTGGATCAAACTTGTCTTGCATACACACGGTCATACAAATGTTAGCCAACAATTACGAACGTAGTGATGTACAAGACGTTCTGCGTGGTTTTTCAGTTCTTTAGCGCCACCCTTTGGGCTCCTTCTGCTAATTTCGTGTTAGTAGATGTTTGGTGAGTGTTGATTCGCGCTTTTCTCTTCCCGTTTTTCATTTATCGCTTTTTCATTTCGTGCTTTTCAGTTTGTTTCTGAACGGCCGTTCGTCAACCAGCCATGTTGCGGAATCGGAGGAGATAACGTGTTATTTATTATTGGCCTTAGAGTTGTTGCTTTGACATAATTTTTTTGGTTAAATAATGATTTGATTTGGTATATTTTTTATATTTTTGGATGCATAGAATGCACTTTTTGGTTAAATTCTATTGGCAGATAGCATGTCTAATTTTTATTTTTTTTTATTTTTTTTAATGCACAATAAAAATTTGTGTAGAATAATACTTGGCTATGTGTTTTACTTCAAATTACAGTTTGGGAGTAGGCAGTTACATTTAAAAAACTACAATGTAAAACTGACAAGAGACACCAACATAGTTGTATCTTTGTTATTAAAAACTACGTAATAATGGTGTTGTGGTAACTTGCTCAAATAAAAAATATTAAAAAAAACATCATAATATTTTTCTTAATATCATTAGAATAAAAAAGCCTTTTAAAATTTGTTTGCAAAAACTCCATCAGTATCACCAGCAATGCAGCTTCATTATTATCCCATTAAAGAAGAAGAGAATTGTGCGCTGCATTTGGAGATTTCATAATTTGCCACGTCACGAATGTTAATTCTCCATTACAAACGCTAGTTTACAAGACCGACCGCTTCTGCTTCCGAGCATGCGTGTTTGTACTTTGGACTTTTGTCCGACGTACTTGTGTACACACAATCGGAAAGTCCAACAAAACACATTTGTTGGCGGAAAATTTGAGAACATGCTAGCCAACATTTGTTGGCGGAAAGTCCAACAACAATTGTCCTATGGTGCATACATACGGTCGTATTGTCCGCCAACAACCTCACATCCAACATTTCCCATCGGAAAAGCCGACCGCGTGTAGTTTGTCCCTCTTGCTTTTTTTTTACTTTAACATTATTTGCTGTGTATTTTTAATTTTCTCATGTCTATATAACCATGATTCTTTTCTTTTATGTTTGCTTGTTTTGTTCACTTTGCTCAATCCTTCTGACCCCCTTACCCAAATTTTGCTTGTTGTCATGGGTACATATAGGAGATTTGCATTTTGCAGGGACTACAAGTAAGCATACTAACCTGGTGGTTATTGCAACTAGGGTAAGGTTTGAGTTTGTCGTTACCATAGGTTACTGGTGTATTCTCAGGTTTTGCAATATCTCAGCATTTTGGATGAAAACTTCTGCCTTTCAGGTTTTCCATCAGAAATAAGGAGCTACACAAAATGCAGGGCATAGATATTTCCCCTGGTCAAGAAGAGCCAATTACCTGGAATAATGAATAACCCGGACCTCTGAAAGGAGCCATATTGTCAGAGTGTGTTGTTGTTGAGGAGTTGAAAATTCTATACTGGGGTTGATTTACTAAAAGCAAATAGACTGAGCACTTTGCCCCAATGCTTAGTAAATGAGCAGAAGCTATGCTGACTTCCATCATTCAATCACGTGTAAGCAAAAAATGCTATTTGCATATGATTGGGTATTCTTTGCAAAGTGAAGCTTTACCTCATTTACTAAGCTCCAGGGCAAGTGCACTTGCAGAGCGCAACTGCACCGTCTATTTGCCTTAAGTAAATCAACCTCACTGTGCCATAGTGTGGTTTTAATTATGGTTTTAGTTCCCCATGGCAGCATTTGGCTTCCATGTCCTTTCTTTGACAATAGCTTGCTTAATAGATCTACAAATGAGCAGAATTGAATGACGATTAACCCCCTATAAATTTCATTGGTGTTCCCTGCAAAGTTTCGAACTTTGAAAAGCATGTGCTAAACTGTTCAATCTGTCCAGATTCGCTAATCCTTTTTTTTTATCTTCATAGGGCAGGTCATAGCAGCCTCAAGAGAAAAGCCATGTATACAAAGGCATTTTAATGAGACTTGGTTTACATTCAGCATGCACACTAAAATAAGGAAATCAGATGCATTTTTAAAAGTATATACCTGACCTTGTAATTCTGAGATTATAGAGCGGAGTCTCACTTAAAATACTGCAAGCAGGAGGCCTTTTCTATATGACTGTGTAGTTTCATGTACTTCTTATACAATAAAGAAATATCAAATATCTTTTACAGTCAAAATTGAAGATTAAGCCTTGAGATGCATACAGTGACAAAGCCTGCGTGCTAAGTAGCTCAATTTTCTATTCAAACACTGTACTGCGCCAGTCTGTCCCTTACCCTTTTGTCTGTAATCTAATGATCTTGGAACACACCTCTTGAAGATGCTATAATGCACCTGCTAAGGAAGATAGAGCACACCTGCTGGAGATGAATGTGCAGTACATGCAGGTGACGGAATGTACATGCTTGTGATCCTGGAACACACCTGCTAGAGATGATGGAATTGACATGCTGGTGATCCTGGAACACTCCTGCTAGAGATGACAGAATGTACCTGCTGGTGATCCTGGAACATTCCTGCTGGGGATGATGGAACGTCGGTTTGCTGCCTCTCACATATACTTTAGAAAGCCTTAAGTTTGCAATACGACTACTAAAATGTTTATTACAATAACAAATCAAATTCAAACCAGCCTAAAAACGTACAATTTGTTTGGGGATGCCCAAAATAGAAAGAAAGTGGGATAGACTACTGTGCAGACTACTAGAATGCCTAAAGGAGTGTCTGGGCAGCTATTGCATGTTATTTCCCCACCATTGCCTTGAAATACATGATTCCACGGTACTGTAATTATGGTTGTGCATGGAGCTGTGAGTGGAGTAAGTGGAGTTAGGCAAAGATAAGGCAGGTGGGCTGAGCTAAATTGATTTTATAATTTTGCCCACAAAACTATTTGCACTGATGTAAAGAACCGCCCAGTCCTTGTGAAAGGAAATGAAGATGACATCACAGTAAGGCTCAAAAATGTTTTTTAGGAAGACAAGAGAGGACAAAGGTAATATTCACAAAACGTATTCACAAAACTTCTGCTAAAACTTTTGTGAATAAATACTGCTGGATCCTTGAAGAAGGGGGACACTACCTGAAAGCTTGTCCTGAAAAATTGTATGTTAGTGCAAATTAAAAAAAGTATCATGGACAGCACTCAATTGTTTCTGATTCAAATAATAAAAATTTGTGAAAGGCTCACTGCACAGTAACTTATTACCCTAGCGAATATCTACGCACCAAACACACAACAAGTCCCTTTCTTCAGAAGAATACTACTATTGCTCTCAAACTTTCAGAAAGGCCTCCAAGTCCTTGGTGGAGACTTTAATGACCCCCTTAACTCCCTGTAAGACACATAGTCTGCCATGTCCTCTATATCATACAAACATTACGTGCAATTAAAACACATCTTCAAAACCTTACACTACATGGCTCTTGGCTCATGCTATACCCCAACGTAAAAGACTACATGACTACCTTTTTATCTTGCAAAGAGATCCATCGATGTTTACCAAAGCCACCATAGACCTCATGTACTTGTCTGATCATCTCCATGTCCATAGAATTTTCAGGCATTCCATCCGATCCCTCCCTACTTATGGACAGCATCGTAGCGCCGCAGGTGAATAGACTTCTACTGCGCTATTTACAAGAGAACAGTTCTCTAGACATATCACCGGTGTTGAGGTGGGAAGCACACAAATGTACCATTTCGGGGAGAATTAATTGCAAAGAGAAAGACAACTACATATTCATTATACTCAAGTTCATAAGTTATAAGGGGGACATAAATTCACCCAAGCAGCATCCTCCCTTCATGACCTTGTCCAAGCAAGGGTAGACCTCTTGGAGGAACTTGGCAAAAAAATTAAAAGCAATTATACCCTGACCCAAAACAAAATTACGAATACAGAAACAAATTCAGAAAGCTCCTGGCAAGAGCTCTCCGACCGAAAAAAGCTTCCATGACAGTTCACTCTCTCACAGATTCTTCTGGACACAAAATAGTATCTAGCAATGAGATAGCACATCAATCTGTGCAATATTATACGCGTCTTTATAATCTAAACCCAGTTGTCCCCCAGACAGAAGACTCTATTAGACTACAAATGATTAGGGATTTCCTCACAAAATATAGCCCCAAACCCCTGTCCAATTTTTGAAGCAAAAGCCCTGGATCACCCTCTCTCTTCTGAGGAAGTTGATACAGTACTCAAGCAGTTGAAAGCCAGAAAGAGCCCTGGCCCAAACTGTTTGATGACAGGCTATTATAAAACCTTTCAAGATAGACTCAAACCACTCTTTCTAAAATCATTTAACTCCCTTTCGCCCGATAGTCCTCCACCCCAAGATCTCCTAACGGCACACAGTAATCCCAAAACTGAATAAAGACCCTTCTCTAGTCAATAACTATCAACCAATTTCCCTACTAAATGGGGATGCCAAAATTCTGGCTAAACGTCTCTTACCTTTTTTGCCTAATTTTATATTGCTAGATCACGTGGGCTTTATACCAGGCAGAGAGGCAAGAGACAACACTATAAAGGCCATCAATATTCACAGATGGCTGATATCTATACCCCATGGAAGATTTTTTTTATCCCTAGATACAGAGAAGGCATTCGATATAGTGGCCTGGGACTATATGCCAGAAGCCCTCAAAGCAATTGGCATATGTGACTGTATGCTACAATTTATTCTGGCCCTCTACTCCTCCCCAAACATCAAGGTTCGAAGTCAATGGCCACCTATTGAATGCCTTCTCGATATTACACAGTACACGACAGGGTTGCCCTCTCTCGCCATTAATATTTGTCCTTACCCTGGCATACGTGACTGTATGCTACAATTTATTCTGGCCCTCTACTCCTCCCCAAACGTCAAGGTTCGAAGTCAATGGCCACCTATTGAATGCCTTCTCGATATTACACGGTACACGACAGGGTCGCCCTCTCTCGCCATTAATATTTGTCCTTACACTGAAACCACTACTTCAATGCCTTAGGTCCAATCCAGATATTAAAGGGGTCTCAATCTCTGAGAATACCTATAAATTATCCACTTTTGCAGAGGACATCCTTTTATTCCTAACAGAACCATATATTACGCTACCCAACTTACTCATAGACTTTGCCACATTTAACACCCTGACTAACCTACAATTAAAACTTCTCGAAGTTGGAAGCTCTGAATATATCCCTACAGAAAAATACACTTACACATTGCCAAGAGGACTTCCCATTCATTCTGAATTTATTCTGGTCCTCTACTCCTCCCCAACCGTCAAGGTCCGAGTCAATGGCCACCTATCGAATGCCTTCTCGATATCACACGGTACATGACAGGGTTGCCCTCTCTCGAGTGTCTCCCCCATACCACTATGACAAATACCATGGATTGCCACAATACACATGCCACCAGATTGTAAACACCCTTTAATCAGCAATACACTACAGGTTTTTAAGACAGTTTGGTGTAAGTTAAAAATATCCTCATCACCAGGTCCCTTGATACCCATCTGTAATAATATGACACCTTTCTCTCAGAAATCTGGCCCCACACCACCATGCGAGCGGATCACTTTTTCTCAGGGACCACCTTCCTAACTCTATCCGCACAAATGCCAGGAAATTTTTTCCCCTTCTGGAAGTATGTTCAACTAAGACACTTCCTAAATAACCCCCAAACATGCTCTGAATACTTGAGACAACTCACACCTTTCAAAGTGATCTGCACAAAAATAGAACCACAGAGACATCTGATCTCGGATATGAATTCCTTCCTGTTCTCTGACCAAAGCTCAAAATCCAACATAGCTTGCCTTAGATGGGAAAAGGAACTCTCAATAATCCTCTCAGAAGAGGACTGGGAAAACATATATTCCTACATCCATAAGCCCTTGTACACATGGTCGGAGATTCCGACGGAATATGTCCGATCGGACCGTATTGTCGGATAATCCGACTGTGTATGGTCTCCATCAGACTGTTTCCGTCGTAATATCCGACGGACCAAGTTTTCCAACTTGTCCATAAAATTTTCTGACAACATGCTCCGATCGGACATACTCCGATCACGTGTAGCCTACTCCGACGGACAAAGTGCCATGCATGCTCGGAACAAATTCCTAGACCAAAGCTATTGGCTACTAGCCTTTCCCACTATACCACCATACTCCTGGAGATGCCAGCGGTAAGGGGGTATAGTGACCCAGAAGGATCTCTACCACATATTTGGTGGTCCTGCTCCTCAATCCAATTTTTTTCCCAGCTCAAATGCTTCTACACCTCTCCTCCATTCCCAAAAGAGATTATCATCAATCCCTAACTTTACACCTCTTGAATTCCGCAAAAATGTGCAGCCTTCTTCTTCAAGAAGACCAGGAAGTTATCTCCCTTCTCTGGAACAGCAGCAACATGTATATAATACAATCACATTTTAAAAGAATACAGAGAGAATATCCTGAAACACTGATCCAGATGTTGGGCCGTGCACCACAGAGGAGGAGACTGAATCCAACACCAAGACAGGAACCAAATTGGCAGCTCTAAATATACCATATTTCCTCTCATGGTCCTCTGTTCCATCAAGCCAAAATTCCTCTCTGAGCCTCACATCCCCCCCCCCCCCGTAATAAATAGACAATATAGAAACCCATCAAGGCCCCCCCTATTATTTTCTGTAGTCTTAATTCTATTTTTTGAGAGCCTTCACAGTGGAAACACATGCATTATAATGAATAGACAGAGGGCAGGTGAGCCTGCAAGGAGCCCACCCCTCCATAAAGGCAAAGGGGCGCACTGGACACGCAGCATTTTGCTTTGCATGCATTGCTTTTCCATGTGCTCATTGCTGCAAAGGCCAATTATAGATGAGGGCAGTGCCCATTTGTACATAAAATATAGAAACAGGCCAGAATTAGACCTCTCTTGGAGCCCAATGGTGGAGCACTAAGGTATCACTAATCTCAGGGAGCCCAATGGTGGAGCACTAAGGTATCACTAATCTCTGGGAGCCCAATGGTGGAGCACTAAGGTATCACTAATTTGTATTACTGATCCATAGAAAATATTGTACCAAGTCTTCTTGCATCTTTTTTTCTCATAACTGAATGAATAAGCAAATAAGCAAATACGGATGGATCCAAGGCAATATCCCAGATTCTCACACAGTGCTATAATAAGCTATAATTAGCTTTCTAATTATTTGCCGCGCTGAGTAATTCTTAACATGGCTTCAGCCGGGCCACTGGTCCCCAGCCTTGTAGAGAGTTAATAAATAGGAATGCATGGATATTTGAAAAGGTAGATTTTGTTATGTGGGAACCAATAAGAGAGACTTATCTTGCTCCAAGTCAGGGTTATCTTGCTCCTAGTTACCTGTCAAAAACTAGGTACTCACACCCCCCCCTCCCCAAAAATGACATGCCAAATATAGCGTGTCAGGGAGTCAGGAGTCCTTAAAGTGGAAGTTTCACTTTTGGGTGGAACTCGGCTTTAAAGTGGTCGTAAACCCTTTATAACCACTTTTGCTTATAATAAGCCTTACCTGTAAGTACTGTGAATTTCTCCTGAACTTGCACCATTTAGGAGATATTCACTGTATTCACATTTGCCGACGTCATCAGCACATGCGCACTGAAGAAACAGCTTGTTTGCGATGTTTCTTCAGCTGCTGTGCTGTGACCGGCGGCTCCCGTGCTCATGTGCGGGAGTGATGTCATCGCGGCTCCAGCCAATCACAGTGCCGGAGCCCACAAACCTAGAAGTAACATTCCGGAGACATGTCGCCCATCACAGAGGTGGGCGGGGACAACAGCTTTGTTCTAAGGTAAGTCCATCTAGTTCAACCACAAAAAAAAAAATAATAATAATAATAATATCATACAATCCCATATACCCAATTCTATACCCACAGTTGACAGTTGATCCAGAGGAAGGCAAAAAAACCTCAGCAGAGCATGATCCAATTTGCTAAAGCAGGGGAAAAATATTCCTTCCTGATCCCCCGAAAGGCAATCGGATTTTCCCCGGATCAACTTTACCTATAAATGTCAGTACCCAGTTATATTATGTACATTTAGGAAAGAATCCAGGTCTTTCTTAAAGCAATCCACTGAGCTGGCCAGAACCACCTCTGCAGGGAGTCTATTCCACATTTTCACAGCTCTTACTGGGAAGAAACCTTTCCGTATTTGGAGATGAAATCTCTTTTCCTCTAGACATAAAGAGTGCCCCCTTGTCCTCTTTGTTGCTTGTAAAGTGATTAACTCAACACCAAGTTCACTATATGGACCCCTCATATATTTGTACATGTTGATCATATCCCCCCCCCCCTAAATCTCCTCTTATCAAGAGTGAATAAATTCAGTTCCTCTAATCTTTCCTCATAGCTGAGCTCCTCCATGCCTCTTATCAGTTTGGTTGCCCTTCTCTGCACTTTCTCCAGTTCCCCAATATCCTTTTTGAGAACTGGTGCCCAAAAGGTTGTTTTTTCAGAGTGTACAACCACTTTAAGTGCAAGAATGCAACACCAGTTGGGAGGTTGCTTGATTCATGACTGTCCACTGGGTTCAAATCTACTAAGCAACATGTTTAAAATATGTCCAACTCAGTACCTAAAGACACTAGCTTGGTACATCATGCACATAGACAAGTATATCTATAGCAAGAGACCTATGGGTTTGTGGCCTGCTTTTTAATATCCAGTGTTGTCCTTCAGCGCTGGGTGGCAGAAGGGAGGACCAAAAATATTGACCCCCTTCACGACTTTAGCTGGCTGTTTTTGAAGAATTCATACCACTGTTTCCGGCAGTGAATATATAATAAAGTTTATTGAATGTGTAGTGATCTGCGAAAGACCATGATCAGGTTTTTTCGATACGGCACTGTGTTATTTTAACAATTGTACGATCATGGGACGCTGTACCCAAATAAAATTGATGTCCTTCGTTTCCCACAAATAGAGCTTTTTTGATATTTAATCACCTCTGCAGTTTTTTGTTTTTTTTTGCACTATAAACAAAAAAAGAGCAACAATTTTGAAAAAAAAAACAAATACAATATTTTTTTACTTTCTGCTATAAGACACATTCAATAAAAAAATTTAAAAAATCTAATTTCTTTATCAACTTAGGCCAATATGTATTCTGCTTTATATTTTTGGTAAAACAAATCCCTATAAGCGTATATTGATTGGCTTGTGCAAAAAATATAGTGTCTACAAACAATGGGATGTTTTTATTTATATATTTTTTATTTTTTTACTAGTAATGTCGGCAATCAGTGACTTATAGCGATATTGCGGTGGACAGTCGAGATACTAACTGAAACTTTTCATAATTTTTTGGGGACCAGTGACACAAATACAGTGATCAGTGCTTGAAAATATGCACTGTCACTTTACTAATGACACTGGCTGGGAAGGGGTTAACATCATGGGCGATCAAAGGGTTAAATGTGTGCCTAGCTAACCTGTGTTTTCTCATTTTGTGGGAGGTGCTTTTACTAGTGGAAGGTATTGATCCATGTTCCTGTTTTGCAGGAACTCAGAATAAATGCCTTCCCTGTTGACAAAACGGCAATCTGCCTTGTGTACATAGGCAGATCGCCATTCTGCCCTTGTAACGGACAATTGGCGGGTGCCAGCGGACATGAAGTCCACCGGCACAGCTCCCTCTGTGAACAATAAAACCTGATCGCCCGACGGGAGGGCGCCTGCGTACCCCCAACCTAAAAGTGCTCTATCGCGTATTAGGTATGTGATCCAGTGCAGTAGAGCCACCTTGCCTCCATATATCTAAGTGATACGGTCGGCAAACAGTTAACAGCAAAGAGCAGATTGCTAAACTGTTCACATTTGAGTTTATAATTATACTAGTTTGATCATTTAGGTTGATTAACATGTGGCGTACCCCTAATTAATACCATCCAAACCCACTAAAATAATCCTCTAGACCAGTGGTCTCCAAACTGAGGGCCGGATGTGCTTGCCTTTATCTGGCCCTCAAGGCACTATTTTTTTGGAGGTTTATAACCTCTTTAAATAGCTGTTCAAGTAAAAACATGACATCAGTGCACCTGCTCTGAGACATACAATAAATAGCAGCTAGACTCAAACTCAGTTTACTGAATCAGATCAGGCAGCGATTGTGATTGATTGCCAGAGGTTAAAGCATATCATTACCGCTCACTGATTAGTTGCTAGAGGTTACATCACATGATTTCTGCTTGTTGATTTGTTGCTAGAGATTAGTGCACATCAATACTGCTCACTAATTGGTTGCTTGAGGTTACTGCACATCATTACTGCTTACTAATTGGTTGCTAGAGGTTACAGCACATGATTTCTGCTTGTTGATTTGTTGCTAGAGGTTAGTGCACATCAGTACTGCTCACTGATTGGTTGCTTGAGGTTACTGCACATCATTACTGCTTACTAATTGGTTGCTAGAGGTTACAGCACATAATTTCCTCACTGCCTGCACACCATGGACTGGGGAGGTGAGGGGACACTTTAATAGAAAGAAAACTCCTAGGTATCCTAGGACTCCTGGGACCAGTGGAAGTGCTGGGGGAAGGGTGGGATCAATGGCAATGCATTTTTTTTTTTTACCGACTGCCAATATAAAGAGGAGTTTCAACACTGGCCACCAATATAATAGGGGTTTACACCGACCACTAATTTAATAGAAGCATTCACAGTAACCACCAATGTAAAGAAGGATTTACACTGACCACCAATGTAAGGGGGACATTCACACTGGCCACTAGTGTGAATTAAAGGATTCTACACAAAGCCCCAATGTAATGAGAAGATTTACACTGACCACCAATGTAACTGAGACATTTAGCCTGCGTTCACATTTGTGTGTGTTGGAAACGCATGCAATATCACTTTCCTGACACCACAGAAACGTGTTGCCCTTTAGCAGATACACAGCAGTGCCATCAGTTGTTAATGACACCCTCACGCATCGGCTGACATGTGCCTTGGCACCGTATAATTTTGAGAAATGGTTTGGGAGTTTCTTACAGATTTGTAGTGCAAAGAGCAGCCAATTGAAATTAATGGGCTTCCCTACACGTGACCTACGTCTTTATCCACCCTATCAGTACACCATTGCATCCTAAAACTCCTGCTAACCTCTGCTCCCCAAACCTCCCCGTTCCTCTCCACTCCCCCTCACCTTTAACTCCACCTCCTCGGCTCATCATTGCACCCACCTTCCTTACCTCCATACATCTCCTCCTTGCTCACCTGTGTACCCCGAACTGTAATTCCCTGTCTCTCTACCTCTGCAGACCCCACCACTAATTTGTTTACCTTTACAGAACAGGCTGATGTTAGGCTTAATGACCACAGTTGTAGGCAGCACTTTCAAGCATGCCCCTTTATCTCCCCAGTGGGCAGCATTCAGTATAGGTGATGGTGGATATTACTTATTTACATATGAATGCTGCCACTCCGCCACTATTTACATATAAATGCAGCCGCTATTTACATATCAATGCCGGTATTTACATGCAAACACAGGGTCTGTAGGTGAGTCATCTGTACACGACAATAGGGCAGAGCTGGGCAGCCTTAGTAACAGAACTTCACACTGAGATATCGGGACACAGCACGGGACTAAAACCTCAAGGGACAAGGGGATTTAAACTGGGATAGTTGGCAAGTATGAAGCAGCCGCTTTGGGCCCCACAACAATGACAGGGCCCGGGGCAGCTTCCCCTTTTGACCTGCCTTAAGGACAGTGCTGAAAGGCAGATGGCCCAACAGTTTTGGTCATATAGTGTATATTTAAAGTGTTTATTACCCTAAAAAAATAAAAAAAAAATAAACACGTTATACAGCACGGTGCTTGTGCTGTGTAA
The DNA here is from genome assembly GCF_037356315.1 of Lithobates pipiens. Lineage (NCBI taxonomy): Eukaryota > Metazoa > Chordata > Amphibia > Anura > Ranidae > Lithobates > Lithobates pipiens. The sequence continues at coordinate 24,164,914 of NW_027507791.1, forward strand.
TTTGGACATTTCTATCATCTGAAATACCTGACTGATACTGCCTGGTTCTGCCCTCCCCACTGTAAACTGACCATCACGGCTGCTAAACCCTGACACTGTCATCTGCAGCTCTCCTCTGTCTGGGCCAATGCAATATTGAACCCGACGGACTAAGACTGGGATGCCATTAAAGTTCACGTGCGTGTAAAGACAGGTGTCCCAATACTTTTGGTAATATAGTGTAAGTTGTTAACAAACTTAAACAAAAGATATTCATAAAAAAATAAAAATGAAAAAAAACACAATCATAGCACTATACAAGACAAGCTATAGTAGCAAACCACTGACAAGAAAATATTATAAGCTAGTAAGGGAGCCTCTGGCCCGGCTCTGACACCAGTGGAAAACATGTTACTACAAGTACTGAAAGGGACAAATGTGAAGACATGAAAATGTGAATAAAGTGATAATGGGTAACCCTGCGGGGTGCTCGCCACCAGGGAACAAAACAAAATGAAAGCAAACATAAATAAATAAATAACATCACACATTACCAATGAAAACATAACAATATAAGGACAAATAAAAGAAAGAAAAAAAAACCCCAGAGAAATGCATAAAGATAACTGTAAAATAAACCAGACACAGTTAGTTAAACAGGATGCAAAAAAAAAAAAAACAACGAATGAAAGATAAATAAACACATTTCGAAAATGCACTATAAGCTGTAAGTTATCCTTGAACTGTTTTAATCTAGAAATCTGAGGACAAGAAAACTATGAAAATAAAGCATATAAAAGAATCATAAAAAAAAAAAATATATATATATATATATATATACAGTATAGGATTATATTTATATTTGCAATAAATAGATATACAAGGTAAGATAATAGATAGCGAGAGAGAGAAAGAAAGATGAGTAGATAGATAGATAGATAGATAGATAGATATTGAATAATATAGGATGAATAAGATAGATAGATAGATAGATAGATAGATAGATAGATAGATAGATAGATAGATAGATAGATAGATAGACAGATAGATAGATAGATAGATAGATATTGAATAATATAGGATGAATAAGATAGATAGATAGATAGATAGATAGATAGATAGATAGATAGATAGATAATAAATGATGGATAGATAGATATTGAATAATATAGGATGAATAAGATAGATAGATAGATAGATAGATAGATAGATAGATAGATAGATAGATAGATAGATAGATAGATAGATAGATAGATAGATAGATAGATAGATAGATAAACTATTTAGGATGAAGAAGATTAGGGCAACATTAAAATGCTAAATGTCCTTAAAGAGGAAGTAAAGGCAAAGTTTTTTTTTTTCTTTAAACACATCCTGTAAGGCAAAGGCATAATGAGCTAGTATGCATAGCGGTCCTCTGTCTTCCTCTTCGTCGCTGCCATGTATCCCGGATGCGACTTCCGGGTTTCGCGGCTCTGGTGCTGTGATTCGCCGGAGCCGCGATGATGTCACTCCCACGCATGCGCACGGGAGCCGACACTCGCAGCATATCGCCACAAACTGCGGCCTGCCCAGTGCCCCTGCGTGCCGCTGTCTACGGCGCATGCGCCGTAGACAGCAGTGGCTGTCTTCGGCTAAATATCTCCTAAACCGTATAGGTTTAGGAGATATTTCTTGGACCTACAGGTAAGCCTTAATCTAGGCTTACCTGTAGGTCAAAGTTGGTTGTAAGGGTTTACAACCACTTTAAATAAAATGTCTGGGGGATGTCTTTACCTGCCTGTAAAGTGGTACATTGTTTACAACCTACTACAACAAAACTGACATTTACAAAGGGAAAAAATGCACTTTAAATGACAGCCACCTATCTCTGATTGTAAACAAAGCCCTTCATCTATAGAAGAACCTTATCCTAGGTGAGGATCTGATATAGATGGTAATGGATGACCCAACACAAAAAGAAAATAGAGTGGTTTTCCCCCTAAATATACATACCAGATCTTTATCCTTGATGAGGGTCTGTTATGAATGTCAAGGGGGACCTCACGCAAAAAAAAAAAAAAGGAAAGAAAACGTTGTTTTGGTTTTCCCCAAAAAAATGTATACAGACCATTCAAATATTTTATGGATTTTAAGGGGGAACTCCACAAAAAAAATGTGTGTGGTGCCCCCACCCCGCAAAAATCCACACTGGAGCCTTATCTGAGCATGCAGCCTGGCAGGCCAGGAAAGCAGAAAAACAAGCATGCACCCTCCTCCTGAACGACACCAGGCCATATGCCCTAGACATGGGGGGGGGGGGGGCTACCAAACCACCTTGTCCCCTTGTTGATAAGAACAAGGGCTTTTTTCCTACAACCCAAAAGGTTCCTGTACTAATTTGGCCCGACTTGGGTGCGATTTCGGCCCAAAGAATTGAATGGAAGTTGCAGCCAAGTCGGATCACCACCTTAACTAATCAGATGTGACATGAGACATGTGATCTGAGGTCAAGTGTGTACAATGTTAGCAATGCAAAAAAAAAAAAACGGCGTGGGGTCCCCCCCAAATCCATACCAGACCCTTCACTTTGGTATGGCTCGAGTGGAAACTCCACGCCAAAATTTAAAAAAAATGGCGTGGGCCCCCTAAAACCATACCAGACCCTTCAGACTTTTTATTTTGGCGTGGGGTTTCCCCCTCAAAATCCATACCAGACTGAAGGGTCTGGTATGGTTTTAAGGGGGCCCCACGCCATTTTTTTTTTATTTTGGCATGGAGTTTCCACTCAAGATCCATACAAAAATGAAGGATCTGGTATGGATTGGGGGGGACCCCACGCCTTTTTTTTTTTGCATTGCACACACTTGACCTCAGAGCACATGCCCCCCCCCCCCCCACCCCCCCCAAATGTATACAGACCCTTATCCAAGCATGCAACCCAGCAGTTTAGGAAAGGGAGGGGATGAGTGAGTGTCTCCCCTCCTGAACCATACTAGGCCACATGCCCTCAACATGGGGGGTGGGTGCTTTGGGGCAGGGGGCCAGGGTTGTGGTTATGGGGAAGAGGCCCTTGTCCCCATCAACATGACCTGACCTGCCAGGCCGCATGCTCAGATAAGGGTCTAGTGTGGATTTTCTTGGGGACCCCACACGTTTTTTTTTTATTTATTTTGGCATGGGGTTTCACTTAAAAATCCATACCAGACCCAAAGGGCCAGGTATGGATTTAGGGGGATCCCACACCGTTTTTTGGGAAAAATTTGGCATGAGGTTTCATCCATACCAGAACCAAAGCAGTTGTTTTCATTGGTCAAAGGACAAGTCATGCTCATCTCAAATCCAGATCAAAATTGGATCCCGTTCATTAAAGTTGCATAGAAGTCGGACAGAAGTCGCATGAGAAAGTCCGACTGACAGTCGCGCAACTTTCTTGTCACACCAATGTGAACCGGGCCTTACTAAAGAATCCCCATGTAGCTTTCGCCTAATTGTTTGCCTGCCTTCAAATCTCAGCTGGTGGTGTTACATTTTGTCTAAAGACAGAAAATTTTCTTCAAATTTTGGATAAAGTAGGGAAGGGATGGTAACACTGTAAAGTTTGTGTTGATATATGCATTCCCACTAGGGAAATTTAGCCTCTTTATTTATCCTGGTGAACTTTCCCCCCCAGGACTAAAAGCAGTATATATAATATTTAACCATTTCCCGTCCGCGCTATAGCCGAAAGACGGCTGCAGTGTGGACCTCATTTTTTCTATAGATGTCCTCCCATGCTCGAGCGGCCTGCGCGCCCCCTGCAGGGCACGTCTGGCACGCTCTGTGATCAGCGAGTCTATGAGACTCAGCTGATCACAGACCGTAGTAAGGGGTCGATCCTGACCCCTTACCACATTAACAGCTGATCATGTTATGTAAACAGAGCCGTTAATCGACTATTTTTTCTCCTTGCGCTCGTAGTGATCACCGGCGGCTGTAAGAGGGACATCAGTCCCGATCATGGAGTGCCTCTGTAGAGGCTTCTGTGTCATCTACCAGTGCCCACCAGTGTCATTTACCAGTGCCCACAGTACCACCCATCAGTGCCCACAGTGTTACCTATCAGTGCCCACAGTGTCATCTATCAGTGAAACCTATAAAAGTCACAACCAAAGTGCCTGATCACCAGTGCTGCCTATCAATACCACCTACCAGTGCCCATCAGTGAAACCTACCAGTGCCCACCAGTGCCACCTCCCAGTGTCCATCAGTGCCTATCAGTGCCACCTATCAGTGCCACCCATCAGGGTCCATCAGTGCCATCTTATCAGTGCCCATCAGTGCCATCTTATCCATGCCTATCAGTATCACCTTATCTATGGCCATTAGTGCAGCCCATCAGTGCCCATTAGTGCAGCCTTATCAGCGAATATCAATAAAGGAGAAAAATTACCCGTTTGCAAAATTTTATAACAAACTATGAAACTTTTTTTTTTTTTTTTAATTTCAGTCTTTTTTTTTTGTTTATTTAGCAAAAAATAAAAACCCCCAAATGGTGAATAAATACCACCAAAAGAAAGCTCCATTTGTGGGAATTTTTTTTATAAAAATTGCATTTGGGTACAGTGTAGCATGACCGCGCAATTGTTATTCAAAATGTGACAGCGCTGAAAGCTAAAAATTGGTCTGGGCAGGAAGGGGGGGGGGGGTTTAAGTGTCCAGTAAGCAAGAGGTTAAAGTTGTCACCAGAATGAGAGTGGAAGGGAAATAACATTTGCTGCTGTGACAACTAAGCCCTTGTACACATGGTCGGAGATTCCAACGGAATGTGTCCGATCAGAGCATTTTGTCGGATATTCCGACTGTGCGTGGTCTCCATTGGACTGTTTCCATCGGAATATCCGACGGACCAAGTTTTCCAACTTGCCGGAAATATTTTCCGACAAAATGCTCCGATCGGACATACTCCGATCATATGTAGCCTACTCCGACGGACAAAGTGCCACGCATGCTCAGATCAAATTCCTACACCATAGCTATTTGCTACTAGCCTGAACGTAGTCCCGTTGTTAGGAAATAACGTCATCACGTTATGTACAATCGGATTTTCCGACAACTTTGTCCGACCGTGTGTATGCAACAGTTTCGGACAAAATCCGTCGGACAAAATCCGACGGACCAAATCCAACGGATTTGGTTGTCGGAATCTCCGACCGTGTGTACAAGGGCTTAGAGATTTTCTGCCGCTTCCTGTTGTGTCTAGGAGAATTGAAGGTAAACCGATGACAAAAAAATAATAACAACAACAGGGTTGTAACCTTTCCTAAAACCAAAAACAAAAGTTTTCATCTTAGACATAATTATATCCAATGGAGACATAGCAAAATTAAAAAAAAAAGACTATATTTAGAAATGTTTCTGTAAATATGGGAACTTTTTCCATTGCCTGGCTCTGCTCTTTATAAAACATAAGACTGTTTAGAAGAAAAAGCAATTCTGGCAATGAAAGGGTCACCGTTCTGGCGACCATACCCAACCGTACAGCCGGCATCAAATGCACATCTTAGCCAGTGTTGTGCAGCTTGCCATGGACTTATTTACAAAGACTAATGGAAAGCTGGGACCCTTTGAAGGGCAAGCTGTTTTCTATGCAAGAAATGTATAAAAAAACAGGTACAATATAAATAGCAACAGATGGAAAGCGACACAAGGTGGACCTCTGCCCTGACAGCGATTCCTTGCTGCGGAGTGGAGGTAGCAGCAAAAAAGGAGAAGATAGCCCCACCGGTATGTAAGGGATCAGGAGGACAGAAAAAATAAGATGCCAGTTATCAGGAAGATAAGATGATTCTTAGTTAAACCACCTGAGACACCATCAGAGACTTAAGAAGCCAAGATTAACCCTATGAGGGTTTTGAAGCCATCGCTGATACCAGAGATTCCAGACAACACGGAACGTTCTATCGTAAATGTGTAAAGTAACATTTGTTGGCGCCGTGGAGAGTCGGTTGGGTGATATGCTACATATTTTTTGGTTACGTCGAAACTTATCAGATTTCTGGGTCAAAGCGCAAAATATCATTAAACGGTTCACAGGGTATGATTTGGGATCCGACCCAGCTAGATATCTCCTCCATCTCTCAGATTGTCCAAAATGTAAATAGCAAAACTCTTTGGTCGCTCATCTGTTGAACGCAGCAAAGGCGTGTATTCTGGCCTTATGGAAGCAGAGAATGCCCCCCTCGATCTCACTGTGGTTTAAAAAAAAATAGCTGATATACATGATATGGAAAAAGGGATTGCAACCACGCAGGGTAAAGTGGAGAGGTTTGAGTCAAAATGGGAACCTTGATCCCACTTTGTATCCACTAGAGCAGAGGTCTCAAACTGGCGGCCCCCCAGCTGTTGCGAAACTACAAGTCCCATCATGCCTCTGCCTGCGGAAGTCATGCTTGTAGCTGTCAGCCTTGCAATGCTTCATGGGACTTGTAGTTTTGCAACAGCTGGAGACCCCTGCACTAGAGCAAGCATATGCAATTACTGGACCTCCAGCTGTTGCAGAACTACAAGTCCCATGAGGCATAGCAAGACTCTGACAGCCACAGTCATGACACTCAGAGGCAGAGGCATGATGGAACTTGTAGTTTTGCAACAGCTGGAGGTCCGCTAATTGCATATCCCGAGAACGGGGGGGGGGGGGGAGAGTATTTCATTACATTTTTTTTTTCTTTTTTCTTTCTTTTGTTTTCTTTTTAGTTTTAGGTTTTTTTTGTTATAATTTTTTTCTTTTTAGTTTTAGTTTATTTTTATTTTTTGCATATAATGTGTTTATGTATAACCGGATGAAAAATGAAACTATATATATTTAAGATATGCTCTGTGATGCGCACGCAATGAAATTGGATTTGTGTTAGTGTATAAAAATTGTTGAAAATAAAATATAGAATTTACAAAAAAAAAAAAAAAAACATACATAAAGTTACATGATAGCCAGGTTGAAAAAAGACACGTCCATCAGGTTCAACTAAAAGAAAAAAAAAGAAAAAGCTAAAATACCTTAAAGTAGTTCTAAGGCTCGATTCACACTAGCGTGTTTTTTGATGCATTTTGCATTTTGCAGAAATGCAAGGAAATTTTTTAACATGGGTTCCTACGGAACATGTTCACATCAATGCATTTTTGTGCCTCTGCGTTTTTGGAAAGGGTCTGGGACTTTTTTTCATGCAAAATGCAGGTCAATGGACCTTCATCAAAAACGCAAGTACCGTGTTTTTACTGCGTTTTTATCGCTGTAAAAGGCGTGTCCAAAAACGCGGCAAGAACCGCAAAAAGCACTGCAAAAACGCTCAAAAGCAACATGCATAGATGTGAATCGAGCCTTAAAGTGGGGTACCCCTTAAAAAAAAAATAAAATAAAAGTCAGCAGCTACAAATACTGCAGCTGCTGGCTTTTAATAATCGGACATTTACCTGCCCCAGGGTCCAGCGATGCGGGGGAACGAAGCCCCCCCCCTCATTCCCCGCTGCGCTCGCGGCGCCGTCATGCATACTGTGGGCACCCGGCTGTGGCTTCACAGCCGGGCACCCACTGCGCATGCGCGAGCGGCGCAGGGCGCTGTGATACGCCGTACAGTCACCTGGGACACATGACAGGTCCCAGGTGAATGTGCGGCGCAAGGGGAAGTGATGTCACCAGCCCGGGCAATGAAGGCAGACTACGAGGGACCCCCTAGCAACTGGTATTTAGAGGTGAGTAAAAAAAATTTTTTTTGCCAATTATTTTTTTTTTTTTTTTATTAATTTTAAGCAGCTTTTCATTTTTTGGTGGCAACACCACTTTAAGGCAGACTTTTTTTTTACCTTAATGCATTCTATGCATTAGGGTAAAAAACCTTCTAGATGCAGCTCCCTCCCAGCCCCCCCCCCCCTTTACTTACCTGAGCCCCATCTCATCCCAGCGATGTGCATGAGAGCAGCGGCTCTCCCGGGTCTCTCTCTCATCATTGGCTCACACAGCAGCAGGAGCCATAGGCTGCTAGCAATCACAGGCAGTGAGCCAATAAGGAGGGAGTGGGGGTGGCCAATGTCCACTCACAGGATCGTAAGCCTGCTCAAGAGCCCCCATAGCGAGAGGCTTGCTATTGGGAGCACTCGGCAGGGGGGAAGAGCCAGAACTATGATAAGCATATTAAAATTGCTGCAAAATTGCGTGCCATTATCGGCAAAAAATGCCAATAACACAATTTTCGGCCAATATGCACCACCAAAATGTTGGTGCATCTCTATTCACAGCTCTTAGTTTTAAGAAGCCTTTCCCTAAGGTTAAATCTTTCTTTCTCCATTGTCCTTTGTAATGGCCGTAAAGTGTATAGCTCTACACCACGTTCACCATATGGACTTCTTATATAAACTATGTTGTCTCTGTGACAGATTTTGATTTTCATTAACTGTTCAGATTTTAATTTTTTTTTAAATTTTTAATAAATTTTGGGTTTTGTAGTTGTTGTAGTTGTTGTCCCTAGCCCCCTTCTGTGGGTTAGGGACAACAACTAACCGATAACTAGGCCACTAAGTCAGTGAACAAAAAAAATAATATAAAGTAGGATGGTAACTCTTGTAGCAGTGTTGACCACCCAGAAATGATATTATTCAATGGATGTACTGTCATTTAAATTTTTTTTTTGTAGGAAATTACCACAAAAAAGTAGTGCTCTCCCTCGAAGGGACCACTGAATATGACCCGGGGGTCCACAATAGTACAGAGGCTGCCAGGCCCATACACCTGATCCATATACAACATAGCCTCAGTCTAGGGGAAATCATTTCATGGATTATATTGAGGGCATTTCAGAACACTCCAAAACCATAGCAGAAATCAACATGAGGACAAATTTGTTACAAAATCCTCTTGAAACAGCCTTGACTGGAGGTAATAGGGAATAACCGGTAATTCTAGGTCTCTGTAAGAGCAGTCCCAGTCCATCCAGTAACCTTTGGCACTCAGTTCTCTCTAGCACATGCACACCTGAGACTGAGAGTCCAAAAACCAGGTCTTACTCAGCTTCCACATGACGCTCCTTGGTGAGGGAGACACAGATCTTTTTCCAGACCAGACTCCAGGATGATGCCCTCCAGTAAAAAAAAAAAAAAAAAATCCTTTTCGCATATCTTCTCTAGGCTTTCAGCCCATCACCTGCTGAGGCGCAAACTGAAACTCTTGTCACACATTGGCTGCCTTCCAGGGGCAGCAGCCCCAAGAGAACTGTAACCTTCCCTGGAAAGAAAAAAACGTTCCCTCTGCCATAGCCCTCCCCCACATGTATGACCTTCCCAGCCACCTCCTGGGCACATCATTCCCTGGGATTTGCTGGGGTCTGATAAATATTCATAAAATAGTAGCTGACCTTCCTTTTCTATTCTCTGGAAGCTTCCTCAAGAAGCAGACAGCAGCAATCAACCACTGACCTTTAATGAAGTTTAGTCTAACTTTTGGCAGGGTGCTACAAATATATGAAAAATGTCATACCATGTCATATCAAAAATATAGTTTGTACTGTTCAAATCCAAGTCTGAATGTATAGAACACCAGCAAAGTCAATGCAAAACAACCCAACACGCCACCAATTCCAAACAACCACCTAAAGTTCTGCAGTACAGGGCCGTTTTTAAGGCAGGGCAAAGGGGGCAGCTGCCCTGGGCCCTGTCATTGTTGTGGGGCCCAAAGCAGCTGCCTCATACTTGCCAACTATCCTGGTTTAAATTCCCTCATCTCTTGAGGTTTTAGTCCTGTGCTGTGTACTAATATCTCAGTGTCAATTGCTGCTACTAATGCTGCCCAGCTCTGCCCTATTGTGTACAGGTGACTCACCTCCAGATCCTGTGTTTACATGTAAATAACCGGCATTCATATGTAAATAGCGGCAGCCAGTGGCATTGATATGTATATCATGTCCCCCTGAGGTCATATTCACAGTAATCTCTAGCAACCAATAAACAAGCAGAAACCATGTGCTGTAACCTCTAGCAACTAATCAGTGAGCCATAATGTGTGCTCTAACTTCTAGCAACCAGTCAGTGAGCGGTAATGATACACTGTAACCTCTGGCAAACAATTGCAATAGCCGCCCAATCTGATTCAGTAAACTGATTTTGAGTCTAGCTGCTATTTATTGTAAGTCTCAGAGCAGGTGGAGAGCAAAACTACATGGGGGGGGGGGGGGGGGCAAGAAAAGTTTTGCCCAGGGTCCAATCAATATTAAAGATGGCCCTGCTGCAGTACTTTTTTTTTTGTACGGGTATTTAAAGTACAAGAAACCATTTTAACTTTCACCTGTTGATTAGCGCCATTGTAATTGCAGATGGAAATAGGGATCCCAAACAAAACCAACATGTTTAAATATCAAAAATATGTATTCAGGGTTCAAGCTAGAAGATAAGTGGGATATTAATTGGAAAAAACAGTTGCAAGGAGCAATTTAGTGGAAAGGTTGGAATGCTTGCCCAAATTTTAATTATTTAACAGGAAAGAAAATCAGGTCTGGCATCTAATGAACATGACACACTTTCTGATGTGTCGTGGCAACCTGGCTGGCAACATTATGACTCCCATCAGATTTACTGACAACTAGGTGGCATGATCCCCCTATTCATTGGATATAAGGTGAAAGGGTTCTTTATGTAGGACATCATGGAACATGGGAAAGTTTAGTAACAGAGCAATGCTGAACTAAAAACTGCAAACCACCCTCCAACCTTCTATTGCTAAAGTGTATGTTTGAACGAAGTAAAATATATACTGTATATTTAGTACATTACTGCACCGCCTATGCACTGCCTATCCTCCACCCCTCTCTCTCCCTTTTTTAAATCTTTTTTTCCCAAGAGAACCCTAGAAATAATCTTCAGGTATCAGAGACTACTTGCTGAAACCAATGTTCTTTGGAGGTCAGTGGAAAAAAATATCTTTTATATTGCTCACCAGTAGAGGGAATTCCCCCCTTGCAGTGGTGGTCAGAATGCCACCTATACAGACGGCCAAAAAGATAATTGGTGTTCTGCAGTTGGCTTTGCCAAATGCCATTGGTCCCAAAACTTTGCAGGCACCATCATATGGGAGGGCAGTTAGCCACAGCTCAAGGGGCACCTAGCAACTTCTGGAGGAACCCTATGGTAGGGTTGCCAACTCATCCTTTTAAAACCAAACACATATTAATTATAAAAGTTCTGTGGCTGATTAAGGTGGTAATTAAACTCACTTAGTGCCTTATCTGCAGCCTCAGAACCTGTGTAATTAATATATGTTCAGTTTTAAAGGGATGAGGTGGCAACCCTACTCTATGGCTCCACCAGAAATCCAGGTTGCCCTGAAACCTATTTTTCCACTGTCTGTAGGCTCTTAGAGGATATAGTTCTGGGGGGGGGGGGGGGTGTCTATGCCAATAGAAAAAATCCCAAATGGGTCAGTGGGAAAAATGCCACTTTTGTTTGCCAATGGAAAGATTACTTCCCTTACAGGGATGGTCAGAATGCCATATCTACAGATAGCTAAAAAGACCACTGGTGTCCCGCGGATGGCTCTGCCAAGTGGCATTGGCCATGAAACTTTGCAGGCACCATCAAATGGGTGGTTATAGCCATAGCTCAAGGAACGCCTAGCAATTTTTGGAAAAACCTTTTGGTTACATAGGACCATGGTTAAGAATTAGGGCTGTGGAAATTAAAGATGAATTCCTCGATTAATCGATTAATTTTTTTAATCGATACTTACCTCTCCGCCGGCTTCCGGGTCTTCAGGGAGATCCATCAGAGATCCGGTGACGTCACGGACATCGACGTCACTGGACTCCTCCCTCCTTTTTCCAAGAGCCTCTGTCTGATAACAAAGGGAAGGGGGGAGGAGCTGGTGACGTTGAAGTTCTGATTGAACGTAACGCATACGGGGGGAGGAGCTACACATGACGTCACCCGCTGCTGCCCTATGGAACTAACACGAATGTCGGCTTTACATGCTGTGTTTTTATCATCTTTATGTGAATAGTTTGTGTTTGAACACAAAAATGAAATCTTAAGCGGTGAGCAGTTAGATCTTTTCTTTCTACCCATGACCTGGCGCCCTTGCTGAGATCTAAGGAGACGTGAGAGAAGTTTATGGTCCGTGTTAACCCTTTTGATACCCGCTTGCATGACCACCTGTTTGCACGGGGGGTCCATGCCATAAGGTGATTAGTTAGACCGGAGGTGGAGGGATTGTCACGCTACTGTGGGAAAAAAATGACTTACGTCAGTGCTACAGTTTGAATTTAAAACGTATTTGTGTGAACTGTGAAGTTAAGTCATGGATTGTGGAAACTAACTAGTGTCGGGTGATTGTATATAGTGTATACCACATTTACCACTGACTAATGCAGAGTCGCAATGCAAGGAGATCAGCTAAAAGTAGTTGGATCTGTAAGTGCATTATAATTAATCAAAATTAGTTGATTAATCGATTAAAAAAAAAATCGATTAATCAAACATGAAAATTTTAATCAGTAACAGCCCTATTAAGATTGCCTGCCCTGGAGCCTATTCTCACACTGTCTATAGCAGTGATGGCGAACCTTGGCACTCCAGATGTTTTGGAACTACACTTCCCATGATGCTCATGCACCCTTCAGTATAGTTGAGCATCATGGGAAATGTAGGTCCAAAACATCTGGGGCGCCAAGGTTCAGCATCACTGGTCTATAGGCTCTTAGCCCTTGTACACACAGTCGGAAATTCTGATGGAAAATGCCCAATCGGACCGTGTTGTCGGATAATCCGACCGTGTGTGGGCTCCATCTGACTTTTTTCCGTCGGAATGTCCGACCAACAAAGTTTGAGAGCTGGATGTAATATTTTCCGACAACATGATCCGATCGGACAAAGTTGTAGAGAATTCCAATCGGACAAAGTGCCACGCATGCTCAGATCAAATTATGAGACCAAAACTATTGGCTACTAGCCTGAACGTAGTCCCGCTGTAACGAATGAACGTCATCACGTTCTGATTTTTCCGACAACTTTGTCCAACCGTGTGTGTGCAACACCAGTTTCGGACAAAATCCGTCGGAAAAAAATCTGACGGATTTTGTGGTCGGAGTCTACGACCGTGTGTACAAGGGCTTAGGGCAGGGGTCTCAAACTGGTGGCCCTCCAGCTGTTGAGAAACGACAAGTCCCATCATCAGGGCCGTCTTTACGATTGATTGGACTCTGGGCAAAACCTTTCTTGCCCCCCCCCCCCATGTAGTTTTGCTCTCCACTTACTCTGAGACATACAATAAATAGCAGCTAGACTCAAAATCAGTTTACTGAATCAGATCAGGCAGCTATTGCGATTGGTTGCCAGAGGTTACAGTGTACTCCGGCTCACTGATTAGTTGCTAGAGGTTACAGCACACGTTACGGCTCACTGATTAGTTGCTAGAGGTTACAGCACATGATTTCTGCTCGTTGATTGGTTGCTAGAGATTACTGTGGATAGGACCTCAGGGGGCATGATATCCCCTATTTACATAAAAATGCTGCCACTATTTACATATGCATGCCGTTAACTTACATGTAAACACAGGGTCTGTAGGTGAGTCATCTTTACAATAGGGCAGAGCTGGGCAGCATTAGTTGCAGCACTTCACACTGAGATATTGGGGCACAGCACAGGACTAAAACCTCAAGGGATGAGGGAATTTAAACCAGGATAGTTGGCAAGTATGAGGCAGCTGCTTTGGGCCCCACAAAAAAGACAGGGCCCAGGGCAGGTGTCCCTTTTGCCCTGCCTTAAAAACGGCCCTGCCCATCATGCCTCTGCCTGTGGGAGTCCTGCTTGTAACTGTCAGCCATGCAATGCCTCATGGGACTTGTAGTTTCGCAACAGCTGGAGGGCCGCCAGTTTGAGACCCCTGGCTTAGGGGTGCCTATGTCAAGGAGGAGTTGTGCCTGCAAATTTTTTTACATGCCTGGTGATGATTCTACATGGCATAATAAAAACTGCTTCTTAAAAAAAAAAAAAAAAAAAAAAACAATGAGGGAGAACGATTAACTTGGGAGTAAATTTGGGTAATTCCAAAAAAATACAAAATAATTAAAATAGCACCACCGCAACCACAAAAGACAGGACAAAAAAAAATCTCTAGCCTCAAAGATCAAATGACATTTCGTCAAGTGTTTTTTCCTTTAACATAAAAAAAAAAAAAAAAAAAGACTTTATTAATAAACAGCGGAATAAAAAATTGTATTTTAACCTCATTTACAATTTACTGAGAAAGCCAATAATGAAAATTGTCGTAAATCCCTATCCCATTTCTAATATTTGTGTTATGACAGCACGTGTACTCTGGGTTTATGTCGACTGTAAATAATTTAGAAAATCGTGTCAGGTATAGTGCATTCCAAGGTTTACTTGCAAATTTTAATCAGGGTAACATGGAAGCAATATGCAGCCTAGATTAAAATATATTCTTTCACCTTGTATGCAGTCCAGGTTGACTTAGTATATTCTGATGTCTCTGGAAGAAATGGTACATCTTGCATGACAGCGGAAGGCTGAAGACAGGCTTTAGGTACTGTATAAAGAAACATTTATTTAAAAAAAAAAAAAAAAAAGAAAGAAAAAAAAAAAAAAACCTAAATCAAGCATAAAGATCCTCCCAGCAGACCCTTGAGATGGAAGTCTTTCTCATTTTCTCCATGGCAAAATTTAATCTACAGGCTTGCCTTTTCAAGCGTCGTATTCAAAGAAATGCAAATCTGTCAGTCGCGAGACCCCATCTGACTCTTAACACTGTGTGAATGTCAAAGGCTTAAAGGTCGTGGTTGCTCTACCTCCATCCATCCTCGCCAAATTAAAATAAAAATGAAAACACGCAACGCCTCTACCTGTTTGTTCCAAGACGCCTGTGTATTTTATTTATTTATTTTTTTATTATTTTTTTTTTTATCTGCTGATCTGCATGCCGGGAAAACAATCTGTTCATACAAATGGGAAGTACATGAGAAAATGATGTTAGGATTGGCGAAAAAAAAAAAATAAAAAAAAATAAGACAAGACGGACGCCTTCATTAGCTGGAGGAGCGAAAGGCGCAAAAACCTCATTTGGACTCACTTCCGCCGATGTACATTTTTGTTTGATTTTTTTTTTATGTTTTAAATAAAAGAGGCTGCGCCGAACGCGTCCGCATTTGGTGTGCCGCGACGGTCATAATCATAACAAAGTGTCTCCGTTATTGGGAATCGGCAGTTGATATGTCAAGGTGTTTGTCGCTGCCAACGAGGAATTTTTAAATTTATAATTTTTATTTTATTTATTTTTTTTTTTTATTTGTGACTATTTTTACAATGCACTCTGGCTTTTAAGGTCTTGTCGGATTTTTTATGATGTGGATGTAAAAAAAAAATTCTTTAATGTAAAGCAAGGCCATTTGGCAAAATTCATGGCGGCTTAATAGGTAACCGTTTCAGGCCGTTACGTTCATGAGCGGGTTCACATTTTGAGAGGTGCGGGAGAAATCTTTTACGACTGCAGGTATTAAAGCAAGCGCTGGTTTAAATGCTGTTTCCAACGCTTTCCTTTAAACTTAAATTATTATCAAAATATTTTCAGTGCTACATGCAAATAAAAATGGCACGTCTTGGCGGATTGATTTTAAGGGCATGCTGCTTCATTTCATATACAAGTACACAAGGGGCAAAAAAGAACGTGTCATACACAGCGACCCCCCCTAGAAGCTAATCACAAATGAGATCGTAAAATGGACAGAGCATCACATATTTTCCATGTTAAAGTATACGCAGTAGTGTCAAAAGTATTAGGACACCATGCCTTTACACGCAAATGAACTTTAATGGCATCCCAGTCTTATCCTCTGTACACACAGGTCGGACATTCCGACCACAAAATCCATCTGATTTTTTTTTCCGATGGATTTTGTCCAAACCTGGCGTTGCATACACATGGTCGGACAAAGTTGTCGGAAAATCCGATTGTTCCGAACGTGATGACGTTCGTTCATTACGACGGCTAGTAGCCAATAGCTTTGGTCTCGTAATTTGATCTGAGCATGCGTGGCACTTTGTCCGATCGGAATTCTCTACAAATGATCGGACAAAGTCCTATCGGATCATGTTGTCGGAAAATTTTGCAGCCCAGCTCTAAGCCCTTGTACACACGGTCGGAGAATCCGTCGGAATGTGTCCTATCGGACCGTGTTGTCGGATAATCCGACTGTGTGTGGTATGCATCAGACTGATTCCGTCGGAATATCCGTCGGACCCAATTTTCCAACTTGTTGGAAATATTTCCCGACCAACTGGGCCGATCGGACATACTCCGATCATGTGTAGAGAATTTTCATCGGACCAACTGCCACGCATGCTCAGATCAAATTCCTACATCAAAGCTATTGGCTACTAGCCTGAACGTAGTCCCATCGTAACGAAATTTTGAAATTCTGAAAGATCGGATTTTTTAACAACTTTGTCCGACCGTGTGTATGCAACAGTTTCGGACAAGATCCGACGGATTTGGTTGTCGAAATCTCCGACCGTGTGTACAAGGGCTAAAGCTTTGTCGGTCAGATATTCCGACGGAAACAGTCCGATGGAGCCCCACACACGGTCGGATTATCCGACAACACGGTCCGATCGGACATTTTCCGTCGGAGTTTCCGACCGTGTGTACAACGGCTAATGGCATCCCAGTCTTATGCCCTGTACACACAGTCGGACATTCCAACCACAAAAACCGTCGGATTTTAGGATTTTGTCCTAAACTGGTGTTGCATACACACGGTCGGACAAAGTTGTCAGGCAAAATCCGATCGTTCGGAACGTGATGACGTTCATTTGTTACGACGGGACTACGTTAAGGCTAGTAGCCAATAGCTTTGGTCTCGTAATTTGATCTGAGCATGCGTGGCACTTTGTCCGATTGGAAAAAGTCAGATCGGATTTTTTTGGGTGGAAAATTTTAGATCCTGCTCTCGATTTTTTTCTGTCTGAATTTCCGACGGAAAAAAAGAGCCCACACACAATCAGATTTTCCGACAATATAATCCGGTCGGACCTTTTCCGTTGGAATGTCCGATCGTGTGTACGCGGCATTAGTCTGTAAGGTTCAATATTGAGTTGGCCCACCCTTTGCAGCTATAACAGCTTCTACTCTTCTGGGAAGGCCGTCCACAAGGTTTAGGAGTGTGTCTATGGGAACGTTTGACCATTCTTCCAGAAGAACATTTCTAAGGTCAGTCACTGATGTGGGTGAGAAGGTCTGGCTGGCAGTTTCTGCTTTAATTCATCCCAAAGGTGTTCTATCAGGTTGAGGTCAGGACTCTGTGCAGGCCAGTCAAGTTCCTCCACCCCAAATGCGCTCATCCATGTCTTTATGGACCTTATTTGAATGGTAAAACTTCTTACCACGTGATAAGCTGTGACTAATCACAGCTGATCATTGCGTGAACCATAAAGTGCCTGTAAACGGCTTTCCTCTGTCCACACTGACAGGGAGAGCCGATCGGCGGCTCTCCCTGTCAAAGGGGGGGTCTGTGCTGATAATCAGCACATTGATTATTAGCACAGCACCCATCAAAAGGTGACCATCAGCTGCCAATCAGTGCCCAAACCCTGCCAGTCTACAACAGTGCCGATCGGTGCCCACAACAGTGCCAATCAGTGCCCCAAAAAGTGCCAATCAGTGACCCATCAGTAATATCTGTCAGTAGCTCTTCATCAGTGCTGCCAATCCAGTACCACCTATCAGTGCCCATCAGTGCGCCCTTTCAGTGCCCATCAGTGCCGCCTATCAGTGCTGTCAGTGCTGCCCATCAGTGCCGCCTATTAGTGCCCATCATTTTTTTTTTTAATTGTTAGTATTTTTTGTTTATAGCACAAAAATAAAAAACCGTAGACGTGATCAAATACCACCAAAAAAAAATGCTCTATTTGTGGGAAGAAAATTATAAAAAAAAATTGGGTACATTGTTTCATGACCGCGCAATTGTCATTCCAAGTGCGACAGCGCTGAAAGCTAAAAAGTGTCCTGGGCAGGAAGGGGAGAAAGTGCCCGGTATGGTATGGAAGGTATGGAAGTGGTTAAAATACAATTGAAAGGCAAAACAACTGTGTAAACTTTTAAAAAACATTATAAATACCCTTCCCCCTTTTATTTAAGCAATCACCTCTGTTCTCAGCTGCATAAGGACCTCAAAGAGCTGGGGGAGAAGAAACGGCAGGACACTGGACTTCCCAGTGAATGGCTGTGCAGGGGATGGCGTGTCAGGACAAGTATGATCATTGGAGGAGAGCAGGTTGAGTAGTCAGCACAATTAGAGGACTGACCAGGCCGTGCTCGCATGCCTTGTGTGGTCAGTTTTTATTAGGAAGATGGAGGGTCTTGGCAGGAGCACCAGGGATTTTGCACAAAGGAAGCAATACAAAGAGAACAGGATACTTTTTCATACAAGTACATGGTACAGCAGGCACATATCAGGAAAATGAGATGTTGGGTTTACATATACTTTAACTATGATGGGGGGGGGCACTAGGGCCATAAAGTATAAATCCATTCCCAACCGCTACCATCCATGACATAAAGAACTAGGTTTCTAGTGGACTTCTTTAAAAAATACGATTTTGCAAACTTGGGTTTATTCTTTCAAACGTAACTCCACATTTGTTAACTGCTTTCAGCCCCGGACCATTTTGCAGGCCAATGACCAGAGCACTTTTTGCGATTCGGCACTGTGTCGCTTTAACTGACAATTGCGCGGTCGTGCGACGTGGCTCCCACACAAAATGTATGTCCTTTTTTCCCCACAAATAGAGCTTTCTTTTGGTGGTATTTGATCACCTCTGCGTTTTTTATTTTTTGCTCTATAAACAAAAAAAGAGCGACAATTTTGAAAAAAAACATTATTTTTAACTTTTTGCTATAATAAATATCCCCCAAAAATATATAAAAAAAAAATGTTTTCCTCAGTTTAGACCGATACGTATTCTTCTACATATTATTGGTAAAAGAAAATCACAATAAGCGATTATTGATTGGTTTTTGAAAAATGTATAGCGTTTACAAAATAGGGGATATATTTATGGCATTTTTATTAATATATATATTTTTTTTACTAGTAATGGCGGCGATCAGCGATTTTTATTGTGACTGCGACATTGTGGCGGACACATCGGACATTATTTTTTTCTTTTTTTTTTCTAGGCTCTTGGGTGGTGACGCCAGCCATCTTCGGGAAAGGGAATCAGGAAGTCAAGCCTTGTGGCTTCACAGCCTGGTTCCCTACTGCGCATGCGCGAGTTCCCACTGGTCCCTGCTGTCTTCTGGGACCTGAGTTTCTCCCAGAAGACAGCCGGGGGATGAAGAAGGCACCAGAAGTGGCGTAGATACCCTCGGGTGGCTCGGGTATCTATTCCTGGAAGTAGGAGCAAAATACCTATATAAAGGTGCCAAATTTTACACCGGAGGGGGAGAGGAAGCCGAAAAGGGGAAGTTCCATTTTTGGGTGGAACACCGCTTTAAAGTGGAATGTCACTCTTTTATACATTGACTATTTGTAATCCTTATGTTACTAACATTAGTAAATAGACAGGAATGTGTATTATATTTAATTGTTTAAACATTTATTTTATTTTTTTTACATTTCTTAAAGAGAAACTGCAGTCTGCTCACATAATTTGTAATAAAAACATCTTTGCCATTCTGAAGCTTCCCTACTACCACTTTGCATATTATTTTATATATACTGTGATTTTGTACTTGCCAAATATGCTGCAGAAATCTCTCTCCACTGAGTCTGGCTGCAGACATTTTAAATGTGGGCAGCTGAAGCTGCTGCCTGTTCACTTCCTGGATTCACACAGAGGCACGCCTCCAGCTCTGCAGCTCTCGTTGGCCCTCTTATGACTTCTGGCAACCTCTCACAAGAGGGAGAGAGAGAGAGAGCTGTGCATGATGTCATAAGCCTAGGCTAATGACCGGACAAGAAAAAGGAAGTGGGCTGTATAAGGTATTTACTAGCAAGAAAAAAAAATTACTATCCAAAGTTATTACAACAAGGGCAGAAGATTTTATAGATGGAAAGATGAAAAAAATTACTGAAGGTCCGCATTCAGTTACTTCCTGATTTCAGTGCCTAGGCAAATTATGTCATACATCCCAGGACTCCTCAGGAGGAGGGGGGGGGGGTTGTCAACTGAGCACACGCTCCTGCCTACATACCTGAGATAAGGACAGATGGATTCCAGGAAGTAAATGCTACATTAATCATCTGCCCTTACAATGGCCAGAAATGCTAGAGGGCATTTTTTTTAAGTGATTTCTCAGCATAATAAAGCATGGAGACATGGACAGAAGGGGAAGTTTGCTTTGAATATTAAAAATGAATTAAATAGTGTTTTTGGTTTGTGGTGCTCAGATGCAATGAAGTTCCACTTCAAAGACCAACTCTACTTTTGTTGGGGAAATTTTTTTTATCCCCTCCGGGTGATCAATGGACATTGAAGGAATTTTAACAAACTTTGTTGCAGATTCTTACCTTTTGCTGCTGTGCTTGCTGCGGTACTGATAAGGAGGCACTGATAGGTGGTACTGATAAGGAGGCACTGATAGGTGGTACTGATGAAGAGGCACTGATAGGTGGTACTGATGAGGAGGCACTGATAGGCGGTACTGATGAGGAGGCACTGATAGGCGGTACTGATGAGGAGGCACTGATAGGTGGTACTGATGAGGAGGCACTAATAGACGGTACTGATGAGGAGGCACTGATAGGTGGTAATGATGAGGAGGCACTGATAGGTGGTACTGATGAGAAGGCACTGATAGGCGGTAATGATGAGGAGGCACTGACAGGCGGTACTGATGAGGAGGCACTGACAGGCGGTACTGATGAGGAGGCACTGATAGGCGGTACTGATGAGGAGGCACTGATAGGCGGTACTGATGAGGAGGCACTGATAGGTAGTAATAATGAGGAGGCACTGATAGGTGGTACTGATGAGAAGGCACTGATGGGCGGTAATGATGAGGAGGCACTGACAGGCGGTACTGATGAGGAGGCACTGATAGGCAGTACTGATGAGGAGGCACTGTTAGGCGGTACTGATGAGGAGGCACTGATAGGTTGTACTGATGAGGAGGCACTGATAGGTGGTACTGATGAGGAGGCACTGATAAGCGGTACTGATGTGGAGGCACTGATAGGCATTACTGATGAGGAGGCACTGATAGTCGGTAATGATGAGGAGGCACTGATAGGTGGTACTGATGAAGAGGCACTGATAGGTGGTACTGATGAGGAGGCACTGATAGGCGGTACTGATGAGGAGGCACTGATAGGCGGTACTGATGAGGAGGCACTGATAGGTGGTACTGATGAGGAGGCACTAATAGGCGGTACTGATGAGGAGGCACTGATAGGCGGTACTGATGAGAAGGCACTAATAGGTGGTACTGATGAGAAGGCACTGATAGGCGGTACTGATGAGGTGGCACTGATAGGCGGTACTGATGAGGCACTGATAGGCGGTACTGATGAGGAGGCACTGACAGGCGGTACTGAGGAGGAGGCACTGATAGGCGGTACTGATGAGGATGCACTGATAAGCGGTACTGATGAGGAGGCACTGATAGGTGGTACTGATGAGGAGGCACTGATAGGTGGTACTGATGAGGAGGCACTGATAGGTGGTACTGATGAGGAGGCACTGATAGGTGGTACTGATGAGGATGCACTGATAGACAGTACTGATGAGGAGGCACTGATAGGCAGTACTGATGAGGAGGCACTGATAGGTGGTACTGATGAGGAGGCACTGATAGGTGGTACTGATGAAGAGGCACTGATAGGTGGTACTGATGAAGAGGCACTGATAGGCGGTACTGATGAGGAGGCACTGATAGGTAGTACTGATGAGGAGTCACTGATAGGTGGTATTGATGAGGAGGCACTGATAGGTGGTACTGATGAGGAGGCACTGATAGTCGGTAATGATGAGGAGGCACTGATAGGTGGTACTGATGAGAAGGCACTGATAGGCGGTAATGATGAGGAGGCACTGATAGGCAGTACCGATGAGGAGGCACTGATAGGCGGTACTGATGAGGAGGCACTGATAGGTGGTACTGATGAAGAGGCACTGATAGGTGGTACTGATGAGGAGGCACTGCTAGGCAGTACTGATGAGGAGGCACTGATGGGTGGTACTGATGAGAAGGCACTGATAGGTGGTACTGATGAGAAGGCACTGATAGGTGGTACTGATGAGAAGGCACTGATAGGTGGTACTGATGAGAAGGCACTGATAGGTTGTACTGATGAGAAGGCACTGATAGGCGGTAATGATGAGGAGGCACTGATAGGTGGTACTGATGAGAAGGCACTGATAGGTGGTACTGATGAGAAGGTACTGATAGGCGATAATGATGAGGAGGCACTGATAGGTGGTACTGATGAGCAGGCACTGAAAGGCGGCACTGATGAGGAGGCACTGATAGGCGGTACTGATGTGGAGGCACTGATAGGCGGTACTGATGAGAAGGCACTGATAGGCAGTACTGATGAGGTGGCACTGATAGGCGGTACTGATGAGGTGGCACTGATAGGCGGTACTGATGAGGCACTGATAGGCAGGACTGATGAGGAGGCACTGACAGGTGGTACTGAGGAGGAGGCACTGACAGGCGGTACTGATGAGGATGCACTGATAAGCAGTACTGATGAGGAGGCACTGATAGGTGGTACTGATGAGGAGGCACTGATAGGTGGTACTGATGAGGAGGCACTGATAGGCAGTACTGATAAGGAGGCACTGATAGGCGGTACTGATGAGGAGGCACTGATAGGTGGTACTGATGAGGAGGCACTGATAGGTGGTACTGATGAAGAGGCACTGATAGGCAGTACTGATGAGGAGTCACTGATAGGCGGTATTGATGAGGAGGCACTGATAGGTGGCACTGATGAGGAGGCACTGATAGTCGGTAATGATGAGGAGGCACTGATAGGTGGTACTGATGAGAAGGCACTGATAGGCAGTACTGATGAGGAGGCACTGATAGGCAGTACTGATGAGGAGGCACTGATAGGCGGTACTGATGAGGAGGCACTGATAGGTGGTACTGATGAAGAGGCACTGATAGGTGGTACTGATGAGGAGGCACTGATAGGCAGTACTGATGAGGAGGCACTGATGGGTGGTACTGATGAGGAGGCACTGATAGGTGGTACTGATGAGAAGGCACTGATAGGTGGTACTGATGAGAAGGCACTGATAGGTTGTACTGATGAGAAGGCGCTGATAGGCGGTAATGATGAGGAGGCACTGATAGGTGGTACTGATGAGAAGGTACTGATAGGCGATAATGATGAGGAGGCACTGATAGGCGGTACTGATGAGCAGGCACTGAAAGGCGGCACTGATGAGGAGGCACTGATAGGCGGTACTGATGAGGAGGCACTGATAGGTGGTACTGATGAGGAGGCACTGATAGGCGGTACTGATGAGGAGGCGCTGATAGGTGGTACTGATGAGGAGGCACTGATAGGTGGTACTGATGTGGAGGCACTGATAAGTGGTACTGATGAGCACTTTCTTTTTTTCAGGGGAGTCCGAGTTCCGGTACCTCCAGCACTGAATTTATCTCATGGCAAGGGATGCTGGCGTGTGCTAGAGGGTCTATTGATGCGGGCTGATGGGGGATCTATTGTTGCTGGTGAGGGTCTACAATCACTGTGTTGTATTTGTTGTTGCAGGGAAACCATTGTTGCTGGTGGAGAGGGGTGTCTATTATTACTGTGGGCAGGTTGTTGCCAGATGAGTCTTATGTTCCTGGAGGGTCAATTGTTGCTAGGAGGAATCTATTGATGGGGGAGAGTCTATTGTTGCTGACTGCTGGAGGCTCTATTGTTGCTGGGGGGATCTATTATTGCTGGGGGGGGGGGGGTTCCAGAAAGATCTATTGTTGCTGAACAGTCTATTGTTGTTGAAATATCTATTGCTGCTGGCACGGGTCTACTGTTGCTGGGGTGGATCTATTGATGCTTAGGGGGGGGGGGTCCAGAAAGATCTATTGTTGCTGAACAGTCTATTGTTGTTGAAATATCTATTGCTGCTGGCACAGGTCTACTGTTGCTGGGGTGGACCTATTGATGTTGGCAGGGGGGGGGGGGTTGTATTTTGTTGCCGGAAATCTATTGTTGCTAAGGGGGGGTCTATTGTTGCAGGCTGCAGGGGATCAATGTTATTGCTTTACTTGTTATCAATAATCAGTTCCATACAAATTACTTGGCATACAGATGGATACTTGGTTCTGAATTCGCTAAGAGGGGCAGTACTAGGAGGTGAGTAGGGGTTGGAACCTAGGGATGATGGACACTGATAGGCTGCACTGATTGGCACCAATAGGCTGCTCTGATAATCAGTGCCCTGATTGATAGTGAAAATGATGTCCTGGTTAACGTCTCTCCTTTCCTCCCACAGACACAGTGTGGGAGGAAAGGAATGCCAATAACCGCCAATTCTTTTTACAAGTGATTAGCTGGACACAGCTAATCACATGGTAAAAGCTCTTTCCTCCAATCTGTGATCAGCTGTGTCCGAAGGACATGTAAATGTAATATGTAAATATTGGCAACATTACTAAGTAAATAGATGCGGCTGGCAGCATTGATATGTAAATAAAGGTGGCATTCATATGTGTATCATGCTCCCCTGCAGTGAGGAGATGATGTGCTGTAACCTCTAGAAACCAATCAGTGAGCTGTATTACTTAACAGTAATCTCTAGCAAAAAATTAACAAGCAGAAATCCTTTGCTGTAACCTCTAGCAACTAATCAGTGAGCCGTAACGTGTGCTGTAACCTCTAGCAACCAGTCATTAAGCAGTAACGATATGCTGTAACCACTGGCAACCAATCGCAATAGCTGCCTGATCTGATACAGTAAACTGATTTTGAGTCTAGCTACTATTTATTGTATGTCTCAGAGTAGGTGGAGAGCAAAATTGCATGGGGGGGCCAAGACATTTTTTGCCTGGGGTCCAATCTATATTAAAGACGGCCCTGTGTACAGTAAATTAAAGTACAGTATTCCTGTCCCATATTACTACACACTGTAGCTACCACCTCTTCCAGTGTATAAAAAATAAAAATGTGCAACCAAAATCAATGAGAAATAAACTCTCTATATATGAAAAAAATGCAAACGTGCCATGTTTAAATAAAGGCAAAACTATACAGTAAAACCTTGGATTGCGAGCATAGTTCGTTCCCGAAGCATGCTTGTGATCCAAACAACTTGTATAGCAAAGCACATTTCCCCATAAGAAATAATGGAAACTCATATGATTTCGTCCCACAACCATTTATTCATAGGTCCTTCAGTTTATAGCCTGTATAAAAAAGATTATAGCCATGTGACCAGGTTGTGTAACCATAAAATGTCCATCCACACATGGAAGCCTCCACAAGGGGATTAGAAGCAAATCCAGCAGGAGCTCCAGAGAATAAAAGAGGAGAGAGGCGCTTCTATTGCCGCATGCAGGCGACTGGACTTTCCCGGCAGACTAGATCCAAAGGGATTAGTCCGTCAGACAATCCGATCATGTGTGGGCTAGTCCGATCATTTAAAAAAAAAAATAGAAATAGAACATGTTTTAAATCTATCCGATGGACTCAATTCCGACGGACTAAAATTGGGAAAACCATTTGTCTGTGTGCTGGTCCGCCGGACCAAATACGACGCAAGGAAAGCTATTGGCTACTGGCTATTGAACTTCCTTGCTTAGTCCCGTTTACATCATCACGTTCAAAACTAACGGACTTACGAACTGACTTATTCTGTTCGTGTGTGGCCAAGTCCATTCGCTCGGAAAGTCAGTCGAAACTCCGCCGAAAGTCCGTCTGGAAGACCGACGGACCTAGTCTGCCGGAAAGTCCGGTCGTGTGTACGTGGCATAAGTGTAGCAATATGGTTACATTTAATGACGGTACAACATTTACTGTAGCAACTAACATGGTTGACGATTAAAAGAGGCACATCTAAGTACTCAGGCATCCGGGGTAAAGCTGTCTACAATTGTGACCAGGAAGACTACCCTGCAGTAGAGCAATCTGAAAAAGAGACTTGAACCGCTCGTGGAGCGCAGCGTGGAAGGGATGGTGTCAATGGCGGTGTGGAGGACGGTCTATGTGGACATCTTTACCCCAGATGCCTGCATACTTAGATGTGCCTCTTTTAATCATCAGCCATGTGAGTTTCTAAATGTTGTACCTTCATCAAATGCAGGACCAGCCCAAGACATTGTGCTGCCTGGGACCAAAAATGAAATGCTGCCCCCCCCCCCCCCAAAAAAAAATCACCAAAAGGCCCCCACATCCATTATTATATATCATGATAACTAAAAGGGACCTGCCATGGCTCTATTCATGTATATAGGAGCATTAAGGGGACCTGTCCTGGCTCTATACATGTATATAAGTGTATAAAGAGGACCTGTCATGGCTCTATACATGTATATAGTAGTATATAGAGGACCAGTCATGCTCTATACATGTATATAAGAGCATAAAGAGTATATAGGAGTATAAAAGGACCTATCAGGACTCTATACATGTATGTAGGAGTATAAAAGGACCTGTCAGGGCTCTATACATGTATGTAGGAATATAAAAGGGCTTGTGCATGGCCAGTGGCCGCAATGCCAGCCGGCCACCCGTGATCGCTCCACAGAGAGCCAGAATGAGGATCTGTCAATGTAAACAGACAGAGCCCCATTCCGAAAGGGGAAGAGAGACAGATCTAATGTTCCTAGTGATTAGAAACAGAGATCTCTCTCCTCCTCCAGTCAGCCCCATCCCCCCCCCACAGTTAGAAACACCTCCCAGGGAACACATTAAACTGCTTCCCCGCCAGTGACATTTACACAGTAATTAGTGCATTTTTATAGCACAGATCACTGTATAAATGTCACTGGTCCCAAAAATGTGTCAAAAGTGTCCGATCTGTCGAACGCAATGTCGCAGTCCCGCTAAAAATCGCAGACCATTGCCATTACTAGTAAAAAAAAATGTCATTGTTTCAATGTAACCATATTGCTACACTTATGCCACGTACACACGGCCGGACATTCCAGCAGAAAAGGTCTGACGGAATCATTCCGTTGGATATTAAGATCGTGTGTGGGCTTCATCTGACTGGATGGACCTAGAAATAGAACATGTTTCAAATCTGTCCGAATCAATTTCTATCGGGAAAAAACATTTGTCGGTATGCTGGTCCAACAGACCAATTACGACGCAAGGGCAGCTATTGACTACTGGCTATTGAACTTCCTTATCTAGTCCCGTCGTACGTCATCATGTTCAAAATGAACGGACTTTGGTCCATTCGTGCGTGGGCAAGTCCATTGGGTCGGAACTCCGTCTAGAAGACCGTCGGAAAGACTGTCTGACCTTTTCTGCCGGAAAGTCTGGTCCTGTGTACGCGGCATTAGAGGCACCTCTCTTCTCTTTTATTCTCAGTTGTGACATGACGCTACTTGTATATCAAGACATCGCTTGTAGATCAAGTCATAATTTATTTAAAAATTTTGCTTGTCTTGCAAAACGCTCTCAAACCAAGTTACTCTCAAACCAAGGTTTTACTGTACATAATAATCCATAAAAACATGTTATTAAATAGGACCAATGCTGTGCATTATAGTCCATAAGGTGCTATGGTTGGTGCAAACAATAAAGGTGGACTTTTCAGAAAAGCAAACGATTTATCTGTTCCTCAAACATCAAAGCAAATAGCGCCACTTACCAGATTCAGTGGATCTCAAATTATAGAGATCAAACGAGCACACACAGGAGTGGATCACTCAGCCGAAGATCGTCTATCCACATGCTCAGACGATGGCGGGATCCTTCCTCCTATAGTGGCTCTACGCTGCTGCAATATTCCTTACTGGGCTTTCCTGAAGGTGGACTCCATTTGTGGGAATTGTTAAAAAATGGAAAGAAGAGGCTTCATAGTGCAGTGCTCAATTCAAGAGTTTTATTCAAAATTCGTGGGCACTGACATCCAACAAAACGGTATTCAATATTCAAAACACCAGCGGCTCAAGCCAGCCAGCTGATGCGTGGTGACGTCAAGACCTGTAGCTCCACCCAGGAAGGTGCACTATGAGGCCTCTTCTTTCCATTTTTTAACAATTCCCACGAGTGGAGTCCACCTTCAGGAAAGCCCAGTAAGGAATGTGGCAGCAGCGTAGAGCCGCTATAGGAGGAGGGATCCTGCCATCGTTTGAGCCTGTGGATAGACAATCTTCGGCTGAGTGATCCCTCCTGTGTGTGCTCATTTGATCTCTATAATTTGAGATCCACTGAATGTGGTAAGTGGCTCTATTTGCTTTGATGTTTTCTTTCTGAAAAGTCCACCTTTATTGTTTGCACCAACCATAGCACCTTATGGACTATAATGCACAGTATTGCTCCTGTTTAATCACATGTTTTTATGGATTATTATGTATAGTTTTGCCTTTATTTAATCACAGCACATGTTTGCATTTTTTTCATATATGCAGAAAGTTTATTTCTCATTGATTTTGGTTGCACATTTTTATTTTTTGTACATTTTTACGAGCTGAACAGTAAAACCTTAGTTTGAGAGTAACTTGGTTTGAGAGTGTTTTACTAGACAAGCAACATTTTTTTTTAATTTTGCCTTGATATACAAGGTAAAAAATTAAGAACCGCGCTAACCTTAAAAGTGTCAAATAACTGAATAATAGTTGCACTCTATAAAAAACCACACCCCTTTTACTCTATGTTGTCCTGAGTGAACTGCAATAAGCAGTCAATATCCCAAAATTGATTGATAAATTATCCTAAATGAACTGCAGTAGGCAGTCGCGGCTTTTCTAAATAAAACTAATGTGCCTAAATCAATGGTGTCCAAAATAATTTATGAATATCCAAAAACTTAATTAATTAATACATAACCACCAAAACTAAAAGAGCAAAATAAAACCTGTGAAAAAGAAAAATAATTAATATATAACTGTCATCAAAAGTAAAATGTCCATTGGTATACAGTCCAAGTGACAATGGATGCACCACGTGACGGAAGTGTGCCTCGGCTGAGTGATCCCTCCTGTGTGTGCTCATTTGATCTCTATAATTTGAGATCCACTAAATGTGGTAAGTGGCTCTATTTGCTTTGATGTTTTCTTTCTGAAAAGTCCACCTTTATTGTTTGCACCAACCATAGCACCTTATGGACTATAATGCATAATGCACCAACCATAGCTCCTATTTAATCACATGTTTTTATGGATTATTATGTATAGTTTTGCCTTTATTTAATCACAGCACATGTTTGCATTTTTTTCATATATGCAGAAAGTTTATTTCTCATTGATTTTGGTTGTGTATTTTTATTTTTTGTACATTCTTATGAGCTGAGCAGTAAAACCTTAGTTTGAGAGTAACTTGGTTTGAGAGAGTTTTACTAGACAAGCAATAAAGAACTGCAATAAGCAGTCAATATCCCAAAATTGATTGATAAATTATCCTAAATGAACTGCCTAAATCAATGGTGTCCAAAATAATTAATGAATATCCAAAAACTTAATTAATTAATACATAACCACCAAAACTAAAAGAGCAAAATAACACCTGAGAAAAAGAAAATTAATATATAACTGTCATCAAAAGTAAAATGTCAATTGGTATACAGTCCAAGTGACAATGGATGCACCACGTGATGGAAGTGTGCCTTATAAATAAAATGATGAAAAAAGTTCATCCAACAATTCCTCTAATGTTGTGAGCCGTGCAAACTCCACCACCACCTAAATAAGAATTGGCTCCTTACCAGACAATTCAGACCCCAAAGGGTCACAAATGGCATGTAAGAACGGTAGAAACTACTCCAAACTTCACATTCCTCCGATATTATTGATGGCCTCCTGTGCACACATCCACTACAAAAAGCTTCTGAAGGACTCTCCCATTAGCCGTGTTTCATTAGTAGGTACCCCACCATAAAAGAGAGAATGGCTCCAATAGTGTAAAATCCCAATTTTAATGCAAAATAAAAGTAAATAAAAATTGCACTTACAAACATGCAGAGATATCAGGCCTTAAGTGGGTAGCGCCGGCCGGATGCATACCATCACAAACCCGTCTTCCCCAGTTAGTATAGACAAACCACGAGGTGACGTCAGCGCGACGCTCCGCCCTACGCATTTCGTAATAATTGACGTCATCTCGGGGCACAAGTGGCACGCTGTGCCACCTCCTATTTATATTATCATCTTACATCCAAGCCTCATCTTTCAGTTAGACCAAGCCTCTTTCTGGATCCGTGTGGCGGAAGTGAACAACGGGACCTCGCTCTCGCGAGATCCCCTGTATCTCCCTAGCCACACATTGATGCGTCCATACCCCAAGCCTCGTTATGAATTTAACCAAGGAGCGGGAGTTGTTTCCGGGATCTCCCTCTCGCGAGATCTACCATGAATAACACAGACCGGATTGTGTTCGACCGCTCAACCGGGACTCAATATGGACACATCAATGGAATAGATGGTGACAGGGGGAATCCCGTTCTCGCGAGATCCATTCTCACAGCCACCAAAAAGCACCTGCAAGCCATAAATGGCATAAAAGGAGAAAACCTAAATAGAAATACACAACTCTATATACCACTCCACACATGGCTAGTATAAAACACATATCCCACCATGAGCGTTAACACACTAACCGCACCATCTCATCTCCCATACAGGCTTTACCCGGGGGCGAACATAATTCGTCAACCGGAAATGGGGTAGAAATTAGTAGTGAAGTCAGCCCCGACGCGCATGCGGGAAAATCACATTTATAAAACACAATAAAAATGATAATAAAAAATATATAATAAAATTATATATAATATGACCATATCCAGAGAATATCAAAATTAATACCAATACATATATGCCTAAAATTAAATGGCATGGGGACGGTAAGATGTAATACTTCCATCAACACTCTGTAACAAAATTTAACATTTTCTAGATTGTATTAAAAATGTAAAAGTTAGCCTCTCCTATTGTACTATTTCCCCTAAGGAGAGGTCAACACCCCCAGGCCATCCATTAGGATATATTAATAAAAACATTGATGTCAGTATCCACATTCATACCATGTGGAACGTATGTCTTCAATCTATATATCCAGGCCATCTCTAGACGGGATATCTCCCTCACTAGTGACCCTCCCCCCTCCAATATGGTTTGTATTTATCTATACCCATATAGAGTGTGTTAGAAGGGTCCCATATATAGGGACTTTGACTTGTAACTGCGGACGTTACTTCCCTGTATACTATTATTCCTCATAATTTAGGTTCGGAGGTTAGACTTTATTTGGAGAGGGGATCACACCTAGCCCAGATCCAAATTGAATTTATTTTGGAACTTTTGGAGTTTGCTGCTGGGCATAACTACTTTTGGTTTGACCATCAATTCTATTGTCAGGACAGGGGTCCATGCCCGAGTGCCCAAATGGTTAATCCGCCCCTGCTGATAGACCAGTGATGGAGAACCTTGGCACCCCAGATGTTTTGGATATACATTTTCCATGATGCTCAACTACACTGCAGACTGCATGAGCATCATGGGAAATGTAGTTCAAAAACATCTGGGGTGCCAACGTTTGCCGTCACTGTGATAGACCAACACAAAGTGGCATATAATTGTGAAGTGGAAGAAAAATGCTAAATGGTTTTAATTTTTTTTTTTACAAATAAATATGTGAGAAATGTGGCGTGCATTTGTATTTAGCCAACCCTGAGTCAATAATTTGTAAAACCACCTTTCACTGCAATTACAGCTTCAAGCCTTTTTGGGGATGTCTCTACCAGCTTTGCACATGTAGAGAGGACATTTTTGCCCATTCTTCTTTGCAATATAACTCAAGCTCTGTCAGACTGGATGGAGAGCGTCTGTGAACAGCAATTTTTCAAGCCTTCCCACAGAGTCTCATTTGGATTTAGGTTGGGACTTTGACTGGGCCATTCTTACATATCCCATTGTAGCTCTGGCTGTATGTTTAGGGTCGTTGTCCGACTGTAGTACCTCCCAGCATACAATACTATTCTACAGTCAATTGCAAGGGAGATCCTGCAGTAGGAGCATCAACAATTGGTCGCCAGGGAAAAATGGAGACAACAGAGGGTGCAGCCTACCATGCACCCTCTCCTGCCCATGACTGCACTGAACCCTGGCCCCCTGTTCTGTATCTCCCTTGTCCCTGTCCGGAACTCAGTGGGATCTGCGCAGGAGATCTGACCTGTGGGAGCTACTGGGAGATAAGCTATCACTTGTAAACGCAGAAGCTGGACTTCAGTGTTACCAAGTGATAGTGGTGAGCAGGGAGCAGAAGATCTGAGCCAGAGGTGGTGGAACTGAGTTCCCCCTAGTTCCTGCTGAAAAAAAAGCCCTGCTAAGGACTGCATATCTCAAGGTACCTTGCTACCTGCAATCAGGAATTCCTGTGCTCCTGAAACTCCTCCTCTCACCACCTCTGTAGTACAGAAGGCAGGCTCTGTGAAATGTGTGACACAGCATTGCCTACACACAGGGCATGGTGAATGCGCATAAAATGAACATACCATTTTAACCACAGATACACTTTAAGTGAAGAAATGTATTTCAATTGTAGATGGGTGCCTGTCATGTACCAGGTGTGAGGCTGAGGTGCTGAGAGGGCTCCCCTTGTGTCTAAGTACAGTGCACCCCTGGAAGTGGTACAGGGAGTGCAGTGCACAAAGAAGCACGGTTTGCCAGTTGCTGTGGTTTGATACGCTGATCACCAGAAGGTTGCTAGAACAAGCAAGACACACTGTAGGGCAGGTGTACTTGTGGAGTATCAGGTGAACTTGACAGGTTTACAATCCGCTAACAGAACCAGAAGCCAGGCCGGGGTCATGCATGGCAAACCAGTCAATGTGAGATTCAGGTGGCAGAACTGGAACAAGCCGGGGTCATACACAGTGAGACAGGTTGCAGCAGAGTCAGTGAGTCAGTGAGCCAAGCCGAGATCAAACACAATGGAGCAGACAAGAGCAGGGACAGTAGTACAAGCCAGAGGTCAAACCAGAAGATCAGGACAACAGGTTAAGCATGCTGGGTCAGTAACGGGAGGTCAAAGATCAGGAATCACAGGAGCACAGAAACACAGGGGAGCTGACGATAATCCAGCAATGCACAGGTCTCAGCAGCAGGTTTATATAGGCCAGGAGGAACCATTGCGTATCTGCATATGCCCGTTAGCGTTGTTGCTCATCTGCGTATGCCCGTTCACGCAGCCACGCATCTGCGTATGCCAATATGCACGGGAGCGCGCCTGATGCGGCCATGATGGTGTTGGTAAGATTGCTGGAGGACAAATCAGCAGAAGTGGGGAGTCCACAAGGAGGGGATTGGATGTTATAAGGATCATAGGATCTGTAGTCCTTAAAGGGGACTACTCAATACAAGTCAATGGAGGCTATGGGCTGCAAGAATTGAATACCCAGGATGCCCAAAAAGGAGGAGAGCACAGTGATTTCCCGGGCAAAATTACCAGAGCTTGTGCAGAATGAAACAGTGCAGTCCTGCCCTTGGGTCTGTGCATGACATCATAGAAGACAGTTTATGTGCAGAGACTGGATGTCTGTGTTGTGTTCAGGGGAGCTTGAGGACTGAGCTGAGGAGAGGTCTTTCCCATAACTAGGACCAGATCTGGGGAAACTTGTTGCTATACCGATGAGAGACAACTGATCACCAAGCGCACTGGATCTGATCTGTTAAATAGTGTTGAACTGAACTACCAATGAATATCAACTTACTGCCCACAGTCATTGCCAACTGAAACTGCCCCTTACCTAGCAGCCCATCAGCCATCCCTTGTGTACAGTCTTAAAGGGACAGCTGTATGTGCACCACCTACA
Source organism: Lithobates pipiens (assembly GCF_037356315.1). Lineage (NCBI taxonomy): Eukaryota > Metazoa > Chordata > Amphibia > Anura > Ranidae > Lithobates > Lithobates pipiens. Next base: position 24,198,841 of record NW_027507791.1, read on the forward strand.
GAAGAGCCCCAACAAAAGCTAACCAACACTGACAGCTAGGCGCCAAGTAATGCATACACCCATCTGTCATTGGGGCTGTATGCACAGAATACACTCAGGGACCCTTTTTTGGGTAATTGTTGCTGAGAGTTACTGTGCAGTTTATTTATTGCCAGTCATGTTTTCAGGGTTGGTTCTAATCTTACTGCTACTGTGTGTACTAGTGTAATGCGGCTTAGCCTTATTGCAGCGCAAGTTAATGGCTATAGGTGAGGCTAACCTGCCTGCCAGTTAATCTTACATATCCTATTGTCCTGTTTATTTCCTCTATACATTGATCTTATTAATTCTGGTCTGTTTCTGTGTACTATCAAAGAGTGGTAGAATGTTAACGCTTAAGCTACACAGGAGGGAACAGCCAGTTGTGTCAGTGGGGACAGAGTGGTTTCAAGAGTCGAGGCAGAGAACAGGGAACCCATCATGTCCAGTGGCTCCGGTGGGGGTAGCACTACACACTTGAAGTGTATCTAAACCCAAAACCAAACATGTAACATCACAGATTACAAGTCCTTGGTGTGGTGGCTGCATTCATATTTCTTTTTTTCAGCTTCTATTGCTTTATTTTATCCTAGTTAAATTTTAGTTTGTTAAAAATGTTATTTAATTTAAATTTAATTGAATGTATTTAATCCTGCAAACACACTTGCAACCCATAGATGGTTACATCAGTCCTCCACTGTATCTATGAAGGGAGCCATGGTTGTCAATCCAAGCTGTTCTCCTGATATGGGATACAAACATGTCTTTACCTCGATTACATGGGGAACAGGACAGAGGCTTGTTTACAGAAGTTAGCGAAGAAGGAAGATCTTCTTCTCTGCAGCTCATAGTAAGCGAGACACCGCATTTCTGGTAAGATCAACAGTTTTTTTTTTGCCTACTTGCTGAAAATGTTCTTAGCTTCAAAAAAAAAAAAAAAAAAAGAAAAGAGAGTAAGTCAACCAGCACATCTAGGGTCTGTAAGCTGCAACAGATTGCATTTTTGTTCTTGGGTTTAGTTATCCTTTAATCCTTGGAGCTTGTAACCTAATGCACTTAGAATAGTGCACCAAGAACAGGATGCATTTTTATCTTGACTTAAATTCTCCATTTCATTTCACCTACATCTTTGCATATGAATGGAAACTGGGGTTGGGAAGTGCCAATCTGTTTTACCTGGAAACATGATTCATTCCAAAGACCTACTTGGTTCATATTTTCCTCTGTGGAGTGTATATTATTCCAAAACTGAACTCCACATTAACCTCTGCAGTATTTGCTCCCCATATTTAAAAAACAAAAACAAAGATAAAACTTGTGGTTATGTGACCCATTGGGTCCAGAGTCTTCTATGTTCCCCTTCCTCTGCATGTCCACATCGTTGCTGCTTGGTTGACATGGACCCTTGCAGTAGGGTGGAATGCCCTGTTAGCCAGGATTTCCCACCTTTGGGAGTATTGTCTACTGTCAATAAAGTGATTTGTTCGCAGGGGATAAAAGGGAGGAATTTTAATAGGTGGTGGTTGGTCGGAGACAGGGCTTTTAAAAAAAAAAACACAAGATGGAGGGGACATAGATGTAGAATATGGAGTTTTGTCTCCATAGATAAGAAAGAAGGTGAGTTCGAGAGACACTCCTTAGGAATTATGGCAAAAAAAGATTCACGTTTTGTGAGTACCACAGCACCCCTCCTGTAACATCTGACACGGGGACAAGCTCTACTCCAACTGCAATGTGTATTTGAGAGTTAGACCATTTTTTTGGGTAAAATCTATGGATGCAAATTATTGTTTGCTTATAGTCAATGAATTGTGTCTCTGTGTTCAGTGGGAACTGAACAAGTAAGCCATGTTTGGCATGGAGGGAATCTATATGTTGCTTCTATGAGTGTTGGGTTGGCTGGTCCTGGACAGGTTGTGGACTGGCCTCCTATTCCTTCTGAGAAAACAATGGAGCACCCAATACCCTGGAGAGGTATAGGAATGAAATATAGTTCTGGCTGGGAAAGAATAGGAGCTTAGTGCAAGAGCTTGCTTTATGGAGGTCGGAAGGTTCCTCTGGGTATGCATTGCTTGCAATGTGGGCCCCTATGTCTCATGAGTATTCAGCAGGACCCACTGTGGATTAGGCCTGGAACCACTGAAGACTAAAAGGCCTCTTGTAAGTATGTGAACAAATGTTTCTAACCTTGACGCGAGGATCAGTATAAATCGGGATCCTGAAAAATTGGTGAACCGAAGGCATAATTATTGAAGTTTCAGACCTGTCACCATTGAAAATTTAATTCTGGACCTCAGCACAAGAATTGGATCAACAACCAACAGCTAAGGGACACTATATGCTTCCTATTGACTGTGTACAGTGGTGTCATTCTCTCAAGCTCTAGTTGGTGGCACAGTGTAATAATCACATGAAAATGGAACTGGTCAAGGCAGGCACAGACTCTAGTGCTGGATCACCAGTCGTCACTCCCAGATACAGTGCCAGCAAAGGACACAGATAGTGGAGTTAGGTTATTAAAAAAGACCCAAACTCAAAACAAATACATCAGTTTTCAGAAGCCAGAAATGATCATACTGCAGCAAGGGACACGCAGTGTAAAGTAGGCAGAGCAAACCACGATCCAAAAGCCTCAGAAACGCCATTTATGACCTCTAATCTCACTCCGGGTTTTAGGTGCTATTTTTTTCTTACTGCTTTCACATCACAGAGGATTATATCTTGCTTCCTTACAGCTACTTAGCAAATCTATCTTTAATGCGGTAATAAATGTTTTCTAGGAATGAAATGGAGGTGTTAGCTGGTAACAGCATAAACGTCAATCCCGTGAGCATGTTTGAAGACTTCTGTGTGCTCTAAGCCCCAATCACCATCTGCTATTACCCAGAACGTGAAGGGAAATAGCACCTATTTATAGAGAGGGTTGGTATTCTTGTTCTGTTCCCCCGATAAGTGTTCCATGAAGTGTTCTAACATTGCAAATAAAAGTATTTTTTTATAAAATTTGTTTCATAATGGGCTCATTTAAAGGCCAACTCTTGGCTGTTTTATTTATTTATTCATTTTTATTTTTATTTATTTTTTTATATTCCTCTAGAGGTTTTTTTTTTTTTTTTTTAAATCTGTGGCTTCAATACTCACCTTCAAATCAGACCCTTCCCTGGCAGTTTTTCGCTACAATATGTCCTTAGTCTTTTGGGATGAATGACCTCCAGTGCCAATCAGCCTAAAGCCGCGTACACACGGGCGGACTGTATGGCCTACTTAGTCTGTCATACAATCCGACGGACAGTCTGTCCTACTTTCGAATGAACGGACTTGACCACACACGGATGCACAAACAGTCCGTCGAAAGCTTGCGCGATGACGTGTACAGCACGTACGACGGGACTACAAATAGGAAGTCCAATACACAGCAATGCAACCTTTCGCCGTGTAAATCCTTTCTGAGCATGCGCCATTCTTAGTCCGTCGAACTAGCCTACTGACGAGCGGATTGTCCGCTGAAACCAAAGTATGACGGACAGAATTTCGAAAAATCCGAAATACTTAGTGCGCCAGACTGCACGCTGAAAAAGTCAGCTGAAACCCACACACGAGCGGACTGTCCGCTGAAATGTGTTTCGACTGACTAAGTAGGCCATACAGTCCGCCCGTGTGTACGCGGCTTAAGATTGCAAGGCGTCATGGCTCTGCCCAATGGAAGGGCATTACCACGGTGCCCTGTTTTTATCAGAGCTATGCTGATGTCAATCTTTGTATCAATCTTTGTATCATCCAGGACTGTTCACCACCAGGAGAAGACTGAGGGAGAAGATGACCCAGTATATCATGCGATTTGGCCACAAGACATCAGAAAGAGGTAAGTATAAACTGCTTCAAGGGGGGGGGCCTCAAGGGGGTAAAATCCTGGAGCCCCCCATCATGTTTCTTAATAAAAAGACTGAAAAGGGAAAAAGAAAATCCTGGAGCCCAGTGTTGGGCTTAAATGTTCCGGGAATTAAGAACAAAGTCAAATTATTGTGAACTTATTTTCAAAGGTTAACATAAAGTGTTTTCAGTTCTAGTTTGGAAGCATATGTTAAAGGCATTATTTAGGCTGAAATATATATTTCCCAGAGACAATTTTGTTTCAGATTTACTTTAGTGCTGGCTACACTTGGAATGGTCTAGGCACTTGGTCATGGTATCTGTGATTGCCTGATCCACCCTTCACCATTGTCTCCAGGAATGATAAGTATTTGACCACATTTATTGCTATTTATTAACACCACAAGACTGTTTTAGTCTTTGTAAAAAACTATTGCCTATATGAGCAAGTTAAAATAATGGTGTGGCTAACTGTATTTTTCAGTGGGATCTTTAGGAGCATTTTGCAGAGCAAGGATGTCCCCTTTTAGTATTATATAGCCTATGAATATCGAGATGCAACTCAACTCAACTCAACCCAAGGAAGTTGGATTTATGGGTAATGTCGTTTTTACATGTAAGGCCTATACTTGCTCTGCTCACGGTGTGTCTATATAGCTTCACATGGTTTTACTAGCCTATCCTGCCATAAGTACAAAATGGATTCTGATTGGTTAAATGGTAAAATTAACCCTTCAAGAACTTAACATGAATAAATTCCTGCAGGCAGGAGGAAACATTTCCTCAATCTCCTCTTCCCCAGTGATCAGAAGGCAACATTGTAATTTTGCAAGATCGTGATCTCTGCTTCAATCCTCAAAGAGTTGCAATGTTTCCTCTTGCCTTTGCAGAGAAGAACCAACGGCACCAAGCACCGTGATAACCTTGCAGTACAGTAAATTGGTCTAGATCATAGATCTCCAAACTTTCTAAGCAAAGGGCCAGTGTATTTGCTTTAGACTATAGGTTGGGGCAGTCTGTGGCCAGTGGGAGTAGAAAATGTCCCAGTGTCAGTGGGAGTAAACAGTTTTCCAGTTATGATGGTCAGTGGGAGAAATAGTGTCTCATCATTGGTGTCAGTGGAAGAAATAGCGCTCTAATTATTGGTTTGAGTTAAAGGTAAGTCGGCGGTAAGAATAGAGTGCCATTTTTGGTGTCATTGGGAAGAATAGAGCCCTATCTTTGGTGTAATTTGGAAGAATACTGCTCATCATTGATGTTAGTGGGTGAAATAGTACCCCATCATTAGTGTGCCTGGAAGGAATAGTGCCCCAAAGGCTGATGAAATGGCAGCCAGTGGACCACAGTTTGGAGACCATTGGCCGAGAATACACTGCATAAAGTGGATGGTGGGAGAATACATTCCAAGAAAGACAGAAATGGAAGGCGCACCAAGTGCATTACCAAAAATAGTTTAATAATACATTTTTTTTTATATAAAAGTGGGTACTCACAAAATGCAACTGACAAAAGGCCATAAAAACAGTTCATGGACATGCACAGGACACGGGGTACATCTAATGTGTTTCGGGGGTGCATCCCCTTCCTCAGAGCTCGGGCTACAAGGGAGTGCACCACCGAAATGCATCAGCTGTACCCCGTGTTCTGTGCATGTCCATGTACTGTTTTTATGGCCTTTTGTCAGTTGCTTTTTGTGAGTACCCACTTTTATATACAAATGTCTTATTAAAGAGGAGGGGCGGTTTAAAAAAAAAAATTTAAAAGTCAGCAGCTGCAAACACTGTAGCTGCTGACTTTTAATAAGCACACTTACCTGTCCAGGGCGCCCGCGATGCCGGCCGCCCGAGGCTGACCCGTCCCTCGGTCTCGGGTCCCGGCGCCGCCATTTTGACTAAGGGAAACAGACAGTGGAGCCTTGTGGCTTCACTGCCCGTTTCCTACTGCGCATGCGCGAGTCGCGCAGTGCTTTGTGAATGGGGCGCGCTGTGTTCTGGGACACACAGTTCCCAGAACACAGAGCGACCCGTTACCCAGAAGACGACGCACGGAGGAGAGAAGACCAGAAGATCTCCGCAGAGGAGGAAGAGGCAGATTAGGATGATGTGCCTAGCAACAGGCATTTCTGGTAAATTTAAAAAAAATGTTTTTTCATTTTTTTCAGATTTTTTTCTAATTTTTAATGTATTTTTTTTTCAGGGTGGCCCTCCACTTTAATAAATTATCTTTGGTAATGCACTAGGTGCGCGCCTTACATTTCTGTTTTTCTTGTATTTCTTTGAAGATTACCCCAATCTGAGGAAGGCAGCATCCACCAAGTTTTGAATACCATATATAACTTTCACACCACCATTTTATCTGACATCTGTTACTCCTCACCTTGGAAGACCTATTAGCACTGGAAGCGACTGTGTTTTGAGAATACTTTCCACTGGGAATGCATTTACACAGAAATGCTGCAGCTCACAGCAGAGAAAAAGCAGCTACTGTAGGCACTTGTACTGTGTGGAGTTTTCCAAAGAACCCTAGACTAATTAATAAGCCTCTATAATGATTAGATATCATGTCATTTATTGATTAATTATGGTGAGTACTTAAAAATAACATTTGTAAAAACATTTTTGCTTCTCAGACTAATATTAGACATTGCATATTCATATTTTGCATTCTCTTTTTGAACAAGCAAGTAAGGCTTTAGGCTCTTTCTCTTGACTTCGTAACTATCCCTTTGTCTTTATGATGTAAAATGTCTTATTCCTTATTGGAGTCCAAAGTTTCAATTAAGCAAATCAAAACTTAAAGGAGTTGTAAAGGCAGAAGTTTTTTTTTTTATCTTCATGCATTCTAGGCCATTGGCTCCTGTGGGTGTCAATCAAAGTAAATCAGACACTCAGGGGAGAGAGGGGGCGGGGCCAGGTCGGTGTTCCATGTCTGAATGGATACACAGAGCTCTGACTCGGCTCAGGTGCCCCCATAGAGAGCTGCTGGCTGAGGGGGCACTCGATAGGAGGGAGGGGCCAGGAGCAGCAAAGAGGGACCTGAGAAGAGGAGAACCAACTGCACAGAGGAGGTAAGTATGACATGTTTGTTATTTATTTTATTTTTTAAATTAGCCTATACAATCACTTTAAGGAAAACTGCTGTGCTATATCTTTAGCTAACCCACGGTGCTAGGGATCCTTTGTTAAGCATTGAATGTTTATTTGTTAAACAAAGATTTTAGATATTAAAATTTAACAACAGGGAAATTTGTCTGTTTAGCACTGCCAAGCACTCACTAAACATTTAAAGCTGTTTTCACCAATCTTTCAAATTATTGGCAATGGAGTGAGATGGATTAAAGTGGTTGTAAAGCCTAAAAATGTTTTACCTTGATGCATCCTTGCATTATAGAACACCTTTGGGATGAATTAGAGTGAAGACTGCGAGCCAGGCCTTCTCGTCCTCATCAGTGCCTGACCTCACAAGTGCGCTTCTGGAAGAATGGTCAAACATTCCCATAGACACATCTCCTAAACCTTGTGGACGGCCTTCCCAGAAAAGTTGAAGCTGTTATAGCTGCAAAGGGCGGGCCGACTCAATATTGAACTCTACGGACTAAGACTGGGATGTCATTAAAGTTCATGTGCGTGTAAAAGCAGGCATCCCAATACTTTTGGTAATATAGCATATGGGCGGCACAGTGGTGTAGTGGTTAGCACTCTCACCTAGCAGCAAGAAGGGTTGCTGGTTCAAATCCCAACCAGGACACTACCTGCCTGGAGTTTGCATGTTCTCCCTGTGCCTGCATGGGTTTCCTACGGGTACCTCAGCTTCCTCCCATAATCCAAAGACATGCAGGTAGGTTAATTGGCTTCTGTCCAAAATTGGCCCTAGTATATGAATAGGGACCTTGGATTGTGGGCTCCTTGAGGGTAGGGACCAATGTGAGTGTGTAATGTACAGGGATAGGGACAGGTGTAGACACTCACACAGGTTGAACTGGATGGACTGGTGTCTTTATTCAACCTTACTAACTATGAAACTATAGTGTATATTGGCTGATAGTATTTTTACCAAAATTTCTAGATCCAGGTGACCGGCATCACTTATTTATGGAAAGCCCAACTGATTAGAAGCTTTTCTGAGTTCCTCCAAAAATAGATAACTGCAGCTAAGACAATCAGCTTAGCAAATATTTATAAAAAAATAAAAATAAAAAAATCAGTCTCCAACATGTTGTAACAATTGTGGCTTTTCACATATTTCTATTGAGTAGCTAGAGGGCCCTTTCCAATTTTATAAGCAGGCGAAGCTTACAACCTCAAGCCAACTCCTTTCATTACACCAACATTGTCCATGCAGTTGAGTGACGTCTGACTGCCACTTGCCGTCTCTCCCATCAAACCCTCTCCCTATTTCAAAGTGCCTTACCATCTCCCTGTTGAATATTTGAAAGACATTAGCGAAAAGGCTGATCTGCCTTCTTTCAGCGCTGTTGCCCAATTTTTTTTTTTTCCTGTTTCTTTCAGCTTGATTAAGCAACAATAACCTGCCCGTTAAATTGACTTTATTATATTTCTGCTTTGAGAATTTCTTGTGCAGCGACGGATATAAATTGCGTAATTCTCTATTCAATTAAACTCAGTGGCATTGTCTATAAAACGTCACCTGCTTGACATCTGTACGCAAAAGGGCCCTCGAATGCCAAAGACCTAAAGGAAAAAAAAAAGATACAATGGTTAAAACTAACAAGTAATTTATGACCCTTCTCTCGAAAAAACGAACAGAGAAGACTACAATATTTTTAGCCTCCTTAAGTTTCATTATTATTTTATGAGACAATTCTTATTGCACAAAAAAAAAAAAAGGTTAGTGTCAGGGGACCGTACTAGTTGAAAGAGTAACGGCTTCGACTTAGTTGCACAAAAATACTTTTCTTTTTTTTTTTTTTGTCATCCGTTGCATATATGAAAGAAAGAAGCTTGTCATTCCAACTTCACAAAAAACAGCGGAAGATGAAATGTACAGCTCCGCTGGGACAGCCATTTTTTCTGTTATTACAGGAGAAAATTAGAACCATAAAAATGTCCAATTTAGGGGAAAAAAGCCGCTACTTTAGTGTCATTTGCATAAAAGCTCTTACATACAAATTGTTATAAAGACAAATGGATAGAGCACTCTTAAAGGAAATTGGTTATATCTTAGGTGCTTTGCTTGGAACAACACAAAGGGTTCTTCAAAGTAAAATCCATTCCCAGGTAAATAATCGGAGGAGAGATTTTTTCACCTATTTGGTTGGACGTGGACGTTTTTCATAAATACCTTATCGAAAACTGTATATTTTGTTTTAAACTTTAACGTCTATACCATTCTCCCATCTGAAACAAAGCCCTCTCTGCTGTATGCACTACTCAATGTCATCATTAACAAGGCAAAGCTGACAGTAAGCCAAGTGGACTCATTTTTCAAATGGTCTCTCTATGCATCAAATCTAGAGCAGTATTTGGATCCATAAATGTCTCTGGAATTGTCAGAAGATTTCCATTTCCTCACCAGTGACTAATCCTTTATTGTGCTTCTGCGTGCTCTTCCTGCCCATGATATATTTGGTCATGCCTGCTTTATTTTGTCATTTTATTATATAATAAGCATAATTAAAGCCCAAATCCGGGCGAAAATTATTTTTAGTTTTAAATGTCTCACAAGTGTTTAAAACTATTTTTTAAAGAAGTAGGGTCAAAGTTCTTTTGGCCCTACTTCTCCTGAGGATCACAGGAGAGCACTTACTTCTGCATTCCTGTGACTGGTATTCAGCCAGCAGCGGGCTGAAGCCTGCTGTTGGCTGATGTCACTCAACCAGTCCAGATTCTGGAGAGATCCTGACTTTAATGTCAGGATCCACCCAGATGCCGGACCAGCTGCTGCATGCTGCTGAGAGCCTGAGCGCGCTGCTGCCGCGTCCTCCACAGCCCAGAGCTCCAGTGAAAGCTGGTGGGGCAAAGCACATAGCCGGAGACTGACAATCACAGGCTTTCTGTTCACTGAAGACTGAGAACTGAGCGATCAATGGTCTTAGATCACTCAGTTGTTGCTGTAGATGTGGCAATGGACAGATGCAGCATTGGGCTGATGCTGCATCCACCTAGGTGAATATGTGTTTTTATATTTATATTATTTTTTTCATATCCCGCACTTCTCTTTTAACTGTCCCCACAGTATTTCTTCTCAGCCCAAGATGTCCTCAACCAACTGGCATCCACGCTATGGCTGAATGACGGCCACAGCGTGGATGTGAATTCCCGGCATCATATGACGGCCTCCACTGTGCACGTTCCCTGCAGGGCGAGCGCGGAGCGCACTGTGATTACTGAGTCACTGAGACTCGGGTGATCACCGATCTGAGTAAGGGGCCGGTGTCCCCACAGTATTTCTTCTCAGCCCAAGATGTTCTTAACCACCCGGCATCCACGCTATGGCCGAATGAAGGCCACAGCGCGGATGTGAATTCATATGATGGCCTCCCCTGTGCACGCTCCCTGCAGGGCGCGTGTGGAGCGTGCTGTGATCACCGAGTCCCGGCCCCTTACCATGTGATCAGCGGTCAGCCAATGACAGTTGATCAAATGACGTAAACAAAAGCTCGGTGGTCGTTTTTTTTTCTCCTCGCGCTGACAGCGGAGGAGAAAAAAAAAGCCGATCACCGGCTCACCTTAAAGGGACATTGGTCCCGAAAAACAGAAGAGGCAATTATGCCTCATAATTGCCACCAATCAATGCCCACAAGTGCCACTTATCTATGCCCACAAGTGCCACCTATCAATGCCCACCAGTGGTGCCAATCAGTGCCACATCGAAGTGCTGCCTATCAGTGTAACCAATCAGTGCCACATAGAAGTACTGCCTATAAGTGTAACCAATCAGTGCCCATCACTGCCGCCCATCAGTGCCCATCACTGCCGCCTCATCAGCGTACATCAATAACGGACAAAAATTACCCGTTTTTAAATTTTATAACAAAAAATGCGCTCTTTTTAAAAATTTTTAACAAAAAATAAAAATCGCACAGGTGATCAAATACCACCAAAATAAAGCTCTATTTGGGGGAAAAAAATTATAAAAATGTAATTTGGGTACAGTGTTGCATGACCACACAATTGTCAGTTAAAGTGCATCAGCGCTGAAAGCTGAAACTTGGTCTGGATAGGAGGGGGGTTTAAGTGCTCAGTAAGCATATGGTTAATCTTCCCCACTGAATGCTGTCCAATGTCACTTAACCTAAGTGGTAAAGAAAGAATGTAAGTGAAGGGCATCATAGCCTGGCACCCTGAATATGGCGCTCTGTATTTATATCCCCTACAGTATATTGATGCGCTAAGCAGAACTGATATCGTTATGTCAGCACTACTGCATGCATCATCCAGGACCACCCACCACTGGAGGAAGACCAAAGACAAAAAGGACCCATCATATCATGAAGACATCAGTAAAAGGTAAGTAGAGCAAACAAAAAGCACAAAAAAATGCTAAACAGTAAGGGTAGAGCTCAGCATAAAGCCCAGAAAAAAAAAGCTCAGGGGCTCAGCCAAAATGGTTTTGGAGTGTATCTCTAGCCAAACTTTTTCTTTAATTTTGGATAGCATGAGGAAGAGTTATAACCCCTATCAGGTTTTTATTGATGGGGATCTATTGTTGCTGGGGGGGGGGGGGGGGTCTTATTTTGCTGGTAGGAATCAACTATTGAGGAAGAGATCTATTGTTGCTGTATGTTGGAGGGTCTATTGATGCTGGTTGCTGGGAGATCTGTTCTTGCTGCTGATCAGCAGGAACAAGCCAGCTTTAGGAGTGTACATAGTTGTGCGCACAGGATGTACCAGGTGTGCCTGGGCACACCCTAATCACTCCGTGCTGTGCGGATTCTCCCTGCTGCTTGGTGGCAGAGACAGGGACTGGAGAATCTCTGTTCTCTGTCCCTTTCGCTGTCTCAAAAGTGAGACATCAGGGGTCTGTTTAGACCTCTGATATTTCACCAAAGCTCCCCAATGGGGCTCCTAAAAAATTGTGGGGAAAAAAAAATACAAATAAAAAAATATAATAATAATAATTGTAAAAATATTGTAAAAATAATAAAATTGTAAAACAAGTTATAATAAATAAATATATAAATAAAAATACTACTGACTACCGACATTGTCCACTGCTTTACTAACACTGTCCATTGGCCTACTGCTATATATATATATATATATATATATATATATGTGTGTATATATATATATATATATATATATATATATATATATATATATATATATATATATATATATATTAATATATATATATATATATATATATATATATATATATATATATATATATATATATTAATATATATATATATATATATATATATATATATATATATATATATATATATATATACATATATTAATATATATATATATATATATATATATATTATATATATATACACACATATATATATATATATATATGTATATATATATATATATATATATATATATATATATATATATATATATATATATATATATATATATATATATATATATATATATATACAGTGGTGTGAAAAAGTATTTGCCCCCTTCCTCATTTCCTGTTCCTTTGCATGTTTGTCACACTTAAGTGTTTCGGAACATCAAACCAATTTAAACAATAGTCAAGGACAACACAAGTAAACACAAAATGCAATTTGTAAATGAGGGAGTTTATTATTAAAGGTGAAAAAAAATCCAAATCATCATGGCCCTGTGTGAAAAAGTGATTGCCCCCCTTGTTAAAACATACTATAACTGTGGTTGTCCACACCTGAGTTCAATTTCTCTAGCCACACCCAGGCCTGATTATTGCCACACCTGTTCACAATCAAGGCATCACTTAAATAGGAGCTGCTTGACACAGTAAGGTCCACCAGAAGATCCTTAAAAGCTACACATCATGCCGAGACCCAAAGAAATTTAGGAACAATTGAGAAAGAAAGTAATTGAGATCTATCAGTCTGGAAAGGGTTATAAAGCCATTTCCAAAGCTTTGGGAATCCAGCGAACCACAGTGAGAGCCATTATCCACAAATGGCGAAGACATGGAACAGTGGTGAACCTTCCCAGGAGTGGCCGGCCGCCCAAAATTACCCCAAGAGCGCAGCGACGACTCATCCAAGAGGTCACAAAAGACCCCACAACAACGTCCAAGGAACTGCAGGCCTCACTTGCCTCAGTTAAGGTCAGCGTTCATGCCTCCACCATCAGGAAAAGACTGGGCAAAAATGGCCTGCATGGCAGAGTTCCAAGGAGAAAACCACTGCTGAGCAAAAAGAACATCAAAGCTCGTCTCAATTTCTCCACAACACATCTTGATGATCCCCAAGACTTTTGGGACAACATTCTGTGGACTGATGAGACAAAAGTGGAACTCTTTGGAAGGTGTGTGTCCAAGTATATCTGGCGTAGAAGGAACACTGCATTTCATAAAAAGAACATTATACCAACAGTAAAATATGGTGGTGGTAGTGTGATGGTCTGGGGCTGTTTTGCTGCTTCAGGACCTGGAAGACTTGCCGTGATAAAAGGAACTATGAATTCTGCTGTCTACCAAGAGATCCTGAAGGAGAATGTCCGACCATCTGTTCGTGTACTCAAGCTGAAACAAACTTGGGTTCTGCAGCAGGACAATGATCCTAAACACACCAGCAAGTCCACCACCGAATGGCTGAAGAAAAACAAAATGAAGACTTTGGAGTGGCCTAGCCAAAGTCCCGACCTGAATCCTATTGAGATGTTGTGGTATGACCTTAAAAAGGCCGTTCATGCTCGAAAACCCTCTAATGTAACTGAATTAGGACAATTCTGCAAAGATGAGTGGGCCAAAATTCCTCCAGGACGCTGTAAAAGCCTCATTGCGCGTTATCGCAAACGCTTGGTTGCAGTGGTTGCTGCTAAGGGTGGCCCAACCAGTTATTAGGTTTAGGGGGCAATCACTTTTTCACACAGGGCCATGATTGTTTGGATTTTTTTTCACCTTTAATAATAAACACCTTCATTTACAAATTGCATTTTGTGTTTACTTGTGTTGTCCTTGACTATTGTTTAAATTGGTTTGATGTTCCGAAACACTTAAGTGTGACAAACATGCAAAGGAACAGGAAATGAGGAAGGGGGCAAACACTTTTTCACACCACTGTATATACACACAAGTATGTTTGAGCTGTGGGGTGCACACCCTAATTCAGTAGGCTGTGCACACCTATAGCAGTGTACTGGGCTCTGTGGGTAGACTGTTAGGTATGTTAACCTCTATTGTCATTATTTAACTTTTATTTTACAAATACTAGTCTAAATGTTAAAGCAATAATTTTAATTACACGTTCTCTTTTGTTATGGTTGTTCATAAATAATAACCAGTGTGGAGTATACACTGCTCTCTACAGTCACGCATGAACGTTCGCAATATAAGTACTGTATATACATTATCGCCCTACTAACCTTGGCTCATTAATATGGATCCTTGAAGGGAAATAGAGGTAAGGTATTTGGGGTCATTAACAGGTACGGTTGTTGCCTTAGTGATATTCATGCTTGGCTAATTGACTCATTAAGTGTTAATTAGAAACACCTTAAAGTATGATCCGTTGATTGATCAAGGGTAGTGACCTTGATGACTTTTTAGAGATGTGCATGAAAGGTGCACAGTTGGTGAAGAAGGCTACCTGGACTTAAGCAAACCTTCATCTGCACAGCCAATTAAAGTAAATTTGCCTCCAAACACCAAACTGTGATATAAGTAGACGTCAAACACAATGTAACAAACTTTTCACCTTTGAAGACTCTTCTAGGTAATAATAATAGAATGAAACTGCTTTCATTGGTGCAATGAAAGGGAAAGCGGCTAACATTGCTGACTTTGGGTCAGCTCTGCCCCTGACGCCAGTTGCTACCAGCTGTTCTATTTTTAATATATTATCCTTTCTTGACTCCCAACTATAGCCCAAACTTTTGTTTAGTTCTAGGTACAGCAGAGTACAGATGCATAAAAATCCTTTTTTTATGGTTTCATTGCTGTCTGCACCCCTGCTTAGAAGATTGGCTTCCCTTTCCCCTGACACATAGGGGTTGGTTTTCTTAAACTGGAGAGTGCAAAATCTGGTGCAGCTCTGCATATAAACCAATTAGCTTCTATTTTTTTTTTTTTTTTTGCCAAAGTTTAATTGAACAAGCTGAAGTTAGAAGCTGATTGGCTACCATGCACATCTTCACTAGATTTTGCACAATCATGGGGATCCCCATGATTAAGCTTCAGGGGCAGAGAGAAACACGTTGGGCATGGCCTGGTGTGGTCCAGGCTGAGGACTGCCACTCAGTACTACACACAGTTGTTTCTTGATGTGTGCCTTTCGGGACACTTTGGTTGCTACAATTGTTTGCAGCATAGATGAGCTCCCTTCCCATCAAAGCGATGGGCACAGGATCGTGTTCCTGCATAGCCTGAGCTGCTCACATTAACATCTTTTGTTTCGCAGATTAAATGATTTATTCTGGCCAATAAAATGTATTTCCACCCAAACACTTGATGCCGGTAAACGCGCCTAAACGCTTGTAAAAGAATTATACACTTTTACAAGCGTCAGGCATTTTTTTCTGCAAAAACCCTGCTGGCTTTTAAAATGTCCTGTGTGCATTAAGCCCAAGGGTCACCTAGCCCAAAGGTCACCTAGCCCAAGGGTCACCTAGCCCAAAGGTCACCTAGCCCAAGGGTCACCTAGCCCAAAGGTCACCTAGCCCAAGGGTCACCTAGCCCAAAGGTCACTTAGCCCAAGGGTCACCTAGCCCAAAGGTCACCTAGCCCAAGGGTCACCTAGACCAAAGGTCACCTAGCCCAAAGGTCACCTAGCCCAAGGGTCACCTAGCTGCTGCATCATCTCTGTGCATCTGTCCATCCTCATACTGTAGCTTAATTACGTCTTCCTCAGCCATCAGTCACTGGTCATCATGGGGGAATCTCTGATATAAAGAACCTTTATCAGGAAAACTACAAAATAGCTGCTGATTCCAGGTACAAGCGAGCAGATGACCTCCTCCCATGAGGCAGTGTCGGGGGGGACCTGAATTCCCAGACACCAGGCCTGAGAACCATAATGTGACAGAGACCGGGAGGTCATCAATCCTGTGTAAGCTCCAAGACCATCTAGCCTGATGGTGATTGTAACGATCACCTTGTAAAACAGCCCACTCAGTTTGAAATATCAATGAAAGGCAAAACATTTTTTTATAGACATAAAAAAACATTAGCATAGCTGGAGAACTGACCATATGGTGCTCCCCTGCTTAGTGTAGTCAGTATTTAATAGGAAAGCAGAGGGACTGTCAGGAAACCCAGGGATTTCACACAAAGAAATACAAAGAAAACAGCATACTCTCTCATACAAGTACATCGTACAGCAGACTCATATTAGAAATATGAAGTGTTGGGGTAACAAATGCTTTAATCACAGCAAAGCCTAGAACACAAGATCAGAAAATCAGATGAAGAATACTCTCTCTCTACACTTTTCAATCGATTGTATGATAATCTGATCGTTAGTACAGAGTTTTTTAAAGCCGATGAGAAAAGGTTGTGTGCAAAATTATCTGATGGAAAAGGCACAATCATGTGATTTTTGTTTAATCAGTACAGTTTTTGTCCTAATATACTATACAAATATGTGCAGCGCTAATGTGAAAAAGTCTCTGTTTGGCTACAAGACAATATAATTGACAATAAAAGCAATATACCAAAAGACTCTAATGCCCCGTACACACGATTGGAAATTCCGCCAGCAAAAGTCCGATGAGAGCTTTTGGTCATAAAATGCGATCATGTGTACGCTCCATCGGACTTTTGCCAAAGGAATTTCGGCCAGCAAAAGATTGAGAGCAGTTTCTCAATTTTTCGGTCGGAAAAAGTTACGATTGGAAATTCCAATCGTCTGTACAAATTTAGACGCACAAAATTCCTACGCATGCTCGGAAACAATAAGACGCCTGCTCAGAAGCATTGAACTTCATTTTCTCTGCCCGCCGTAGTGTTGTATGTCACTGCGTTCTTGATGGTCGAAAGTTCAGAAAGCTTTTGTGTGACCTTGTGTATGCAAGACAGCTTGAGCGGAATCCCGTTGAAAATTCCATCGAACCACCAGAGCCTTTTCTGCCCAAAATTCTAATTGTGTGTACGCGGCATTAATCTTATAAAGTCACATAAATGAACATTTCACATTTATAACGAATGAACAAAAAAATGTGACCAGTGAATATGTCCATATAAAAATGATGATACTTGGAGACTTGACAGAAAAAAACAGTCCACAAAGTGAAAAATAAATTTAAAACTAAATTGATCCAGACAAGGAGTTTTAGTCCTTATGATATCAGTAAATCTTCTGAATCACATGAATATAGAAGACAGCCACCACCAACTTTGAAAAGGCTTACCGGGAACTTATGGACTCAGGAAGGCATATGCCTAAAGAGTCACCAAGGTTGGAGGTGTATAAACACCAATAGGATGGAACCTCTGCACCTTTAACTTTTGGCCAGAATGGGGGATGATCCCTTAGTTAATCAGATGGCTTTAAGTGGTAATGACTCGATTGTCTGGTAGTCTTAAGCAAAGGGTGGACCCAATCTTCGCCGCATAGTCACACGGTATAACCAAAAATTAAACAAATGCTCCACATAATGTAAAACTGTAGACGTGAAAAGGACTTTATTAAAAGAAGAAGGAACACTTACATTTGGATGAATATAAAAGTGCTTGTGGGAGTATATAGCAGTATGTTTACGCAATGGCATCAACTTAGCTTGTCCCAATGCGTTTCGTCCACAAAGACATCATCTGGGGTCAGTAAGTTCCCGGTAGGCCTTCTCAAAGTTGGTGGTGGCTGTCTGCTATATTCACGTGATTCCTAAGATTTACTAATGCCATAAGGACTAAACCTCCTTGTCTGGATCAATTTAGTTTTCAATTTATTTTTCACTTTGTGGACTGTTTTTTTCTGTCCCTCTTAAGTATCATAATTTTTATATGGACACATTCACTGGTCAAATTTTTTTGTTTATTCATTATCAATGTGAAATGTTCATTTATGTCACTTCATAAGAATATATGTCTTTTTGGTATATTGTTTTTATTGTCACTTCAACATTAGTAGAGACAGATCCCAAGAGATTTAAAGCTGTAATTGAAGCAAAAGGTGGTTCAACAAAGGGGGGTGATCCTTTTTCCAACTCAGTGACTTTCAATTGGATGTTATAAGTTGCACTAGTAAATATAGATGGATAAAACAAAAACAGTGTCTATCAGTGTCTGTACTCCAAGTTACATTAGCCATGGCATTGTGAGATAAAGCCACACTACACATAACAAGTTAATGGCAAACCAATAGACACTGAGTCCACTGTGCATGAATAAAGTGAGTCTCTATTTGAGTGTCATTCAGAAACAAATGTCTCTGATGAAATGAGTGATGACCATCACCAACACTGCCACAAGTGAATCCTGCTCAAAAAAAAAAATCAACAACAAAATCAACTGTTGCGGCGGCTCCTGAAGAGCACGGGCTATGCGTTTTTCAAAGTTAAGGTTATACCTAAACTGCAGTTTGGTTTGGGTACAATTGTCTAAATTTGGACTTCAGCATCAGTCTGACTGGACTATGAGATGTTCTGCCTGACCACAGGGGACACTGACTCTTCTGGCAGGTATGGAACTATGGTCTGGTTGGGTACTTAAGTTAATCTCTCTCAGAGCCCACCCAGTGGCGCTCTTGCTGTGCTTTCTGTGAGAGGGTATTTAAGATGCGGACTTCACGTGGTTCGGGGTTCCTGTCCAGAAGGATGTACTGACTTCATGGTCCTGGTCCTCCTGACCTGACCCCAGGAAGGCTATGGCCTGGGGTGCGGATCCACCCTATCTTGATGTCTCGGGGCTGGCTAGCCCGAGGCAAGGAAACTAAAGGAGGATTCTGAGGTGGTTGGGTGCCGTCTCCGATTTGGGAGAGACCCAGTGACTTCAAGCATTCCAGGGGAGGACTCTTCAGAAGAAGATCACGTACGGGTTAGTTTCTTAGTAAGAGCCTGGAAGGGCTGAATTACCCAAGAGAATCTTGTGGATATCGCCAAGCTGGCTGAAAGATCCAGGCATCCCAATGCGTGTTCTTCAAGTTTAGTTTTCCTACGTGTTCTACAACAACGTCTGTGGCAGAGACTTGTTCCTGAGTTATGCACATTGTTGGCTGCTCGGCCTTGTGTGAGAGGGACTGTCCAACCTGAGTGATCATCCAGTTGCGAATGGCTATTCTCTGGATGCAGTCAAAGTAAGCAAGTTCTTCATTATTTGACTTTGACACTACGAGTACCTGAACTTCCTTTCCAACCCTCTGATCCCAATTTAAGAGACTGTTCATTGTCTATGTTTTGCAAATAAAATCCATTCAATTCTGTTGTCAGTCTCTCGAGTTACTGGGCCATCTACCACGAGACACCCCTACACGTGAAGTGAGGAGAAAAGAAGGTAACGGTAATCCCAAATCTAACCAGCAGCTCCTTCGGGGGTTAGTGCTACACAACACTCACCAGATCAAGGTAAGTATGAAGCATGAACAATAGATAACACTCTGGAGACTCTCCATGGGTAGGTCCTTCTCTTTTCCGGGTGTTTACATCTCATGCTATCACACTCGCCCCCAAAAATAAAGCACAACTATACCGTAATCCCATTTATATAAATTTACGGAGACCACCCCCTCATTTAATGAAATGATTAACTGTATCAAACCACAGAGTGATCCTGTGGATACAGCAACAGTATAAAGTGCCACATCCTATAAATTTGAAATATCAAGAGAGAATTGGGGTTTTGGACTTTATATCCACATTATCAATACCATACAAGATAGTATACAATACCGCTACCGCAATAAAGAAGAGATAATCTATCAGAAGACAAAAGGATGAAAAAAGGGGGTCCCCTCATTTAAAACACACTTACAAGCATGGAAATACAATAAACATTCAAACACATCAACTCATTGTCAAAATACCCACGGAAGGCAACATCAACATCTCGCTCTGCACTGTAGCCATTCGGCGGAGGTGCCCATTACCTCTGCAGGAGTCCTGACATCACTATTGGTCGCTGTATGGTCCCGCACTGGCGCTTTTAATCATCACAACTTCGTCTGAGGGTGTCAGTTATTAGTGGTCGCTCACTAATTAAGCGTTGCTTAAAGTGTATGAATTTGTCTAGAATTACTTAAAACCAGTAAGTGAAGAGACGTGAAATTATAGCAGCAAATTCAATTATTTGTGAATTTTAACTTTAGCTACATTTTTTATATTCATTTGTGTACTTCTTCCCCATGAGTACTCAGTAGATGTGTATATGTACTAGAAAAACTGTGTCTGTCATTTAATCATTTAAGGCTGCAAAGCAGAAAAATTTGGGTGGTGATTGTTTTCTATCCTCACTGTAAATGTAATAGTATCCCTTGCCGACAATACAATGGTAAATTGCTTGCTTTGTCTGGAGAAGATGAAAAACAGTTTAACTTACCTAAGCCTTCGCCCCCATGGCAGATGGTGGACTGGGCCTCGGCATAAACACATCCCATGGTCCCTGCACTGGTCTGGATGACGTCAGGAACCTAGCTTACTAGAGCGTGGGGGAGTAGATGCTGTGGGAATCAGTCTAGCAGTGGGGAGGAGAGCCGGATCCGGCAAGTGAATCTCCAATGGTCCCTACATTGGTCTTGATGACATCAGGACTCTAGTCTACTAGAGTGTGGGGGAGTAGATGCTGTGGGGATCGGTCTAGCAGTGGGGAGGAGAGGAGGATCAGGCAAGTAAATCTCTTATGGTCACTGTATTGGTCTTGATGATGTCAGGAACCTAGTTTACTAGAGCGTGGGGGAGTAGATGCTGTGGGGCTCAGCCTAGTAGCGGTGGGGACGGGGAGGATCAGGCAAGTGAATCTCTTATGGTCACTGTATTGGTCTTGATGATGTCAGGACTCTAGACTGTGAGGGAGTAGATGCTGTGGAGGTAAGTCTAGTAGCGGAAAGGAGGGGAGGATCAGGCAAGTAAATCTCCTATGGTCTCTGGACTGGGCCTCGGCATAAACACATCCCATGGTCCCTGCATTGGTCTGGATGACATCAGGAACCTAATTTACTAGAGCGTGGGGGAGTAGATGCTGTGGGGATCAGCCTAGCAGCAAGGAGGAGAGCAGGATCAGGCAAGTGAATCTCCTATGATCTCTGCATTCGTCTTGATGACGTCAGGACTCTAGTCTACTAGAGTGTGGGGGAGTAGATGCTGTGGGGATAAGTCTAGCATCGGTGAGGAGAGGAGAATGAGGCAAGTAAATTTCCTATAGTCTCTGCATTGGTCTTGATGACGTCAGAACTCAAGTCTACTAGAGTGTGGGGGAGTAGATGCTGTGGGGATAAGTCTAGTAGCGGTGAGGAGAGGAGGATGAGGCAAGTAAATTTCCTATAGTCTCTGGATCGGTTTTGATGATGTCAGGACTCAAGTCTACTAGAGCGTGGGGGAGTAGATGCTGTGGGGATAAGTCTAGTAGCGGTGAGGAGAGGAGGATGAGGCAAGTGAATCTCCTATGGTCTCTGTATTGGTCTTGATGACGTCCGGACTCAATTCTACTAGAGTGTGGGGGAGTAGATGCTGTGGGGATAAGTCTAGTAGCAGTGAGGAGAGGAGGATGAGGCAAGTGAATCTCCCATGGTCCCTGCTAGGGATGAGCTTCGTGTTCGAGTCGAACGCATGTTCGATACCGAACATCGGTCGTTCGTGCGTTCGCCGAATTCCGAACGTTTGGGCCGTTCGCGGCAAAATTCGTGTGGCCCACAATGCACTGCGATGGCGCAATGCATTGCTGTCTCACGATTGGCCAAGCATGCACTGTGACCCCGCATGCTTGGCCAATCGCAGCGCCAGCAGCGAGGAGAGCAATGGTTGGACACAGGCATCCTGCCTGTGGCCAATCATAGCTCAGCCTGTGTAGTGCACGCCCACACTATATAAAGCCGCCTTTCAGGCGGCCTTGTGTAGTGTTTGTTAGCATCTGAAGCAGTGGGTGTTCTGTGTACCTTCAACACAGTTACACACCAATCGTTTTTGGCTGATTTACTATTTTGCTCTTGTGTAGTGGTTACTGTCTGTGCCCTGACCGCAGTATACACCACTATATTCACCTCACCTATATAGCTAGTGATCTAGCTTTAATAATAGAGCTTGCAGTCAGTAGTGTTAGTGCGTGCTGTCTGCGTGCTCTGTACCCAGTACATACCACTATATACACCTACATAGCTGTTCTCTATTTGAGCCCGATTGTCATCTGCTGGAGTTATTGGAAGTTGTGCTGTGCTTCCAGCACAGCACAGTATACATCTGTATATACCCCTTTAACTCTGCTGTTTTCTGGTTATTGTCTGCGTGCCCTGACCGCAGTATACACCGTGATATTCACCTCACCTATATAGCTAGTGGTCCATCTTTAACAATAGAGCTTGCAGTCAGTAGTGTCACTCAGGAGATAGTGCGTGCTGTGTGCGTGCTCTGTACCCAGTACATACCACTATTATCCACCTACATAGCTGTTCTCTATTTGGGCCCGATTGTCATCTGCGGGAGTTATTGGAAGTTGTGTGTGCCTCCAGCACAGCACAGTATACATCTGTATATACCCCTTTAACTCTGCTGTTTTCTGGTTATTGTCTGCGTGCCCTGACCGCAGTATACACCGTGATATTCACCTCACCTATATAGCTAGTGGTCCATCTTTAACAATAGAGCTTGCAGTCAGTAGTGTCACTCAGGAGATAGTGCGTGCTGTGTGCGTGCTCTGTACCCAGTACATACCGCTATTATCCACCTACATAGCTGTTCTCTATTTGGGCCCGATTGTCATCTGCGGGAGTTATTGGAAGTTGTGTGTGCCTCCAGCACAGCACAGTATACATCTGTATATACCCCTTTAACTCTGCTGTTCTATAAAAAAGGCATCTGCAGGAGTTAGTGGGTGTTGTGTGCCTCCAGCACAATATAAACTACCCAACCACTGTTTTACCCAACTCCCTTCAGGCCATTACCATGTCTGGAAGGCCAGCAAGGAGAGGCAGACAGGCGCGAGCCGATAAAAGAGGGTAAGCAGGCTCTGTGTCTAGAGACAACAGTGCTGGTCGTGGACGCGGTGCATTGTCATCAGCACGTGGCCATGGGACATGCTTGTCCTTCTTTTCTGCAGCTGGACATGTTGAACCGCAACATGCCAACGACTTGGTAGAGTGGATGACCAAGCCCTCTTCATCCTCCTCATCCTCTCTCACCCAGTCTCAGGGTAGTAGAAAAGCAGCTGCCAACACATCGTCGTCCCTCCTCTCAATGTCATCATCAGTGACTCCTTCCCTAGACCCACCACGTCCTCCTGAGGAGTCTCCTGAACTCTTTGAGCACAGTGTTGGGTACATGCTCCAGGAGGATGCCCAGTGTTTGGTGGGCTCTGATGATGACACTCAGCTAGAAGAAGGCAGTAGCGTGAGCGCAGAGAGAGAGGATGCTCAAGAAGCACAACAATCTGGCAGTCATGTTCCACAAGCTGCAGCATACTGCCAGGTTTGCTACAGCGATGAAGAGGGAGGGGATGATGAGGGCACTGACTCCACGTGGGTGCCTGGAAGGAGGGAGGAGGAGGAGGAGGAGGAGGAGGCACATGTCCAACGAGGCAGGATGCCCTCCGGGGGCCAGCTTAGGGGCAGCACACCGACGGAATCACACCGCAGAGCTCCGCCTGCGCAGAGCGCTTCCTCTGCGCGTTATTCTAAAAGTTCTTTGGTGTGGGCCTTTTTTGAGACGAGTGCATCAGATCGCACCGCTGCTATTTGCAACATATGTCTCAAGCGTATCTCACGTGGCCAAAACATCAGCCGCTTGGGCACCACATGCTTGACCAGACATATGTTGACCTGCCATGCAGCTCGTTGGCAAGCGTACCTGAAAGACCCACACCAAAGAACAAAGCGGACCTCTCCTTGCTCCTCATCAGCTGGCATCTCTAACCCCACTAGACCTTCAGTCCTCTCTGAAACCTGCTCTGAGAGGAATGAAGGTGTAGAATTAGGTGTGTCACAGCCAAGTGCTTCCGGGAACTCTGCTAGTGGTACATCCACATCCGATTATAGCAGGCAAATGTCCCTGCCCCAGCTGCTGGACCGGCGGAAGAAGTTTACTCCCAGCCATCCACATGCCCAGCGGTTGAATGCTAGCTTGGCTAAATTGCTAGCACTTCAACTGCTGCCTTTTCAGTTGGTAGACTCGGCCCCCTTCCGTGAGTTTGTACAATGTGCGGTTCCTCAGTGGCAGGTCCCCAAACGCCACTTTTTCTCACGGAAGGCGATTCCGGCTCTCTACCGGCATGTGGAAGGCAATGTCCTTGCCTCGCTGGACAGGGCGGTCAGCGGTAAGGTGCATATTACCGCTGACTCATGGTCCAGCAGGCATGGACAGGGATGTTACCTGTCTTTCACGGCCCATTGGGTCACCCTTCTGGCTGCTGGGAAGGATGCAGGACAAGGTGCAGTAGTGTTGGAGGTTGTTCCGCCACCACGCCTCCAAAATGCTACTATTGGTTGTGACACACCTCTCTCCTCCACCCCCTCCTCTTCTTCTTCCTCCATGGCCTCTTCCAGTGCTCTGTCCTCAGAACCAGCGGTGCTCCGTAGGCGTTGCAGGGGCTACGCAAGTACGCAGGCAAAACGATGCCATGCCGTGCTTGCGCTGGTTTGTTTGGGGGACAGGAGCCACACTGGGGCGGATGTTTTGTCAGCTCTGCAGGGGCAGGCCGAGAGGTGGTTGACGCCACGCCAGCTTAAGCCAGGAATGGTGGTTTGCGACAATGGCACCAACCTCCTCTCCGCCCTCCGACAGGGACAACTGACCCATGTGCCCTGTGTAGCTCACGTCCTTAACCTGGTGGTGCAGCGGTTCTTGGGCAGGTACCCCGGCTTACAGGATGTCCTGAAACAGGCCAGGAGAGTCTGTGTGCATTTCCGCCGATCATTTAATGCCTGTGCTCGGCTGGCTGAGCTCCAAAAGGAGTTGAACCTGCCCAAGAACCGCCTTATATGTGACATGCCCACCAGATGGAACTCAACATTGGCCATGCTGCAGCGGCTGCACACGCAGCAGAGGGCCATCAATGAGTACCTGTGCGACTACGGCACCAGGACAGGGTCAGGGGAGCTTGGTTTTTTCTCACCACGCCAGTGGGGCATGATCAGGGATGCATGCACTGTCCTGTCACCGTTTGAGGAGGCCACAAGGATGGTGAGCAGTGACAGTGCATGCATCAGTGACACTGTACCTCTTGTCCACCTCTTGGAGCATACGCTGCGTGGAATAATGGACAGGGCACTTGAGGCAGAACAGAGGCAGGAAGAGGAGGACTTCCTTGCCTCTCAAGGCCCCCTTTATCCAGACAGTGTTCCTGCTGTGCCACCCATCACACAGGAAGAGGGTGAGGAGGATGAAGAGGAGGAGGAGGATGATTGTGTCAGCATGGAGGTGGAGGCTGGCACTCAGCATCAGCAGCAGCAGCAGCAGTCTTATAGGGATGATTTACAGTCCCAAGAAACACGTGGACTTGTACGTGGCTGGGAGGAGGTAGCTGCGGATCATGTTGTCCTTAGTGACCCAGAGGACTCCGGACCGAATGCCTCAGCTAACCTACGCTGCATGGCCTCCCTGATCCTGCAAAGCCTGCGGAAGGATCCTCATATTCTTTGGATCAAGGAGAGGGACCATTACTGGCTGGCCACTCTCCTTGATCCACGGTACAAGGGTAAGGTTGCCGACCTTATCTTGCCATCGCAGAGGGAGCAGAGGATGAGACATCTCCGGGAGGCCTTGCAAAAAGCTCTGTGCAACGCGTTCCCAGAGACTGGGAGGTCACAAACTCCTGGTCCTGGACAACGTGTTGCTGAGGCATCAGTCAGAAGGAGCGGTGGAGAAGGTGGCCATCTGACTGATGCTTTCAGACAATTTTTTAGTCCGCAGCCCCAAGGTATGATTGGTTCCAGCACCCATCGCCAGCGTCTAATTTACATGGTGCAGGAATACCTAGGGGCAAGGTCAGACTTGGACACCTTTCCCACTGAAAATCCTCTGGCTTACTGGGTCTTGAGGATGGATCACTGGCCAGAGCTTGCACAGTATGCAATTGAGCTACTGGCCTGTCCTGCATCCAGCGTTCTTTCGGAACGCACCTTCAGTGCTGCTGGTGGCTTCGTTACCGATCACAGGGTGCGCCTGTCCACCGAATCAGTTGATCGACTGACCTTCATCAAGATGAATCAGTCTTGGATCACCCACAGCTACCAAGCACCTGAAGCTGATGTAACCGAATAATTTTTTTTTGAAATACCACATCCCTTCAAGACTGCCTATGCTGATGCTGAGTGACTGTCCTGTTATGTTGATTGTCTATCCTTTTCCTCCTCCGCTGATATGTTGGAAGAACATTTTTGGTTCTGGGTGATGCCAGCAGCCCAATTTTTCTGCCCCTGTTTAACAGGGGCGTTTAAGTACAATTTTTGATGCAATGCTTTGCAGCAGGGCTAATTCCTGCAATAAAACTAGAGTATATGGCAGAGGTTGCAGTGTGATGGCACCAGTGCCTAAGGCCCAATTTTTCTGCCCCTGTTTAACAGGGGCGTTTAAGTACAATTTTTGATGCAATGCTTTGCAGCAGGGCTAATTCCTGCAATAAAACTAGAGTGTATGGCAGAGGTTGCAGTGTGATGGCACCAGTGCCTAAGGCCCAATTTTTCTGCCCCTGTTTAACAGGGACATGTAATTACAATTCTTGATATAATATTTCACAGGAGGGCCCCTTCCTGTGCCCACCCAGAGTAACGGTGAGGACTTATAGTGTTGTGGCACCAGCACCACAACCACCAAAGGTCAATTTTTCTACCACTGTTCAACAATGGCATGTAATTACAATTCTTGATATAATCGTTCACAGCAGGGCGCTCCAGCGCCCACCAAGAGTCACTTTGAGGGCTTACAATGTTGTTGCAAAACCAACACCTTGTTCAGCCATTTCTGCAGAGCATATAGGGCAGGCCCCTACTTTCAAACATCCAATTTACAAACATCTCCTACTTGCAAACGGAAGGAGACAACAGCAAGTGAGATGAAAAAAGATGGACGACAAAACAAATTATACAGGGGTGATAACCCTTCCCTATGTTTTCCAAAAAGCTTAAAAATAGTTTTTTTGACTGGAGCTACACTTTAAAAATGTACCAGTTGAAAATTACAAACAGATTCAACTTAACACAACAAACCTTCACAGTCCCTGTCTTGTTTGCACCGCCTGTATATTGCTGTTCTGAGTATATAGGGCCTGGGGGCCACACGCATTTCCTTTTTTTTAATATGGGTACGGGGTTCCCCTTAATATGCGTACGAAACCCAAAGGGGCTGGTAATGGGCAGGGAGGGCTACCCATGCCATTTTTCTGAATGATTTTCAACCATATTGCAGGAACCAGATATAACATTAAAACCGCAAGCAGTTTTAAATGGTGTTATTTCCGTTTAATGTCATTTTGTGCAGGGACTGTTCTAAACACGGGAAACACGTGGCACTTCACAGGCATACTACAGACACCCCCCAGGCACCATATTTAAAGGAATATTTCACTTTTTTTTTTCACTTTAATCGTCATTAAAATCAGTGCTCCCGCCAAAACGGTAGTTTTTAAAACTTTTTTTTGCAGTGACCCATGTCCCCTGAGGCAGGAGGCAGGTCGCCAAACCCTTTTTAGGACACTATCTTGCATATTAGCCGTTAAAATTAGCACTTTCCAATTCGAACGTTCGAGTCCCATAGACTTCAATGGGGTTCTAACGTTCATACCGAACGCGGGGGTCGTTCGCAAGTTCTGGTGCGAACCGAACCGGGGGGTGTTCGGCTCATCCCTAGTCCCTGCATTGGTCTGGATGACATCAGGAACCTAGCTTACTAGAGCGTGGGGGAGTAGATGCTGTGGGGATCAGTCTAGCAGCAGGGAGGAGAGTCAGATCAGGCAAGTGAATCTCCAATGGTCCCTACATTGGTCTTGATGACATCAAGACTCTAGTCTACTAGAGTGTGGGGGAGTAGATGCTGTGGGGATAAGTCTAGTAGCGATGAGGAGAGGAGGATGAGGCAAGTAAATTTCCTATAGTCTCTGGATCGGTTTTGATGACGTCAGGACTCAAGTCTACTAGAGCGTGGGGGAGTAGATGCTGTGGGGATAAGTCTAGTAGCGGCGAGGAGAGGAGGATGAGGCAAGTGAATCTCCTATGGTCTCTGTATTGGTCTTGATGACGTCAGGACTCAATTCTACTAGAGTGTGGGGGAGTAGATGCTGTGGGGATAAGTCTAGTAGCGGTGAGGAGAGGAGGATGAGGCAAGTGAATCTCCCATGGTCCCTGCATTGGTCTGGATGATGTCAGGAACCTAGCTTACTAGAGCGTGGGGGAGTAGATGCTGTGGGGATCAGTCTAGCAGCGGGGAGGAGAGTCAGATCAGGCAAGTGAATCTCCAATGGTCCCTACATTGGTCTTGATGACATCCGGACTCTAGTCTACTAGAGTGTGGGGGAGTAGATGCTGTGGGGATAAGTCTAGTAGCGGTGAGGAGAGGAGGATGAGGCAAGTGAATCTCCTATGGTCTCTGTATTGGTCTTGATGATGTCAGGACTCAATTCTACTAGAGTGTGGGGGAGTAGATGCTGTGGGGATCATTCTACAGCGGGGAGCAGGATCAGGCAACTAAATCTTCTTTATTGTTTCCCTAGACCTAAACTAGCAAATAACCCTTGCAATGAAGGCACAGCCCAACTACAAGGGATAATTTTTTAGTTGCCTGGAGTTGGGCTTTAAGATACATTGCTTCGAGCCAACAAATGTACTGTATAGCACCAAATGTTTGATGTCATAGAAATCGTATTTTTCAATGACAACACTTAGATACCCACTTCCCTTTTCACAGTCAGGAGATTTTGTTTGCAGGCCAAGGAATGGCTAATGAAGGCTTCACAGTTCAGTGATCAGCTTCTCGTGCTGCAGTCATCCCTTTACCACTGAACGTCTTATGGTGAGAACAGAAGACAGTGAATGAAAAGTCCGTACCGGGGAAATTGGAATGACAATGTGCATGTCGGCAAAACAGACTCAGAGTGAAAAGGGTTATGAGCTGTGAATCTAATGTGAATGTATAGTTCAATTATGCACCCTTTACATATGGACATCTTATATTTCCAATTTAGTAAAGATAAATGAAGGCAGAACCTACATCTTTGATAAGTAAGCCTGCATAGTTAGAATTAAAACTATATATTTTGATTTTTGTATGAACTTTAAAAGTCTCTGAAAATGAATTCAAATAGATGCCTCCAGCTAACAACCAAATCTTCTACTCCCCTCATCAGTTCATCCCTCACAGTCCCTACCTTCAGGGCTGGATTAACATAGGGGCTATTGGAGCTGCAGCTCCAGGCCCCTACCTTAATATAGGCCCAGCCACCCAAAAAGGACATGGAAAGCAATGGGTCAACGGGAAGAGATCTCCCCTGACGGGCCCTGCATTCCACATGCACCGCCTGGGCAGGGTGGTGGGATTGATAATGGGCACTGCATGAGCAGTCCTAACAGAAGCCTGGGGTACGCCAATGCAGGGCTCTTACAGAAGTCTGGGGCTTCCATAGTGTTAGGCCTGTGCAGCTGCACTCTTTCAGCTGAGTGCACGTCAATGCACGGCCCTTACAGAAACATGGCAAATCAAATGCCAGGCTTCCCTAGTGTTATGCCTGTGCGGCTGCACACTTTTGAGTTTGGGCGCATGCCAGCACAGGCTCTTTGAAAGCAGAAGGGTGGCCAGTAAAAGGCCCACCAAAATCCTCAGCACCAAGCACATGAGGCTCTTAATCCGGCCCTGCCTACCTTACGTTTCACCAACCCCTCCCTCTTTGATTGTAAGCTTGCAGGAGCAGGGCTTCTCTAACCCTCTTGTTTTGAATTGTACAGTTAGTGCAGTGTCTCCCTACATTGTAATACTTCATATTCCCACGGCACACGTTCCTAGTATAAGCTCTCAAGGTTCGGGTGCTGCAGCAACAACTAGCTAGATGCTGGTTGAAGTCGCAACGTAGATATTTGCCAGCACACCAAGGATTGCCACAAAGTGGCGTCCAAATGGATAGTTTATTGCATGATCGCAACACAAGAAAGGTGCAACGTTTCGGAGTCACGCAGGACCCCTTTGTCAGGCACAAAGTGGCGTCCAAATGGATAGTTTATTGCATGATCGCAACACAAGAAAGGTGCAACGTTTCGGAGTCACGCAGGACCCCTTTGTCAGGCACAAAGTGGTGTCCAAATGGATAGTTTATTGCATGATCGCAACACAAGAAAGGTGCAACGTTTCGGAGTCACGCAGGACCCCGTCAGGCATGTGCCTGACAAAGGGGTCCTGCGTGACTCCGAAACGTTGCACCTTTCTTGTGTTGCGATCATGCAATAAACTATCCATTTGGACGCCACTTTGTGCCTGACAAAGGGGTCCTGTGTGACTCCGAAACATTGCACCTTTCTTGTGTTGCGATCATGCAATAAACTATCCATTTGGACGCCACTTTGTGCCTGACAAAGGGGTCCTGCGTGACTCCGAAACGTTACACCTTTCTTGTGTTGTGATCATGCAATAAACTATCCATTTGGACGCCACTTTGTGCCTGACAAAGGGGTCCTGCATGATTCTGAAACTTTGTACCTTTCTTGTGTTGTGATCATGCAATAAACTACCCATTTGGATGCCACTTTGTGCTGATCCTTGGTGTGCTGGCAAGTATCTACTTTCCATACATTGTTAAGCGCTGCGCAACTTGTTGGCGCTATAGTTCCTGTATAATAATAATAATAAAAAATTAATAGCATTTAGTTTCCTAAAGTACTGTGTATCATATCTAGTTGACATTTTTTTTCTGTCAATCAAATACTTGTTTTCACCTATTTTTATTCTTTGTGGTATCTCGGTGCTACTGATCCCCTAAAGCCTTTTTTGCCGCCACTTTCCATCGACACTCCAGCGATGGTTGCATGGCATTTTAACAGGTACAGTGTTCATTTTGTGGACGAAAACACAGATTTAGCAGACTAGAATATGACTAAAACAATTTGGATGACTAAAATATGACTAAAACTAAAATGGCATTTTATATATTATGATGCCGGGCAACAAGAAATTAGAATACGGTACCGCACCCCATGTAAGTTTTTAAAAAAGAGCAAGGGGAGCAGGTCAGGACTTTTAAGGTACCAAAAAAAAGCAAAGAGATTGAAAAAAAATATAGATTTATTTATTGAAACAATTCTTAAAATCGCAGTAAACATTTACAAGAATCTACATGTTTCGCTCACAAGAGCTTCTTCAGGAGTTTTTTTGAGAAGTGTCGCATGAAGTATTATATATCGTTTCTTGTATAGTATATAATACCTTGATGCAACACTTCTCAAAAAAGCTCCTTTGTCAGTGAAACCTGTAGAGTAAGAAGTGGTTGTACGTATTCTAAGAAATAATATGTGATTCTTGTCAGCAAAAGGTCAGCAAAATCATTGCTGACCTCACAAATGCACTTCTGGAAGAATGGTCAAACATCCCCATAGACACCCTCCTACGCCATGTGGACGGCCTTCTCAGAAGAGTTGAAGCTGTTATAGCTGCAAAGGGTGGGCCAACTCAATATTGAATCCTACGGACTAAGACTGGGATGCCATTAAAGTTCATGTGCGTGTAAAGGCAGAAGACGTGCATTTTTTAACGAAACAAAATAAATAAAAACGAATTTCGGGAGTAACTAAAATTTATTTTTTGGACAAAAAACTAAATTCCGAAACGAAATATTTCAGTGTGCACATGTCTAAAAGGCAGGTGTCCCAATACTTTTGGTAATATAGTGTATGTCGTGGGGGGGGGTGGTGTTAAAGTGATTGTGTTGCTTTGTCATGCTATATTTTATGTCAGGAAGACATAATATAGTGTAACTATGCAAAAAAAGAACTAGGGCTGTGGAAATTAAAGATTAATTCCTCAATTATTCGATTCATTTTTTGGACTGATCTAAATTCTTTCGATTGGTACTCGCCTCTCCGCCGGCTTCCCAGTCTTCAGGGAGTTCCGTCGAAGATCCAGTGACATCAAGGACATCGACATCACCAAACTCCTGCTAACGAAGGGGAGGAGTCCGGTGATGTTGAAGTTCTGATTGAACGTAACGCGTACGGGGGGAGGAGCTACGCATGACGTCACCCACTGCTGCCCTATGGAACCGACACGATTGTCGGCTTTACATGCTGTGTTTTTATCATCTTTATGTGAGTAGTTTGTGTTTGAACACAAAAATGAAATCTTATACTTAAGCGGTGAGCACTAAGATCTTTCCTTTCAACCCATGACCCGGCGTCCTCGCTGAGATCTAAGGAGACGTGAGAGAAGTTTATGGTCTGTGTTAACCCTTTTGATACCGCTTGCATGACCACCCGTTTGCACAGGGGTCCATGTCATAAGGTGAGAGTGATTAGTTAGACCGGAGGTGGAGGGATTGTCACGCTACTGTGGGGAAAAAAATGACTCACGTCAGTGCTACAGTTTGAATTTAAAACGTATTTATGTGAACTGTGAAGTTAAGTCATTGATTGTGGAAACTAACTAGTGTCGGGTGATTGTATATAGTGTATGCCACATTTACCACTGACTAATGCAGAGTTGCAATGCAAGGAGATCAGCAAAAAAGTAGTTGGATCTGTATGTGCGTTATAATTCATCAAATTTAGTCGATTAATTGATTTTTTAAAAAATGGATTGATCGCGCACAAAAATTTTAATCAGTAACAGCCCTAATAAAAACCATACCTGGAGTCCAGCTTTAACACACGCCTTGGCTTTGTACAGCGCAAAGGAAAATGTTGGTGCCATAGACCCTGAATAATGATAACTTATGTTGCTTTGGCTGCATATATGATATACTGTTTAGCTGAATTAAAAAAGTCCTGGCAAAGGAAATGTGAAGCTCAAGATCAGATAGCTCCTGTGCATCTCATTGGGTTTATTTGGGGGGGGGGGTTTGTGCATAGGAATTTCTTTGAAACATTAACGCAGTAGAAGATTCTCTGCTAAGATTCCTGAATACCCTGATATGTAAATGACCCTCATGAAATGTATCACCATGGTTTCCTATGATTGGTGACGCATCTGTATTCCACCAAGCGCCACTCCTAATACAAGCACTATTATGTTAAGCATAGCCCTCACAAAATGCTGAATATTTGAACGGCCTTCTTAGTCCACGCATGCCAAAGCATATGTATATACATGCAAAAACCAGCAGAAAGTATACGAGCGGGTCTATATATCTCGTCATAATCAGCGTCCTCTTTCAAAAGGAGAAAACGCAGGGCATATAGATAAGCGAATAATACAACAGCCTCATATTCACATTCAAATTTTCCTTTTCCATTTAAATTCGACTGCATCTTCCTTCCTTCACCTCCACACCAATCCTTCATATGTATATTATATACAATCCCCCAAATGCTGCTGTTTAGAAGCTGATCAAAGCATGACCATTTTTTTTTCTTTTTTTCTGGTTTACAGATGGTTTCTTATGAAAGTTTTTTTTTCTTTTTCAAAGCACGACCATATTTTAATTTTTTTTTGGTTATAGATGGTTTCTTATTCAAGTTTTTTTTCAAAGCACAACCATATATATATATATATATATATATATATATATATATATTTCTTTTTTTTTTTTTTTTTTTTGGTTATAGATGGTTTCTTATTAAAGTTTTTTTTTTTCTTTTCAAAGCATGACTATATATATATATATATATATATATATATATATATATATATATATATATATATATATATATTCTTTTTTGGTTATAGATGGTTTCTTATTAAAGTTTTTTTTTTTTTCAAAGCACAACCATATTTTTTATTTTTTTTTGGTTATAGATGGTTTCTTATTAAAGTTTTTTTTTTTTTTTCAAAGCACGACCATGTTTTTTTTTGTTTTTTGGTTATAGATGGTTTTTTATTAAAGTTTTTTTTATTAAAGTACGACCATATTTTTATTTTTAATTTTTTTGATTATAGATGGTTTCTTATTCATTTTTTTTCTTTTCAAAGCACGACCATATATATATATATATATATATATATATATATATATATATATATATATATATATTTATTTTTTTTTGGTTATAGATGGTTTCTTATTAAAGTTTTTTTTTTTTTTCCAAAGCTTGACCATATATATATATATATATATATATATATGGAAAAAAGGAAAAAACTGCACTATGATAAAAATATTATACTAATCGTCCACAATGGAACTTGGATCAGCTGCGGCTTGACTGTATTACATAATTACAGAAAAAAAAACACATGAAAAATGGAGTAAGCTGCACTAAATCATAAACCCACATAAAATTCAATGAAGTAAAAAACATTAGACAAAATTTCAATAATAATTGTGCAAAATTAGGCCTATTACCCCCAGTCCTAAAGAATAAGGGTTATAGGATAATTGATCACAGTGAACAACGAAAAAAGAAAAAAGAAAAAAGAAAGCAAAAAAATATAAAACAAAATAGTGAACACCCAATGTGTAATTATATAAACATTTAAATTCCAACAGAGTCCAATATAGATAAAATCGTCAAATCTTCTACTGTGTAGCAAGTGCTTGATCCACCACCATACAGCCAAAATGACTCCTTACCAGAATTTCATGACCCCCCACTACAGAGAGTCACCAACAGCATGTAACAATAGATATCTCCCACTTCAGAAGGGTCTCGGCTGTTCTCCTCCCTCCACCAATATCATGACCAGGTTGTCAAACAAGTTTCTTTAGTTATCTCCCATATATTAGGTCATATGTGCCAATTCCATGCAAAAGAAATGAAGCTCCAATAGTGTAAAACCTTTTAATATAACTCAAATATAAAAACAAAAATGCACTTACAAAGCACAAAGGAAAGATCAGCCTTAAGTCCGATGCGCCGGCCGGACGCAAACGGACAAACTCGTCGTTCCCGGGTACAATTCCTTCGTAAGGGGTGACGTCAGCGCATCGCTCAGCCCTACGCGTTTCACAAAAAATTGCGTCATCCAGGGGCACGGAGTAAGGAGTAATTTTGGCTGTATGGTGGTGGATCAAGCACTTGCTACACAGTAGAAGATTTGCCGATTTCATCTATATTGGACTCTGTTGGAATTTAAATGTTTATATAATTACACATTGGGTGTTCACTATTTTGTTTTATATTTTTTTGTTTTCTTTTTTCTTTTTTCTTTTTTCGTTGTTCACTGTGATCAATTATCCTATAACCCTTATTCTTTAGGGCTTGGGTTATAGGCCTAATTTTGCACATTATTATTGAAATTTTGTCTAATGTTTTTTACTTCATTGAATCTTATGTGGGTTTATGATTTAGCGCAGCTTACTCCATTTTTCATATATATATATATATATATATATATATATATATATATATATATATATATATATATATATTTATTGGTTATAGATGGTTTCTTATTAAAGTTTTTTTTTTTTAAAAGCACGACCATATTTTATTTATTTTTTGGTTATAGATGGTTTCTTATTAAAGTTTTTTTTTTTTTTTCAAAATGCACGACCAGCAGCAGAAAAAAATATTCTCTTTGTAAATACAAAAGAAAAAAAAAACACTGATGAAGATGAAGAATCGTTTTATGAAATGCCATCTGTTCATCCAATTAAACACCTCGTATATGTAAATTTCATAATTTCGGGAAAATCTGTAGATAAGTAATAGGATGGAGCGAACGCTGACACTTTAGGCAATGGACTGAGAGCGAGGAGGATTCGGCCGGTCTGAGAAAAAAAATGTAAGGTGTAACCTCGAGAATACACGACGCTTGTTTATTCATTGGAGCTGTGAGAGATGACAGATCATTTGCATGATAGTTTATATTGTATTGTTATGTTTTTTTTTTTAATCCTGTATAGTCATAAGGATAGTGTACATAATTATAAGTGGGATGCTGTGAATATTTTCACCTTGAGATCGGTGTAAAAGGCCCTGAAGTCAAGGAGTGTGACATGCAAAGCGTAACAGGCCAACATTGCGGTATCAGCCTTACACATTGTTACATATTAATTAATAATCCTAAAGAGAAACTATAGCATTTTTAAAGGTCAACTTGCCAGTGTAATGGTAACCGCCTATTCTAGCTGTTCTCAATTTATGGCATTACTCTGGTGTTGTTGTCATTCTCGGGGTACACAAGTTCATTCAGCGGTCAAATCAAAATGCTTATTGAATTAAGGTGTAAATAAACCCAACGCGTTTCTTGGGGTACAAGTTCATTCATCGGTCAAATAAAAATGCTTATTGAATCAAGGTGTAAATAAACCCAACACGTTTCTTGGGGGTACAAAAGTTCATTCAGTTCATTTCAAATATTCTAATTTCCTCATTTCAAAATATCAAATTTTTCCTCATTTAAAATTTTTGAATTTCTGAAATTTTAAATGTCGGAATTTCCAAACTTCTGAATTCGGATATTCGAATTTCCGAAATGTTCCAATTACCTGAAATTTAAAATTCGGAAATTCGGAGACTCGGAATTTTGGAAATTCTGATTTTTTGCATTTTGGAAATTCGGAAACTTGAAATTTGGAAATTCGTAAATTCGGGAAATTCAAAATTCGGAAATTCAGAAATTTCGGAAATTGAAAAATTCAGAAATTTCGGAAATTGAAAAATTCTGAAATTTCTGAATTAACGAACGTGTCAAAATTTGTTAAAAAACAAACTCGGAACTAAACTAATTGCACATGTCTAGGAATATTCCAAAATTATTTGCAAATAGGAGAATAACTCCTATGTAGAACTATGAGCCTGTAGCAACATGAGAAGATTAATCTTCCTCTGATGGAAAGTCCAAGAAAAGTCCCTTCACTGGGATTAAATAGATTAAGCTCTTCGGGACACTGGATACTGTGTCCCCTACACAGAGCTGACTGTAAAACACAAGGGATGGCCCCAGCCCACAGTCTCTAGGATCTCTCTCTCCAGTCTGTACTCACAAAAGTCCTTGGAAAATGTGTTGTCTCCTTCCAACATCCTTGAAAAACCTTCTCCCTGTGATACCAGAATAGATCCACACACTATAGTCCCATAGGCAGTTTTCTGCAGCTTTCGGCAAAAGAGGCTTCAAGGTTGCCCACTTGAGGCCTCAACGCCCCACAGGCACAAGGCAGCGTGGCCTAAAGGGGCAAGCAGCCCCACTTAGTATGTGATCACCTTCTAAGGAGAAAGACCCGGCTGCTCTCTGTCCCAGTGTGTTTATACACGCTCCCAGCTACCATCTGGGCGACCCTCCCCAGGGATTGGCCAGTGCTGTATGAATATTTAGCTGCTGATTAGACTCATCCTGCCCACTCATTTCCAGAGCTTTCTGGTCTAATTAGGGGGATACAGTGAGGATCATGACTAGCATAGTAATAGTAAGAGGGAATGTGGGAGAGCTTACTTTGTGCAAGTACAACTGGCTGTGATACACTTTTCAAAGCCCGTACTACCTCTGGCCACCACTAGCAGGAGACTTCACTCTGATCTAGCTGGCTGACCACACACGGCCAGATACAAATCTTACATACAATCTAGCAGTCTACTAATTTAGCACACACCTTTAGTATTCCTCAAGCTATCCTAAAAGCTAGAACCGCACGCAACTCACAGTAGCTTGTCACCACCTAGCAGTTTGTCCACTGACTGGTCTGCTGGGTAACCATACAAACACACACGCAGATCTCTGCCTGGCATATCTGCTAGTTTACAATCTGCATGCTATCTGCCAACCCACAGTACAAGTGCACAGATTAATAGATATGTGCATTGACAAAAAAATGTTTTTGTTTTTGTTTTATTCTGTTTTTTTTTTCGTTTTTTCTGAAATTCGGGAACTAGAGAAATTCGGAATTTGAAATTCGGAAATTCAGATTTTCAAATTTCCGAAAATTCTAATTTTAACATTTTCGAAAATCCACATTTTCGAATTTCCGAAAATTAAAATTTTCAAATTTCTGACAATTCAAATTTTCAAATTTCTGACAATTCGAATTTCTAAATTTTGGGTTTTCGAATTTCCAAACTTAGATTTTTTGGGATTTCCAAATTCATGAATTTCTAGAGTTCCGAATTTCCGAATTTTCAGATTTCCGAATTTGGAATTTTCGGATTTCTGAATTTCCGAATTTTCGGATTATAGGAAATTAAAAAATTTGAAAATCTGGAAAAAAAGAAATAAAATAAGTAAAATTAAAAATAATAACTAACTATTAAATTATAGTTATTTCCTTTCAAATTTGGCTGTTTGGCATTCGTTATTTCAGACAATTTGTAATTTCAGATAAATTTGTACTCATTATGTTCACTAACAGACAAATTTGAAAGGAAATTCCAATACCTATAATTTTATATTTATTATTAGTTAGTTGTTATTTCAGATTTTTGAATTTTCAGATTTTCATTCTTTTGAATGTTCCGATTTTCATTCTTAGGCCGCGTACACACGGGCGGATTGTCTGCCCAACTAAGTTCGTCAGACAATCCGACAGACAGTCCGTCCAACTTTTGAATGAACGGACTTGACCACACACGATGAACAGACAGTCCGCTGAAAGCTTGCGCGATGACGTGTACAGCACGTACGACGGGACTAGAAATACGACGTCCAATACACTGCAATGCAACCTTCGGCGTGTAAATCCTTTCTGAGCATGCACCATACTTAGTCCGTCCAACTTGCCTACACACGAGCGGACTGTCCGCTGAAACCAAGTTTGGACGGACAAAATTACGGAAATTCCGAAAGACTTAGTCCACCAGACTGTCCGCTGAAAAAGTCCGCTGAAGCCCACACACGAGCGGATTGTCCGCTGAAACACGTTTCAGCGGACTAAGTTGGCCAGACAATCCGCCCTTATTCTTGGATTTTCACATTTTCAAATTTTAGAATTTTTAAATTTATGACATTTTGAATATTCAAAGTGCCCAATATTGAATTTCTGAAAATTCTAAATATCTGAATTTCCAATTTCCAAAATTCAGAAATTTGAACATTCGGAAATTCAAAATTCAGAAACTCAGAAATTCGTAATTCGGAAATTCAGAAATTTGTAATTTTCGGTAATTCAGAAATTCTTAATTTTGGAAATTCGAAAATTTCGGAATTTTAGAAATTTGGAATTTTTGAAATTCCGAGCTTCAGAATTTTAAAAATTTAGAAATTCAGAATTTTGGAAATTTCGGAAATTTGGAAATTTTGGAAATTTAAAAATTTGGATATTTGAACATTTCGGAATCAACGAATCAACTTCTAAGCTGATTTCTACATCTTGCTCCCATTTTTGTATGTAAAACAGTTTTTGAGATGTCGAGGTTAAAATACTGTAAATCTGAGGGATAGGATTTTCAACATCCGTTCGATTGCAACAAGACCAATCACCACTTGGCTGTTGCAAGCATCCTTCATACAACCATTCTCCTGGATTTTATCCTCACTACACTGTTAATTTTATACATACAGAAACCCCATGTATATAATCAGAAGAAATAATTTTCATCTCTCTGCAACTAATATTTTAGTTTTTTGATAGATAAAATACATAATTCTCTCATCTTTAACATAAATCAATTGGTTAGATACAGTCCAGGGCCTTCTGGGTGTATGATCCTTCTCTCCTGCTGGGCTTGTAGACGGAACAACTAGAACTTCCCTTTGAGGCTCAGTGAGGTCATATTTCCCATACTACCATCTATGCCTAAGAGGATGGGGGAATTTTATTGGCACTTAGGTGTCAATTCCAGTCTACAGACCTGCTATTTCCTTTCAAATTCTGATACGGTTCAGGAGGGAGGTGGGGCGATCTCTCGCACCCCCCCCTCTTTTCCTGCGGCCTGCCAGGTTGCGCGCTCAGATAAGGATCTGGTATGGATTTTTGCAATAGAGGGGGCTTTTGGGACTTTAAATGAGATGCACAGTAATATGCATCTCCATCCCTGTTCAAGTACATAGAAAAAAAGGGGGTCGGGACTTGGTATGGATTTTTGGGGGGATCCCCACTCCATTTCTTTTTACATTTTGTCGCAGGGTTCCCCTTAAAATCCATACCAGACGTGAATGGCCTGGTATGGAAATTGGGGGGACCCCCACGCAATTTTATTTTTTACATTTTGGTTCGGGGTTCCTCTTAACCTCTTCCCGACTGGCGCACAACAATGTACGTCGGCAGAATGGCACGGACGGGCAAATGGGCGTACAGGTACGTCCCTTTGAATTTGCTGGCCTGCCAGTCGGGACCCCCATGAGTCCGACTCGATCGCAGCGGGGATACCCCGCAATCGTCTCATGAGGAGGAACAATGGGGAGATCCTGATGTAAACAGCATCTCCCCGTTCTGCCTAGCAACAAGTGACACTGATCTCTGCTCCCTGTGATTGGAGCAGAGATCAGTGATCTGTAAAACACAGCCACGCTCCCCCCCACAGTTAGAAACATGCCCCTAGGACACACTTAACCCCTACACTGCCACCTCCTGGTTAACCCCTTCATGGCCAGTGTCATTTACACAGGAATCAGTGTATTTGTATAGCTCTGATTGCTGTATAAATGACAATGCTCCCAAAAATGTGTCAAAAAATGTCCGATGTGTCCGCCATAATGTCGCAGTCACAATAAAAGTCGCCGATCGCTGGCATTACTAGTAAAAAAAAAAGAAATGAATAAAAATGCCATAAAACGATCCCCTGTTTTGTAAACGCTATAACTTTTGTGCCAACCAATCAATAATCGCTTATTGCGATTTTTTTACCAAAAATATGTTGTATATGTAAGAATACGTATCGACCTAAACTGAGGAAAAAAATTTTTTTTATATATATTTTGTTGGGGATATTTATAATAAGCAAAAAGTAAAAAATAATGCGTTTTTTTCAAAATTGTGGCTCTTTTTTTGTTTAAAGTGCAAAAAATAAAAACCTCACAGGTGATCAAATAGCACCAAAAGAAAGCTCTATTTGTGGGAAAAAAAGGACATCAATTTTGTTTGGGAGCCACGTCGCACGACCGCCCAAGTGTCAGTTAAAGCAACGCAGTGCAGAATCGCAAAAAGTGCTCTGGTCTTAAGCCAGCAAAATGGTCCGGTCTGAAAGTGGTTAATATTCATACCAGACCCAAAAGGCCTGGTAATGGACTGTGGGGGAATCATTTTCAATGACTTTTATGTGTATTGCCGGGACCAACAAATCATTATAGCTGCGAGTACTTTTAAATGACTTTTTCATCTTTAGAAATGTAATCTTGCTCTCAGACTGTTCTAAACACGGGAAACTAAAGTGCCACTTTACAGGCATACTATACACACCCCCCACGTACAAAATTTAAAGGAATATTTCACTTTTATTGTTTCACTTTAAGCATTATTAAAATCACTGCTCCCAAAAAAACTGCAGTTTTTAAAACGTTTTTTTTTGCATTGATATATGTCCCCTGGGGCAGGACCCGGGTCTCCAAACACTTTTTATGACAATAACTTGCATATAAGCCTTTAATATTAGCACTTTGATTTTTCATGTTCGTGTCCCATAGACTTTAACGGTGGGCAGCATGTTTTTGAGGCGGCGCGAGGATGCACATGCGCTGTAGACAGCGGTACCTGTCTTTCGGCAAATATCTCCTAAACCGTGTAGGTTTAGGAGATATTTCTTGGACCTACAGGTAAGCCTTAATCTAGGCTTACCTGTAGGTCAAAGTGGTTTGTAAGGGTTTACAACCACTTTAATGAACAATGTTAATGCGACATAAAAACGAAATGGATCCAAATCAATCTGGACCATTCGGTATGTTGCGTTATTTCGGGTGCTTCAAACGTTAACTAAAGGCCCAAACCAACGCATCATGTCATCCGAATAAAACAAAAAAATACAAATGAATTCATTGGGGGGGGGGGGGGGTTTTATCATTTATTTTGAATTCATTGAAATTCATTACTATTGTGATTTGGAGATTTGGGCACATCCAAACCTTCGCAGAACAAAATTTTAGTCTGAATTTCCATTCGTAACAAAATGCACACGTCTAGGTGTGATACAAAGTAATCAGAAATGACAATTACTGATGACATATACAATTGATCATCAAAAAATCTGAGATTAGTCTAATTTGTTTCAACAATTATTGTTGAGATTTTTATTTTATTTACAATTGATCATTTAACATACAGAGCAATTACACATTAAATATGCTTTTGTTCAATTACAAACAATAGCAAAGAACAATTATCATACAATTGTAAAAGTTGCGAAAAACAATTACAAAAAAAAAAGTTGCGAAAAACAATTACAAAAATTGTTCCTATTGTTGTCTCATCAGAGAGAATCAATTGAATATTCATTGCATATTTGTTGAACCTTCTGAGATCTTTCACCAAAATGCTCCTGTGATAGATCAGTCTAAAGCTGCAATCTGATCCTTTTGTGGTGCATTGTCATACCCCTTGACATTTTCCACATTTTGTTATGTTACAACCAAAAATGTAAATTTATTTTATTGGGATTTTAAGTGATAGACCAACACAAAGTGACACATAGTTGTGAAGTGGAAGAAAAATTAAATGAATTTTTTTTTTACAAATAAATATCTGAAAAATGTGGTGTGCATTTGTATTCAGCCCCCTTTACTCTGATACCCCTAACTAAAATCTAGTAGGACCATTGGCCTTCGGAAGTCATTGAATTAGTAAATAGAGTCCACCTGTGTGTAATTTAATTTCAGTATACATACATCTGTTCTGCGAAGCCCTCACAGGTTTGTTAGAGACCCTTAGTGAACTAACAGCATCATGAAAGCCAAGGAACACACCAGACAGGTCAGGGATAAAGTTGTGGAGAAGTTTTAAGCAGGTTTAGGTAATAAAAAAATATCCCAAGCTTTGAACATCTCATGGAGCTCTGTTCAATCCATCATCTAAAGACATGGCCGTCCACCCAAACTGACAGGCCGGGCAAGGGGAGTATTAAACGGAGAAGCAGCCAAGAGGCCCATGGTAACTCTGGAGGAGCTGCAGAGATCCACAGCTCAGGTGGGAGGATCTGTCCACAGGACATCTTTTAGTTGTGCTCTCCACAAATCTGACCTTTATGGAAGAGTAGCAAAAAGAATGCCAATGTTGAAAGAAAGCCATAAGAAATCTTGATTGCAGTTTACGAGAAGCCATGGGGGGGGGGGGGGGGCACAGCAAACATGTGGAAGAAGGTGCTCTGGTCAGATGAGACCAAAATTGAACTTTTTGGCCTAAAAGCAAAACGTTATATTGTGGCGTAAAATTAACACTGCACATCACCCTGAACACACCATCCCCACCGTGAAACATGGTGGTGGCAGCATCATGTTGTGGGGATGCTTTTCTTCAGCAGGGACAGGGAAGCTGGTCAGAGTTGATGGGAAAATGGATGAAGCCAAATACAGGACAACCTTAGAAGAAAACCTGTTAGAGTCGGCAAAAGACTTGAGACTGGGGCGGAGGTTCACCTTCCAGCAGGACAACGACCCAAAACATACAGCCAGAGCTACAATGGAATGGTTTAGATCAAAGCATATTCATGTGTTAGAATGGCCCAGTCAAAGTCCAGACCTAAATCCAATTGAGAATCTGTGGCAAGATTTGAAAATTGCTGTTTACAGACGCTCTCCATCCAATCTGACAGAGCTTGAGTTATTTCGCAAAGAAGAATGGCCAAAATTGTCACTCTCTAGATGTGCAAAGCTGGTAGAGACATCCCCAAAAAGAGTTGTAGCTGAAATGGCGACGAACAATGGTTCTACAAAGTTTTGACTTGGGGGGAATAAATACAAATACACACCACACGTGTCTCATATTTATTTGCAAAAAATGTTGAAAACCATTTATCATTTTCCTTCCACTTCACAATTATGTGACACTTGGTGTTGGTCTATTACATAAAATCCCAATAAAATACATTTAAAGGGGTTGTAAAGGTAAATGTTTTTTCACCTTAATGCATAGAATGCATAAAAAACATCTGACAGTGCCGGCGCCCCCAGCC
Organism: Lithobates pipiens; assembly: GCF_037356315.1. Classification (NCBI taxonomy): domain Eukaryota; kingdom Metazoa; phylum Chordata; class Amphibia; order Anura; family Ranidae; genus Lithobates; species Lithobates pipiens. Next base: position 24,243,038 of record NW_027507791.1, read on the forward strand.
CCCCCGGTTTACTTACCTGACCCCTTGAAAGTCCCGCGCTCGCCCCCGACGTCCTTTCCACCGTTCAGCCTGGCTGCTGATTGGCTGGAGTGGATGGATTAAAAGCAGCACAGCCATTGGCTTGTGCTGCTGTCAATCACATCCACTGATGCGGAGCGTCGGGGGGGTGGGGCCGTGTGATACAGCGAGCGGCTATAGCCGCCGGCTGTATCACGGGAGCGCGCCTGCAGGTGCTTTTCACCATGCGAGGGAGCTCACATGAACGTGAGAAGTGCCTGCGGGAGGAAGCAGAGACAGCCGCCGAGGGACCCCAGAAGAGCAGGTTCGGGGCCACTCTGTGCAAAACGAGCTGCACAGTGGAGGTAAGTATAACATGTTTGTTATTTAAAAAAATAAAATAAAATTCACTTTACAATCCCTTTAAGTTTTTGGTTGTAACATGACAAAATGTGGAAAATTTCAAAGGGTATGAATACTTTTTTGAGGCACTGTAATTTAAACCAACTATGTAATGCAAGGGTTCATTCACATGTGCAGAAGAGACTGCTGCCTCTATGAAAAGTGCTCGGAGGTTGCCTGATCTAACTCTGTAACTGCCATACCCCCACTCTGTAATCGTGTGCATTGCACATGGTTGCGATGCAGCTCCCTAGAACTACATTAGCTGCCTTCGGCGGCAGCGCCCACACATTTGAATTAAGTCCAAGGATCAGCCTGAATGAATACAAGGTGAAGGGATGGCTTGGTAAGGCCCTCAAATCTATTTATTATTTATCTATTTCAGGTATTTATATAGTGCCAACAATTTACAGAGTGCTTTATATATTGTACATTCACATCAATCCCTCTCCTCAAGGAGCTTACAATCTAAGATCCCTTTCTCACATGCCCATACTAGGGCCAATTTAGACAGGAGCCAATTGACCTACCTGTATGTCTTTGAAGCAGGGGCAAACTGAAAACTCATGGGGCCCCCAGGCAATAGGAGATTATGGGGCCCCCAGGCAATCAGAGATTATGGGGCTACACAGTATACAATCGCAGAGTATACACATACATGTACACACAGTATACACAGACATGTTTCTATTTGCTTAGAAGGTACTGGAGACGTGGGGCAGCTATAATCTCTGGATTTTTAGACCAAAAGGTGGTGGTAGGGGACATTTCAGAGACAGATGTAAAAAAAAAACACAGATTTTTACATACTGTCCCTGGTTTTACTGAGGCTGGCAACCCTAATGGGGCCCCCTAGTGGCCCGAGGGGCCCTCGGGCAGTGCTCGAGTGGCCAAATGGGCAGTGCCCGAGTGGCCAAATGGTCAGTCCGCCCCTGCTTTAAAGTATAGGAGGAAACTAATTACCGGAGGAAACCCACGCAAGCACAAGAAAAAAATGCAAACCCCATGCAGGTAGCGTCCAATTTGGATCCTAACTCAGGACTCTAATGCTGCAAGGCAGAAGTGCTAACCACTAAGCCACTGTGCTTGCCCAAGTTAGCTGTTGCTAACAGAAGATAGGAAACAAACCAATTGCAATGTGCATGGCTGACGTAAGATTTTCAAAGAGGGAAAAACAATTGCCTGTTGTTAAAATAAAAATGGAAATGTGATTTTAATCCAAGCATCAAGGCCTTTTTAATTGCTATAAAAAGCGTCTGTGTTAACAGTGTTTAAGGTATTTAAATTGCCTCGTTCAAAAAAATTAATTTTTGCATCAAAGATTGCACCAAAAAAAATAATGATATCTATTCAGTGGCTGCAATTTAGTAATATTTTTTTTCCATTATTTTCACTGTCAGTGAGATAAAAGCAGAATGGTCTCACACTGTGCTGATTTCAGTATAGGCTGTATATAGAATTTTTTTAGCTATCACTTTTAATCGTCTTGATGAGTTGAAACCTCCTCTCAATTAACACCCCAAATGACACTGAGACTTCTTAATGGAAGATATAAGTGAGAGGAGGGAGAGAGAGCGAAAAAAAATTAAAGCTGCAAAATTGATAGATCAGACCACCGCTACGACTGAAACATCCGCTGAATTTCCAGGGCTTTATTTGATGACATGTTGTCATTTACACAAATGTGCTTAACTCAGATGGATAATACTGTATGTCTTTTCTTATCGCTGAAGGTTTCTTTAAAGAGACTCTGTTACTAGAGGGAAAGGGTGCAAACTGTTGCAAGTATAATGTGCAGGCCCCTAGAGATACCTACACATACCCGCAGACAGGGCAGGACTTACCATTGGGCTTGACTGGGTTCAAGCCCATGGGCCCCGCCCAATAGGGGGCCCCTTGGGCCCCGCCGAGATACATAGCCATGTACTCGGCTTGGCTCTGCTTACAGTCACGCCCAGTCCCGCCCTATGATGGACATAACACAGGGACTGGGCGTTACTGTGAGCTGAGCCGAGTACACTTGGCTATGCTCAGGACTCCAAGAGGGCCCAAGAGCCGCTGAGAGGACCCGAGAGCCACCTAGAGGACCCGAGAGCCGTGAAGAGGACCGGAAAGCTGCTGAGAGAACCTAAGAGCCGCCGAGATACAGAGGACTCTGTATCTCGGCGGCGCCATTTTTAAACTTCAAGACTGCAATGACAAGGCTGCAAATGATAAGGCTGCAAATGACACTGGACAAAGCTGCAGATGGATGGGCAAGGCTGCAGATGGACACTGATAAGGCTGCATTGATGGGCATTTAAATGTTAAAAGTTTTTTCCTTAAAACTCCCTCCTAAACTTGGGGTGCATGTTATACGCCGATAAATACGGTAATGTATAGAAGGTAGGGCCCGAAAGTGACTCAAGCCCATGGGCCCCCGCCACCCTAAGTCCTGCCCTGCCTGCAGAAGACTCTCAAACTTTCTGTGGTCCACCTCCGTAAGACCCACTGGTGAAATTATCCCTATTCCACTGGTTAGAGCACTCACAACCAGCAACACAGCATTTTCCTTACTTTTCCACTGGCTCAAAGGAAAAATCTGTGGGTATCTTTTTTTTTTAGGTTTAATTGGAATATAAAACTTAGATGGGGATCAGGGGAGCATTGGATACCCCAAAACTGAAGAACTAGACAAACCGAGGACTCTAACTTTTTCTTTTTTGAACTGAGAGAAAGGAATATCCCACAAAATCTCTATGCTGACCTTGACTATGGAATGCTCTACCAATCAAGATCTGCCTGGAAGAAAATCACCTGAAAAGAAGATCCCTGAAAATTATAGAATATAAAGATTAGAGATTAATATGTACAGTGGATGGAGATTTCTAACGTCATTATTTTGCAAAGCTATGGTCTCTAATAGAATTGTAAGCATCTACTTCTTCTGGGTGTGTTCAGTATGCTGGGGTTCTATCTAATGGACCCTTTGGGACTGATTTAATAAAGGCAAACAGGCTTTTTACTTTTCAAGGGAAGTTGCATTTTGCAAGGTAATTTGCCCCAGAGTACAGTGAAAATGGTGCAAAGAATACTGAATCAGGTGCAAGGAAAATAAAAAAGATGGATGATGGAAGTCAACAGAGCTTCACCTCGTTCACCAAGCTCTGGGGCAAATTCCCTTGCAAAGTGCAACTTCCATTGCAAAGTGGGCAGGCTATTTGTCTTTTGCCCCGTACACACGAGCGGACTTTTCAACATCCAAACTCCGACGGACTGAGTCCGTCAGACTATTCGATCGTGTGTGGGCTGCAACGGACTTTTGATTCGCCAAAGTCTGACGGACTTTAGAAATGAAGCATGCTTCAAATTTTCCCGACGGAACTCCGCCGGACCCGGTCCCCTTCGAAAAATCCGCTCGTGTGTATGCTACTCCGACGGACTAAAACCGACGCTAGGGCAGCTATTGGCTACTGGCTATGAACTTCCTTATTCGAATCCAGTCGTACGTCATCACGTTCGACTCCGTCGGAGTTTGGTGTGATGGTGTGTGTCCAAGTCCGTTCGGTCGAAAAGTCCGCCAGAACTCCGCCAGAACTCCGTCGGAACTCCGGCGGAACTCCTTTGGAGGTCTGTCGGACATAAGTCCTCTCGTGTGTACGCGGCCTTTGGTAAATCAACTCCTATGCCACTACAGGACACAGTAGTGATGTAGCGGCCCAGGGATGGAACCAGAGAGCACAGTGGAGCCTGGATGTCCTGTTTAAATGCTGAATTATGCATTGACATACCTCCTTAGACCCAGTCTATTCAGACAATATGGCCACCTGCTGACTTGGGGGCATCCACAGGCAGTTTAATTCTTCAATAAGACAGTTGCATCCAATGTAATTTTACTTCAGTTAATTGCAGTAAAGAGGATGCTTTTCCAGTCTGATGAAATGTAAAAAGACAATGACTTTCTACAATGACTTTCTAGGGCTTTTTTTTTCAGCAGGAACTAGGGGGAACTCAGTTCCACCACCTCTGGCTCAGGTCTTCTGCTCCCTGCTCACCGCTATCACTTGGTAACACTGAAGTCTAGTTTCTGCATTTAGAAGTGATAGCTCCCAGTAGCTTCCACCACAGGTCAGATCTCCTGCGCAGATCCCACTGAGTGACGGACAGGGACAAGGGAGATACAGAACAGGTGCCCAGGGTTTAGTGCAGTCATGGGCAAGAGAGGGTGCGTGGTAGGCTGCATCCTCTGTGGTCTCCATTTTTTCGCTGGTGACCACCAGTTGTTGATGCTCCTACTGCATGATCTCCCTTGCAAGTGACTGTAGTATAGTATATTATGCTGGGAGGTACTACAGCCAGATAGGTGTTTCAGCTTAATATTGCAAAAAAGGTAAGACATATGGTGGAGCTTTTAAGGGGGGGGGGGACATGAGGGCAGTGGAGGGAGGGGGTTGTATGCAGAGGGAAGAGCTACTATTTGATGCCATTTGGCAGGTATGTGTGTGTAGCGGCCATAACCCTGGCCTTAACTTTTGGGTTTACAGGTTATCTCCGCTTGGCTGGTTCTTCCACATCTGGGGGTTCCCAGAGTTAGTACCTAACAACTTTGGATGCTGACACCATAAAAGTCCTTTAGAAAAGGTTTTTATTTGCAGGGGTAACATCCAACAACGCAGTCTCGTATGGGAACAGAGGGCAAACTCAGGCATCTTGAACTGCTAATATCAGAAAGTCTCTAATACCACCCAGAGAGTAGCCATTTGCAGCTGGGCGCTTCAAAGCTGAACAAATCTCTAGCCAGAGATTATGCCAGTCAGCACTTTGATCCAGAACTTGTGAAATCTTTGACCTTGAGTAACTGGTAACAGAAAGTGAACAGGAACCTTTTTCCTCAGTACCTGGAACGTTCTCTGTCTCCTTGGCAGTACTGGAAAAAGCGTGGATTCGTCAGTGTCCTTCACAACTCAGCAACCAGGCACTTCTCAGGATGCCAGATTGTTGGCTCTCCTCCAAAGAGTCCTCTATCCGATCACTTACATGAGCTGTGGTGCCCCTCCAAGCCGAGAGCACACCCGGACGCCTTGAATCCTCCCTCAGTTACTGCGCCTCTGACCAGCCAGTTCCGAGACTCGGGAACAGACAGATCCTCACCCCAGACCAGGCGGGTCTATTGGGGCTAACCAACCAAAGCATGTTGCTGAGCGACATACGCTCCTCGCGGGGCTATCTCGGTCCAGTATCAGGAACAGGCCGCTATGGCCTCACGAACGACCCCGAACACGTGACTTCAACATCTTAAGTAGCTTTCCCCAGACTCCTCAGCGGGGCCCGGCACACCCACTGATTGGTTCTGGGGAACTCCGATACCCAAAACGTCCAACCAGGCCTGGTTCTGAGCCTGTCATGTGCACCTAAATGTGCACATGACCAGGCAGAACTTCTAACACAGCCCAGCCAAACTGATGTCAAAGTTAACCTACACATTTAACCCTCAGAACCCCATTACTGTTAAATTAAATTTATACATGACAGACACCTTGTCCAAAGTGTCATCGCTACATGTGTGAGGCGGGCATGGTTGAGTTCCTGCACCTATTCTCTGAGAAAAAAATCTCTGCCTAATGTAGGCCATACATGGTCGAATTTCGAACTAATTTTCTTTTCAAAATCAGAAAATTTGTTTTCTTTGTGATCCGATGATGCCACCACTGATTTTCGAAATTCGGCTGACCAAGCCTTCAATTTCACCTCATGTTGTTACAGAAAAGAATTTTCTTGGCCGGGAATCTTCTTTTCTCTCCGTAAATTTTCTTTTATCTCCGTAAATTTTCTTTTCTTATTACATTTCTCACACGATTTTCCCATCATTGATTAGAAAATCGTTTTGTTTTTCAAAAAATTTCCAACATGTCCGATTCCTCAAATTTTATTTCCGCACGAAAATCGGCTGTTGCTGCAGCCCACTAATGGTGCGAAATTCATACGAAAATTCTTAGCCCTTGCACACACGGTCGGAGATTCTGACGGAATGTGTCCTATCGGACCGTTTTGTCGGATATTCCGACGGTGTGTGGTCTGCATCGGACTGTTTCCGTCAGAGAATCCGACGGACCAACTTTTGCAACTTGCCGGTAAAATTTTCCGACAAAATGCTCCGATCGGACATACTCCGATCATGTGTAGCCTACTTCGATGGACAAAGTGCCACGCATGCTCAGATCAAATTCCTAGACCAAAGCTATTGGCTACTAGCCTGATGGTAGTCCCGTCGTAACGAAATAACGTCATCACGTTATGTACAATCGGATTTTCCGACAACTTAGTCCGACTGTGTGTATGCAACATCCCTTCCGGAACTCTTCCGGAATTAATTATTACTCCGACGGATTTGGTTGTCGGAATCTCCGACCGTGTGTACAAGGGCTTAGATACGATTTTCGAAAGAAAATTCTTTCGAAATTTGTACCATGTGTGGCCGGCATAAGGCCTGTCTCTGCAAAGTACTAACACTGACCGAGGGAGCATGGAAGAAAGGGAGGGTCTAGCTAGGACTAAACTCACTACCACTAAACAGGAGGGGAGGACAGAGGGAGAAAATAAATCTCATAATAAACATGTTTTAGTGGTCCCAATCCAGCAGTAGATATTAGCATACTACACAATAGTAACATGATGCAGTTCAATACAACCCAGAAAAAATACAAATAGGTGGGACAGAACATTAGGCACGCTAAAGACTGCTCTCTTTCTCCTGGTTTTAGCCTCCATATTTCTACAGTGCAGATCCCAGAGAAGGATCTTAGTCTAAGCCCTTGTACACACGGTCCGAGATTCCGACGGAATGTGTCCTATCGGACCGTTTTGTCGGATAATCCGACTGTGTGTGGTCTCCATCGGACTGTTTCCGTCGGATTATCCGACGGACCAAGTTTTCCAACTTGCCGGTAAAATTTTCTGACAACATGATCTGATCGGAACTTGTCCGATCATGTGTAGAGAATTCCGATCGGACAAAGTGCAACGCATGCTCAGATCAAATTCCTACACCAAAGCTATTGGCTACTAGCCTGAACGTAGTCCCATTGTAACAAAATAACGTCGTCACGTTCTGAACGATCGGATTTTCTGACAACTTTGTCCGACCGTGTGTATGCAACAGTTTCAGACAAAATCCGTCAGACATAATCTGACGGATTTGGTTGTTGGAATGTCCGCCCGTGTGTAAAAGGGCTAAAACCCTAGCTTACTTACGCCACCATTTGCCCCATCACACGCCCCTTCCTTGCTTGCTTACATCACTATTTGTCCCTTCGTGCTAAATTTTACACTACTTCTACCGGTGTAGTCAGATGTTGGCAAAAGAAAATCCAAGCATTAAAACCCCTTTTTTACACCACTACTTTCTTTTAATAAGCCATCGAGCAGCTGCAATAACAACGTAAGTGGCGCAGTTCGAAGGGAAGGAGAGAAAGGTTTCCTACTCTCGATCGAGTTAAAAAGAAAATAATGAAGGTTTCAGAAGTCAAACAATCTGCTGGCGACATGACACTTTCCAGGTGAACCTAGATTAGCAAACTTGATGTTATGATTGTAAAATAATTTCATTCTTTCAAGACGTTAATAAATCAAAAGGTGAGAAGGGCCGCAGAAAGGCAGCAAATTGCTGAAATATTTTTCCAGGTCGTTGGCACAACTGCGGAAGGCTGAATGCATATACTCGGCGTGTGTCCATTACGGTTTCATTGTTACGTTAAGTGCTCTCGAGGTTCTGGACGTATACTTTTCTAAACAATCTCAAATTAATCTAGATGTTTTATTCGGCCAGTCAATCAAATCAGAACTTAATCAAATAGCATTGTGCGACAAGGCTGCCAATCATAAAAAAAAAAAAAAAAAACACAGCATAGAAGATTAAACATGCCGTCCATGCGTTATTGGCATGGAAATAAACATTAATATTACACTTGAAGGCAATTAGCTGGAGCTTGCTCTTCAGCAGAATAGTTTTTTTTTTATTAAGTAGCCACCGTGATAATATCATAAGCTTGAAATTTTCAAGTCATGAGCCTCAGTAGTAGTGAGACTTAAAGTGAAAAAAAAAAAAAGGTTTTATAACCGCATAACTTACATTGACTATGTGGATTTGTAACGGCTTGCGTAGTTTATGAGCGCAAATTCTCACACCAATCAGATCAAAACATGGCTGCACAATGGACCTGCTTTGACTATGACACAAACAGGACTATGTCCAGAGGGCCCAAAGTGTCAATATTTTGTGTGTTCACCAATATTTTCCAGCACTGCCCTAACCCTCTTGGGCATGGAGTTCACCAGAGCTTCACGGGTTGTCACTGGAGTCCTCTTCCACTCCGCCATGACGACATCACAGAGCTGGTGGATGTTAGAGACCTTGCGCTGCTCCACCTTCTGTTTGCGGATGCCCCACAGATGGAGACATGCTTGGCCAGACCTTTACCCTCAGCTTCTTTAGCAAGGCAGTGGTCGTCTTGGAGGTGTGTTTGGGGTCGTTATCATGTTGGAATACTGCCCTGCGGCCCAGTCTCCCAAGGGAGGGAATCATGCTCTGCTTCAGTATGGCACAGTACATGTTGGCATTCATGTTTCCCTCAATGACCTGTAGCTCCCCAGTGCCGGCAGCACTCATGCAGCCCCAGACCATGACAATCCCACCACCATGCTTGACTGTAGGCAAGACACACTTGTCTTTGTACTCCTCACCTGGTTGCCGCCACACACGCTTGACACCGTCTAAACCAAATAAGTTTTTCCTGGTCTCATCAGACCACAGGACATGGTTCCAGTAATCCATCTCCTTAGCCCTTGTATACACGTCGGAGATTATGTCGGAATGTGTCTGATCGGAGCGGTTTGTCGGATATTCCGACTGTGTATGGTCTGCTTCAGACTGTTTCCGTCGGAATATCCGTCGGACCAAATTTTCCAACTTGCTGGAAATATTTTCCGACAAACTGCTCCGATCGGACATACTCCGATCATGTGTAGCCTACTCCGACGGACAAAGTGCCACGCATGCTCAGATCAAATTCCTACATCAAAGCTATTGGCTACTAGCCTGAATGTAGTCCCATCGTAACGAAATTACGTCATCACGTTCTGAAAGATCACATTTTCCGACAACTTTGTCCGACCGTGTGTATGCAACAGTTTCGGACAAAAACCGACGGATTTGGTTGTCGGAATCTCCGACCGTGTGTACAAGGGCTAAGTCTGCTTGTCTTTAGCAAACTGTTTGTTTCTTGTGCATCATCTTTAGAAGAGGCTTCGTTTTTGGATGACAGCCATGCAGACCAATTTGATGCAGTGTGCAGCTTATGGTCTGAGCACTGACAGGGTTCATGTGTGCGTGTAAAGGCAGGTGTCCCAATACTTTTGCTAATATAGTGTATATAAGCTTAATGCAATCCACAGGAATAAACAACAAATACGTTATCATATCATTAAAAACATACAATGACAAGCACTGAATGTAGAATGGTAACATATCTGGACATTAAGGGTTAGTAAATCCTATCTTAGAAAATAAAATAATAAAAAACAAGGAAAAAAAAACAATTAAATTATAATAGTACATTTTTCCTTTACAAGTTACATATCGATGAAAAAAAAAAAAAGGGGGATGAGAAAAAAAAAAAAATGTTTTTTATAAATGATTAAACAATAATTTATTGGTACTATTTTTGATCACTAATCATTGGCATAGGTTGCGCTGATTGTATTTTTTATTTTATTTTTTTATTTCTTGTCCATGGTGTCATCTCTGTAAACCTTCTGTAGCCTTTTGTATATATTGGACAGCCTGCACCTCTACTTCATCAAGAACTCAGTGACAGCACATTGTTTCTGCTTGGAATACATTATTTTTTCCTGCAAAGGCAAACAAGAAGAGTTACTATGGAGGAAGTGTTATGCCCTTGTACACACGGTCGGGCATTCCGACAACAAAATCCGTCAGATTTTTTCCAACAGATTTTATCCTAAACTGGTGTTGCATGCACACGGTCGGAACAAAGCTGTCAGAAATTCAGATCGCTCGGAATGTGATGACGTCGTTCGTTACGATGGGACTACGTTCACGCTAGTAGCCAATAGCTTTGGTCTCGTAATTTGATCTGCGCATGCGTGGCACTTTGTCCGATCGGAATTCTCTACAAACGATCGGAAAAAGTCAGATCGGATTTTTTTGTCGGAAAATTTGAGATCCTGCTGCGGAAAAAGTCCAGATAGAGCCCAGATTTTCCGACAATATAATCCGTCTTTTCCGTCTGAATTTCCGACCTTGTATATAAGGCATAACTCTACCAAGATATGAAATGTGAACAACCGAAGTTGATAAAAAGGTTGTGCCCACGTTTGCATTACTTTTGGTACAGCCCTTGTATCTACAGTGTATACATTTTGTTATATCTGGTAAATTGATAACACTATATCAATATCAATTATCTATATCGTTATCAATATCTGATGAAGTGCAACAATACAATCCCTGTTGATCCTGCCAGAAGTCCACTGCTGTCTTCTGTACTCCGCTTGTCTGCCGCCTCCCCCCTCCAGTGCCACATTTGGCACCTTTTGGGGGGAAGGTTCAGGTAAAGTTCATCCCCAGGCAGATATTAACGAGGAAGTAAACCCTGATGAGTTTGCTTCCTCTTTGATTCCCTGCAAAGGTAAAGCATAATGGACTACTATGCATCGCATCGCATCGCATAGTAGTCCATTATGTGTCACTTACCTGACACAGGAGCCAGCGATGTCACCGCTGTCCCCTGTAGTTCCGAGCGTCCATCTTCTTGGTGGGTCTCCGTGGGTCTCGCTGCTCCGGCGCTGTGATTCGCGGGAGCAGCGATGACGCCACTCCCGCGCATGCACACGGGAGCCGACATTCGCAGCATATCGCAGCAATCTGCGGCTTACCCAGTGCGCAGCACGGGTTGGACATTCCGACAACAAAATCTGTCGGATTTTTTACAACAGATTTTATCCTAAACTGGTGTTGCATACACGTGGTCGGACAAAGCTGTCGGAAAATCCGAACGTTCGGAACGTGACGACGTTCGTTCGTTACGACGGGACTGCGTTGAGGCTAGTAGCCAATAGCTTTGGTCTTCTATTTTGATCTGCGCATGCGTGGCACTTTGTCCGATCGGAAATTCTCTACAAAAACGATCGGAAAAAGTCAGATTTTTATTTTTTTTTGTCGGAAAATTTGAGATCCTGCTCTCAAATTTTTTCCATCGGAATTTCCGGCATGCCGGAAATGCTAACTTTCACATTGGCTTTGCTCTCAACCAAACTTTCAAAACCATCCAATGGCTGATTTCATAACTGATCACATGTGCAGCATTATGGCAGTTGAAGAATCATATGTGGCCAAGATGGCAGCTTCCATGACTGAAAACGATAGAAGGGTTTACTTCCACTTTAACCCGGTTCCCGACCAGCGCACGCCGATGTACGTCGGCAGAATGGCACAGGCAGGCATATTGGCGTACAGCCGGCGGCGCACTCGTGTGCTGGTGGGGACCCCCGTGAGTCCGGTCGCGGGTCCCGCGGACTTGATCGCCGTGGGCATACCCGCAATCCTCTCATGGGGCAGCTGAACGGAGAGATGCCGTTGTAAACAGCATTTCCCCGTTCTGCCTAGCAACTAGTGACGCTGATCTCTGCTCCATGTGATTGGAGCAGAGATCAGTGTTCACTAAATTAAAGCTCAGCCCCCAACAGTTAGTAACACACCCCTAGGAACACTTAATCCCTACACTGCCACTCACTGGTTAACCCCTTCACTGCCAGTGTCATTTACACAGGAATCAGTGCATTTGTATAGCAGTAATTTCTGTATAAATGACAATGGTCCCAAAAATGTGTCAAAAATGTCCGATGTGTCCGCCATAATGTTGCAGTCACAATAAAATCGCTGATCGCCGCCATTACTAGTAAAAAAAAAAAAAATAGTAATAAAAATGCCATAAAACTATCCCCTATTTTGTAAACGCTATAACTTTTGCGCAAACCAATCAATAATCGCTTATTTTTCAAAATTGTCGCTCTATTTTTGTTTATAGCGTAAAAAATAAAAACCGCAGGGTTGATCAAATACCACCAAAAGAAAGCTCTATTTGTGGGGAAAAAAAGGACGTCAATGTTGTTTTGGAGCCACGTCGCACGACCGCGCAATTGTCAGTTAAAGCGACGCAGTGCCGAATCGACAAAGTGGTCTGGTTTTTGACCAGCAAAATGGTCCGGGGCTGAAGTGGTTCAGTACAATCCACAAATACTCATCTCTGCTCCAACTATGCAATGTCCTCGAGCTCTCTTGCCAGCACCAACATTTTCTTCCAGACTTCGTGTAGGTGCAGGGTCTGCAGCATTCCCAATTGGATGGAGTGGGATGACATAGCTCCCACACGTGTGTACTAGAGTTTATTAGTTGTGGCACCAAGGCATGCCAAAAATGTACACCGAGCTATGCCTATCTGCTCGCAATTTCTTGACTTTAGTTTTGCTTTAGGTTTCATTTTAACTCAAGTAACTTGTTGGAAGAAAAGTACAAGAGGCCCCAGGAATACCATATTTATTTATTTTATTGTGTAATTACAGCATATAAATATCACAAATTAAATTTGTTGGTGCTAATAACATATTAGCATCAAATCGAAGGTAAATGTCAGGAAGGTAATGTCAGACTCCTGTACAATATTGTATGATTAATAAACATAAAAATATATTGTATGATATCGTTTTAGGTTTTAATTGCATAATTCCATAACCTACCAGTTATTTTTATTGTAAAGGTTGTTCTGTTATTATTTAACGAGCTTCAGCTAATTCGATGTGCAGAGTAGGACGCAGCACATATTAACCCGACAACACGGAACCAGAAAAAGGCTATAGGTTAGTCTTCAGCAGGATTGAACTTTTTGCTAAGTACCATTTAATCTACATAAGAAGAAATGAGAAAATCTATCTGTTAGTAGGTCAGGAGGATAATTCAAATTTTTAGTGCTTATATAAAAGAGGATTTTTTTTTCATCTTAAAATGTTGGGGTAAAAGAAAATCCTAACATCTACATGGCCAATTTCTCCTACCGTTCCTTTGTGTCTGCAGAGGAGTGGAGTCGTCTGGCAGTCTCTTCGGATTTTGCCGCTGCTGAGAGTGTTGGACGTCTGCGGTCCCATTCGCTGTTCCCTATGCCACTGTTGGGTCCTGTAGTGATGCAGGGGGATCAGAAACGTTGTGTAGTGGGGCAGGGCTGGTGCAAGGATTTTTTACACCCTAGGCGAAACCTCATTTTGCTGCCCCCCCCCCCCTTGGCTCCACCCCTGACTCAACCCCCTTTGCCCTGCCCATGTATACCTCACCTTTTTAATGAAGCGCCCATGAAATGCAGCCTCACCAGTGCCCATCAATGCAGTCTGCCAGCACCCATCAATGCATCCTCTCCAGTGCCCAACAAATGCAGCCTCCCAGTGCCGATCAATGCAGCCTACCAGCACCCAACAATGCAGCCTACCAGCGCCTATCAATGCAGCCTACCAGCACCCAACAATGCAGCCTACCAGCACCCAACAATGCAGCCTACCAGCGCTCATCAATGCAGCCTACCAGCACTCAACAATGCAGCCTACCAGCGCCTATCAATGCACCCTACCAGTGCTCATCAATGCAGCCTACCAGTACCCAAAAATGCAGCCTACCAGTGCCCATCAATACCCATTCATACAGGAGTCGGGACACAGACATAGTCCTCCGCCTGCGCCACTGCGCCTCGGGCACTATGTGCAAATGGAGCGGCGGCTGGCTGCTGATGCTGTAGAGAGAAGAGAGTAGGAATGCCAGTGCCCGGTCGCCCTAGGCAGCAGTGCGCCCTTGTTGGCCTAGTGATAGCACCGGCCCTGAGTGGGGGACACATGAATGGACCATCACAGAGGTAAATATAAGATCTCTTCTACTTAAGGGACCTTCCCTCTGTCACACAAACCCATTCTATGCCCTAGTGGCAGGTTTTTCACATTTGCGTGACCACTAGTGTGCAGCCAATCAGCAGACACCAGTACATCGGCTGATTCTTGGCCAGACTTTGCCTTAAAAGGTTGGTGTACATGTTGTTTGGTGTTAGCTGGCAGCCAGATCCCTGTGTTCCCAAGTGACTTGTTGGGTATTTCCCAGTGTATCCCAGTAGTGTCTCCACGACCATGACCTCTAGTGCTTCCAGTGTCTGTCTTGCCTGAACCCAGCCCCTGTGTGCCTCAGTGGTCTTAGCGTTTCCCAGTGTCATCAGTCATTGCAACCTTGTGATCAGGGCCGGTGCTACCACTATGCAAACTAGGCAACCGCCTAGGGCGCACTGCTGCCTAGGGTGCCCGGCCACTGTTGTTCCTACTCTCTTCTCTCTGCAGCAAGCAACTAAGTCTCAGCATCAGAAAGGCAGCTGCCGCCCCGTTCGCACATAGTGTCAGAGGCGCAGCAGAGGACTGTGTCTGTGTCCTGACTCCTGAATAAATGGAAGCAAGCAAACATTTATTGATGGGTACTGGTAGACTGCATTGATGGGTGCTGGTGAGGCTGCATTTGATGGGCGCTGGTGAGGCTGCATTTGATGGGTGCTGGTGAGGCTGCATTTGATGGGCACTTCATTAAAAAGGTGGGTTATTCCATGGCAGGGCAAAGGGGGTGTAGTCAGGTGTGGAGCCAAGGTGGGCGGCAAAATTAGGTTTCGCCTAGGGTGTCAAAAATCCTCGCACCAGCCTTGTTGTGATCCCTATGTACTTCATCCTGTGACCTTCTGGCAGTTTCTAAAAAATTAAGCCCCCTTTGTTTGCAAGCAGCTTGACAGGTATTTCCCAGTGAATCCCAGTATTGTCCTCATGACCATTCTCTATAGTGCCTCAGTGGTCAGTCTCAGGGGCAGACTGACAACTCATGGGGCCCCCGGGCAATAGGAGATTATGGGGCCCCCAGGCAATCAGAGATTACGGGGCCACACAGTATACACACACAGTATACAATCACACAGTATACACATACATGTACACACAGTATACACAGACATGTTCTATTGGCTGAGAAGGTACTGGAGAGGTGGGGTAGCTATAATCTAAGGATTTTTAGACCAAAAGGATGTCGGTAAGGGACATTTCAGAGACAGATGTAAAAAAAAACACAGATTTTTACATAATGTTCCTGATTTTACTGAGGCTGGCAACCTTGATGGGTCCCCCTAGTGGCCCGGGGCCCTCAGGCAGTGCCCGAGTGGCCAAATGGTCAGTCCGCCCCTGGTCAGTCTTATCAGTCATGCTAACTTTGTAATCCCTGTGTACTCCAGCCTGTGGCCTTCTGCCAGCTTCTGTGGTCTCCAGTCCGTATCCTGCTCCAGTAACCCAGTGCACTTCTGCCAGCATCCATCTCCTCGTTGGGACCCAGAACAAAAAAAAAAGTTTTTGTGGCTTTAGATAAACTTGAAAGCCCACCTCCTGTTAACAATAAAAATAAAAAAGAGCATTGCTCGCAGGTGCTAAAATATGAAAACAGCTTTTACTGCTACATTCACCTTCTCTTTGGTGCACTCTGTCTCTCTCGCACTCTGCTCCATGATCCTCTCTGCTCCATGATCCTCTTCCAACGTTCATCCATTCCACTTCCTCTGAGCCCGGGGCCATCATGGGCACGTCCCAAAATGCAGAGATAAGAACAGAAGCTGAGAAGCTTATCATTTATTTCGCGCCCCCCCCCCCCCCCCCCCATGATTTCAATAAGGTGTTCTTAGATGAAATTGTCCAGTTTACAGTCTTTGCTCAGGTCATATCTTACTCCATCTCAACTGGCAATTTACTCCATGATGAAGGACTCGCTGATGCCTTTTCAAATGTTAATGTAGTTCCTAGTATATATTTAATTCCAATGTCCGCTAGTTCTTCAGGAGAGAGATCGTTCAGCAAATTGATACAGATTAGGAATTATTTGAGAACCTTGATGACCCATGAAAGACTAAGTGCTCTGTGACTACTGGATATAGAGATCAGCGTTTTAAAGGAGATACAATATCAGGAGCTTATTAAAGATCTTTCAGATGCCAAGCGTAAAAAATATATTTTTTGTAGATACTGCACGATATGGCGGCAGTAACACATACAGTCCAAGTGCAATGAAAGAACTTCTATTGAAATAATGATAAGACAGTACCCGGTGGGAAGACAGCCCAACCGGGAACCCCTCACAGATCCAAAAGTATGGAGAGAGCAGGTTTCAGCCAAACTGACAGCTCCTATTGAGAGGGGCAGAATGTGGCCCGGCTGTCTCATGCCCACGCTGGAAAATGACGTACGGAGTTGCAAGAACCTAGGCTTTCCCTCCTTGACAGGAACATTTCCCTGCTGCTAGTCCTGTCCCTGCCAGGTAGGGTATCTGTCCATACTCTGTGCCAAGCCTGGGATCCAGGACCTTAAATAGGCTCTGCCTGACCCCAGATGGCTGCTAGAGTCACATGGGGTAGCAGCAACCAATAAGAAAACTTCCCCAATGACCCACAAAACCATAGAGGAATCGTGTTCTTTTTGAGCTCCTCTCCAACTGCAATGCCGGTGCGAAAGAGCACCACCTGCAGTGGAGAAAGTAGATTGCACCTGTCTACATGCATATAGCTATAGGTCTGTAAAAGTTATTGCACTTAGCTTAGACAAACTTAAAACACTTGCATTGGCAAGTTCAGAGTTTAATTTTGCTGTGTATATTGTTAAGTCATCCATTGTTATCTATGGAAACTAAACCCTATATAGCTATGCTCTATGTCATTTTGTCTTACTTGTAGGGACCCCACCATAAGCAGTAGCATCCTTATTCAAAATGTAGTGTTATTGGGTTGTAGCATTCCTTAGCCTGAATGGATAGCTCTGCCTTCTACAGGTTTCTTTCTAAGTTCAGGTTATTATTTGCTACTGCCTGCGGTTGGGGAGTGTTATGAATATGTATATAGCACTACTCCCATAGGAGCCTCAATATTACTGTCCAGATCTTCCCAACTTCAGCCTCAGTCTCCCAATCTCACTGCAGTCATGTGCACATGGGCGCCTTGATCATCTGTGCCCTGATTTTATTGCAGTCACAACAGTGCCCATCAGTGATGCTACTCTGTGCCCATCTGTGATGCCAAACTGTACACATCAGTGACACCAGACTGTATCCATCAGTGAGGCCAATCTGTGCCCATCAGTTACTGTATACCAATCAGTGCTGATTTTCAGTGACCATCAATGCCTGCCCATCAATGCTCATCAGTGCTGCCCATCAGTGCTTCCTATCCGTGCTACCTATCAGTGCCACCTATCAGTGCCCATCAGTGCTGCATATTAGTGACTCCTCATCAGTGCCACTCCATCAGTGCCCTTCAGTGCTGCCTCAACAGTGCCCATCAGTGCAGCCTATCAGTACCTAGCAGTGCAGCCTCATCCATGCACATCAGTGAAGAAGAAAAATTACTTATTTACAAAATTTTCAGACAGAAACAAAGAAAATTAGCGCAATTGTCATTCAAAGTGTGACAGCGCTGAAAGCTGAAAATTGGCCTGGGCAGAATGGGGGTGAAAGTGCCCAGTATTGAGGTGGTTAAAGTAGTAGTAGAACTTGCAGAGCAAAGTCTCTTTTCTTAGTGGACATTGGACAATATCTGGACAGAGCTTCTTCAGGACCACCAGCCAGTTTCCCCTTTACCAGACCCACAACTGAATATAACTAAGTACCAGAGGGGTAACTATGTCTCCAAGATCCTGCAATGTCTTTACTCACAAGGCCCAAGAACAGATGGATGCTGCCTTCCAATATTCAAAGCGATGCCCTCCAGTGATACCAGACAGATCTATGGCAGACACCTCCCCTGAGTCCCCTCACTCAGCTTTGTGAAAGCACCCGGATCTCTGTATTCCTCTGCTCAGGTCACCCACCTGAGACTTCCTTCAGCAGCTTGTGCCTGCTGCCTGATAGTGCAATGTGCTCTTCTCAGGCTGGACTCCTTAACTCTGGGACAAGACCTAGAACTTTAGTATGCTCACTGACTAAATATGGTCTCCCAACCCCCTTTATAGCCTGCCTCTCTGGGATAGGTTTGGGCTGTATCCATATTCATGCTACAATCTGTATAGCTTCACACCTACTATCCAGGAACTTCTCAAGTCTCCTGGATACAGAGGATACTGACCTCCCAGATGTACAACCTAAACCTTGAACTGCCTGGCTGGAGGTAGGGAAAGGGATCACCACTCCAGGTGGAAATGTGGATGTAGGACTCTCCTCAGAACCGGGACACCAGGTGCCATGAATAAGCACTGTTAAGTGTGAAACGCGTCAGTTCGTTTGTCCTATTTTTTGCTGTGGCTTGTATCTGTTGGACTTTTTACTAATAAAGGCTATATTCCGGAGTGCAGCTGTCCAGAACTTCCTTTTTGCCTCATGTTGCCTGGCTGGAGGTGTCCTATGGGTGGAGTGAAGTTGGATCCTGATTAGGAGCACCAGGGGTGAGCTTCTGCTGCAAGAGGAGTGTCTAGAGTACAAGCTTGGACTTTGCAAGATATCTGGTGGCTCGTCCAGTGAGTTAAAGTCAGCAGCTACAAACACTGTAGCTGCTGACTTTTAATAAGCAGACTTACCTGTCCAGGGTGCTCGCAATGTCGGCCACCCGAGGCTGACCCGTCCCTCGGCTCTCGGGTCCCGGCACCGCCATTAAATCGAAGGTAAACAGGCTGTGGAGCCTTGCGGCTTCACTGCCCGTTTCCTACTGGGCATGCGCAAGTCACGCATCACTTTGTGAATGGGGCGCTCTGTGTTCTGGGACACACAGTTCCCAGAACACACAGCGCCCCATTACCCAGAAGACAATGCGAGGAGGATAGAAGGCTGAAGATCACCGCGGAGGAGGAAAAGGCAGAGTAGGACGATCTGCCTAGCAACAGGCATTTCTGGTAAGTTAAAAAAAAAAAAAATTCAGATTTTTTTACAAAATTTTAATGTAGTTTTGTTTTTCAGGGTGGCCCTCCACTTTAAGTGCAGTTACTGCTTACAGTCAAGAAGATACAGAGTGTCAGTCTAGTGTGAGGGGTTAGCTCGGCAGCGGGTGTGTGTGACCCCCTGGATGGGTTCACAACACAAAATCAGGCACAGCAGACAGCGTTGTAAGTGGAAAAAACAAAAGGTGCGGTTTATTCATGCTACATGCAGTAAAAAATATAACAGCCAAAACAAAAGAAACACATGAAAATAAATCCTGGTCAGCTTGACCTCTAATTACACACTTAGTTTCCCTGTCTAACAACTGAGTGCAGCCTTGTGCTGCACCAGTCCCTGTCTCTGTTGTAGAGGTTTGCCACACAGGCGTTAACTCACCGCACAGAACAGGTGTCACACTCCCCAGTCTATACACACAAAACTGGTTCCAGGATGGAGCATCTCCCTATGCATGCTGGGGTTTTTTGTAGAGGTCTTAATGAGCCCACTTACTTCAGCTGGGCTCATTAACTCTTCCCCTCTAGTTGTACAAGTCTGCATAAAGCCTGAATCTAGGGCACACATATTTCCCATCCTGGATACAACCAGGTGACTTTACCTGCGTGCTGCCACACTAGTTTAAAGGTTTTCTGTGTCAGCTGTAAGTGTTTTTTTGGAGTCTATGCATTTTTCTTTCTAGTGTCCTGTGTCCTAATTTTCTCTCCTTGGAGTTTATTGGCCAGAATAAACTGTATTAACTGTTCAAAAGTGACAAGCACCCATCTGTTCACAGACTCACTACAAGTGATAAATCCAATCCTACGGTGGGATGTCAATCCACTTAATCTCTGGGGGTCCCTAATGGGTTCTAAGGGATAAAGGGTGCTACACTTAAAAAAAAATCCACTTGGAGTTTTGCTGGCCTGTATTTACACGTGTACAGATAGTTAATTCAAATATATAACTTGTTTACCACCTCTGTATATATAACTTGTCAATTGCAATGATGTGTAATAAATGGACTATAATGTACACATTTGGTGATTTGTTTTGTACTTTAACCATTTGCCATCCAGGCCAATTCTGACACTTTTCTCTCCTACATGTAAAAATCATATATTTTTTTGCTAGAAAATTAGTCAGAACCACCAAACTTTATATATATATATATATATATATATATATATATATATATATATATATATATATATATATATATATATATAATTTTTTTTTTATTATTTCAGAGGCCCTAGGGAATAAAATGGTGGTTGTTGCAACTTTTTATCTCACACAGTATTTGTGCAGCAATGTTTTAAACGCTTTAAAAAAAAAAAAAGTTTCATGCATTAAAAAAAACAAAAAAACACTAAAGTTCAATTTTTTTGCATAATGTGAAAGATGATCTTATGCCAAGTAAATGGATACCTAACATGTTATGCGTTAAAATGGCGAACACTCGTGGAATGGCGGAAAACTTTGGTATTTAAAAGTCCCCATAGGCGACGCTTTAAAATACTTTACAAGTTACCTCTTTAGAGTTACAGGGGGAGGTCTAGCACTTTGAATGCCCTTTACATATGTGGGTGTGCATTACATATGTGTTTTTTTTCTGAAAACGAGCACGAGGGACAGGGGGGGCTTACATTTTTATTTTATTTTTTCTTGTTTATTTTACTGTTATTTTTCTATTTTGATAATTTTTTTTTAAAAAGTATCACTTTTTTTCCTTTTTCAAGGAATGTAAACAGCCTTTGTAATAGGAATATATAGATCTGGGGTCTATAAGTCCCCAGATCTCGCCTCTAGGCTGGGAAACCTGAAATAAAAAAATACAAAAAAAAAACAATCTCAGCTTTCCGGCCTCTTCAAATGCAGAGGCTGGCTGATATCATAACATCGCCTCCGAAAGGTCATAGAGACTTCTGGGGGTCACCTGGCCTGCAATTTCCGGCATTGGTGGATTCCTTCTCCGGGTTGCCGATCGCACGAGCGAGCCAGGAAAAGGACGTCCCCTCCCGCCACCTGTAAAAACAATCCGTTATGATTGTTCTTGTGGTGCAGGGAATTGCCGGATGAAAAAAATTATATCTGAATGATGTCTGTAGCTGCAACCATCATTCAGATATCACCACTCAAATTCTGCAACGTCATATAATGTCGTCCCAAGGAGAAGTGGTTAATTCCTGAGTTTGAAGCGCTCACCAAACCTGAAGTGCCCAAGGCCACCCAAGGTCTAAATCTGGCCTTGATTACATGAACACTTTTCTGTGCACTACTAAGGAGAGGACACTACCAGACAAGAAGCTGGACCCATGATGTTCCCCTACCAGCTAGAAGAAACTTGAAGGTATGTATACAATTCTTCTGTAATGTGTGGATCAGGAGGAAGGGGGTGCCAAATCATAGGTTTGCTTTCACTAGTAGTGGTTAGTCACATTCAACTGGACTAGTTCTGTCATTTTGAAGGCTTTTCGTAGCTCAGTGTTTCTCAATCATGGTGTTGCAGCATCCTGGAGTGCAGTCTGGTTTTCGTGGAGTGGTGCAAGCATGGGACCCAGTTTGCACTGGATCAGTGTCACGAGTTGCCACAATGCGGGTGGGTCAGCTGCCGGCCCCACAACAACTAATGACACTCTAGGGTCAGGAGGGCCATTGGCATCATCCATTGCTATGGTGATGGTGGGCTGCGGGGCATGCAGGGCCACCCCTAACATTTAGAAGATGATAGAAGTCCACCTCTTCCAGACATCTGCTACCTACTGTCCTCTACTTTACTGATGAAGCCAAAAGGTAGGGCTCTGATATGAAGAGTGCACTGCATATTTGGAGAGCTCTGCTTGGAAAAACTGTCTAATTTGGGGGCACTGTGATGGGGGGGGGGGGCTGTGTGACTGGAGGGCTCTGTGATGGAGGTACTGTGTGATTGGGGGACTTTGTAGTGATGGGGGAATCTGATGTGATGGGGGGGGGACCTCTGAAATTATTAGGGTACTCTGATGTAAAGGGGAGACTATAATGTGATTGGGGCCTCTGAAGTGAAGGGGAAAATCTGATGTGATGAGGGAACCTTGATGTAAAGGGGAGATTCTGAAGTGAAGGGGTGACCCATATCCCATGGATAAGTAATATTTATTTTTTTACATTTAAGACCTCAAGAGGGGTGCCTTGAGAGTTTGCATACTTTTAAGGGGTGTCACAACACAACAAGGTTGAGAAGTGTTGTAGTTATCCTTGAAACTTTTCAAGTCCTGACACTCTTTAGAACTGAAGAACGGGCTTGGAGTAGCTATGAAACATCTTCAACATTACAGAACAAGTCCAATTGAATGTGACCAGCTAAGACTAGATACACCTTGACCTGAATAAATGAGAACCATCATAGACATATAGTTCTACTTTATAAATTTATTTGTAACAAAAAGATTTTTTTTTTTTTATCCCTCGAGCTCTAAATATATTTAAAACATCATTTTGAAAGCATAATTTCTAAGAAAAATAAAACTTACACAAACCGATTTCCAGTTATCGCGAACTTCAGAAGTTAACCATTTTCAAAACCCCCTCTATTCTACAGAATTCCACAATTTCCTTGCAGATTGGTCGAAGACCCTCTAAATCCCGCTGAGAATTTTTACACAAAGTCAGACTTGATAAGCACCGCTAATGAACTTGGACAGGCTGGAAAATATTCATAAAATGCTTTTAAATATTGATATGATGTCATGGCGTGTCTGAAAAATCTGAAATGTTCATCTCCAAAGCAAGGCATGTTGTGTCTAATTTATGAAATAGAAACTGATTATTGCTATTTCAGAATACAGCGGAATATGCATCGGTGTGAGTAATAAAATAATTATCGGATGGAGAGAAAGCTTGTAAACGGGCAAATGCAAATGAGTTTCCTGACTATTAAATGATAATCTTCACTTTTTTGCTCATAATTGATGCTAGGAGTATTCATATTTAAAAACAAATATCTTTTTATTTCCTCTCAACCATTGTAAACGTTGTATAAAAAGCCTTGACTATATGACAGCTTCTGCTCTGCCGGAACAATGGGCAAAAAAAAAAAGGATCCTTGTCTAGATAACATTATTTCTCCCTGTTTGCAACAAAGGACAGTTTGCATTCAGTAATTATAAATTTTATATCAATGAGCTCGTTCCTGTGTTTGCATATCTAATTTTGGGAAAATAAAATGGATTTGATCAGTTATAAGAGAATTAGGTCTGATACCTTAGCTGTGAATAAACCAGTGTTAACCTAAGCAAATCCTTTGCAGAATAATAAAATGATGCCGGGGCTGATTTGGAAAATTATTTTGTTTTGTATAAAAACTTTTCTTTTCTTTTTTTTTTCAACAGATAACAGACAGGACAGAAACATACTTATAAACGGTTGATTACTTTTTTTTTTTTTCGCGATTTTACAGAAACGTAAAGAAAGAGTCCACACATAAAGTGATATTATTAGTTATAGATGGAGCCTGGTGGGTTGAGTCAGCCTCTGTTTTTTTTTTTCTACGCCACAGTGAGATGTTCCTGCCGTATTTCTGACTCGAATTCTATTCCACCTGAAAGTTTGGCGTGTTCCTGACCACCTTTGTGTGTTCCAGCCCCTCCTGATACATCCTCCGTTATGTAAAATAAGCACTTAAGAACACATAAAAATGCATCTGCTGGGCATGCACACTGCTGTGTGTTGAAAAATGCTTTCTGTTTCTTTTTTTCTTTTTTTTAAATCTTTTTTTAAACTTACTTTAACTCCATACTTGGCAAAGTGTTGCAATACATTATAGTAGACTTGTGCACAATGGAAAATTGCGTTTAGTTTCGGTTCGTTGTCATTCGTAAATTACATAATTTCGTTCTGTTATATTCGTTATGTTACCTTAATAAGTTTTCGGATAATTGGTTATTATTCGCAGAGTGTTGATATTCGTTATACTTAATCTCGAATCATGTCAAATTCATTCGTTATATGCGCTATAATTTCGTTCGTATTCGTTGAAATTCGATATTTATGTATGTATGTACATTCGTGATAATGATTCGTAGTTTGGAAAGTCGTTTGTTTATTGAATCTTTTAACACACACAATGACAACGTCTCTTCTCCTCGGCTCAAATACAGCACAACACCCTTCTCACTCACTTCTCAGGAATGCACTTTGCCAGTAATCCAACCTCCGGCGCAAAATTAATCAGCTGATTGGACTGTAAGCCCTTGTACACACGGTCGGACTTTCCAATGGACAATGTCCGATAGGATCGTGTTGTCGGATGATCCGACAGTGTGTGGGCTCCATCGGACTGTTTTCCAGCTGGGCTATAAAATTTTCTGACAACATGATCCGATCATGTATAGAGAATTCCGATCGGACAAAGTGCCACGCATGCTCAGATCAAATTCCTAGACCAAAGCTATTGGCTACTAGCCTGAACGTAGTCCCATCGTAACGAAATAACGTCATCACGTTAAGTACGATCGGATTTTCTGACAACTTTGTCCGACCGTGTGTATGCAACAGTTTCGGACAAAATCCGACGGATTTGGTTGTTGGAATATCCGACCGTGTGTACAAGGGCTAAGATTTACTTTGAGCTGACCTTTTGTTTCATTAGATCTTAAAAAAATGACCTAATCATGTCGAATTCATTCGTTATATCCGCTATAATTTCTTTCGTATTCTTGGTAATTCTTTATGTTTTTATTCAGACATTCAGATGCATCCGAATGTCCGAAAGATGCAAAATTCGGCCGAATTTCGATTCGTTACGAAACAGATCGCACAAGCCTACATTATAGTATGTTGGAAGGTACTGCACAAAAAAGCGACATTTACTACTCTTTTTAATCGCACATGAAAGTATTGCATTAGCTTGATTTAAAGCAGTGGTCTCCAAGCTGCGTCCCTCTGTTTGCTTTTATCCGGCCCTTGAGGCATTAGTCCCCCCACTGTCAGCAACATGGGGACATAGTTCCTGCCACTGACACCAATGATGGGACACCATTTCTCCCACAAACACCAATGATAGTGTACTATTTCTCACATTGACATCATGATAGGGCACTATTCCTCCAATTTACATCAATAATAGGGCACTTTTCCTCCCATTGGCATCAATGACGGCGCACTATTCCTCCCATTGATACCAATGATGGGGCACTATTACTGCCCCTAATACCAATGAAGCGGTATTGCTTACTCCCTCTGATGCCAGGACATTTTCTACTTCCACTGGCCACAGTGAGGCCCCCCAAACATTTTTAGGACAGTAAACCCCTGATCTAAAGCAATAGGACGGCCTTTGTTATGGGTATGCATTGGGCAAGGCTGTTTTGTGGGGCTGGTGCGATTAAGCTTTGACCGGTTCCCGCCCTGTGTATGGCATAATGATAATGAACCTCTCATCGATCTGGGTGGACGTCATATGACATTCTCCCAGATCGCACCCCATGCAAGGTCTGCGGGGCCGCGCAGCAGCGTGATCTGTCAGGGCTGTGTCTACCTGAAAAATCCTTAAAAGGAAAATCGTGAAAAAATATATTAATATACAGTATTTTACAAAACTGAGTACACTCTCACATTTTTGTAAATATTTTATTATATCTTTTCATGTGACAACACTGAAGAAATTACAGTTTGCTACAATGTAAAGTAGTGAGTGTACAGCTTGTATAACAGTGTAAATTTGTTGTCCCCTCAAAATAACTCAACACACAGCCATTCATGTCTAAACCGCTGGCAACAAAAGTGAGTACACCCCTAAGTGAAAGGGTCCAAATTGGGCCCAATTAGCCATTTCCCCTCCCCGGTGTCATGTGACTGTCATGTGTTAGTGTTACAAGGTCTCAGGTGTGAATGGGGAGTAGGTGTGTTAAATTTGGTGTTATCGCTCTCATTCTCTCATACTGGTCACTGGAAGTTCAATGTGGCACCTCATGGCAAAGAGCTCTCTGAGGATCTAAAAATAAAGAATTGTAGCTCTACATAAAGATGGCCTAGGCTATAAGAAGATTGCCAAGACCCTAAAACTAAGCTGAAGCATGGTGGCCAAGACCATACAGCGGTTTAACAGGACAGGTCCCACTCAGAACAGGCTTTGCCATGGTCGACCAAAGAGGTTGACAAAGACAAGTGTGTCTTGCCTACAGTAAAGCATGGTGGTGGGAGTGTCATGGTCTGGGGCTGCATGAATGCTGCCGGCACTGGGGAGCTACAGGTCATTGTGGGAACCATGAATGCCAACATGTACTGTGGCATACTAAAGCAGAGCATGATCCCCTCCCTTTGGAGACTGGGCCGCAGGGCAGTACTCCAACATGATAACCACCCCAAACACACCTCCAAGACGACCACTGCCTTGTTAAATAAGCTGAGGGTAAAGGTGATGGATTGGCCAAGCATGTCTCTAGACCTAAACCCTATTGAGCATCTGTGGGGCATCCTCAAAGGGAAGGTGGAGGAGTGCAAGGTCTCCAACATCCACCAGATCTGTGATGTCATCATGGAGGAGTGGAAGAGGACTCCAGTGGCAACCAGTGAAGCTCTGGTGAACTCCATGCCCAAGAGGGTTAAGGCAGTGCTGGAAAATAATGGGGGTCACACAAAATATTGACACTTTGGGCACAATTTGGACATTTTCACTTAGGAGTGTACTCACTTTTGTTTCCAGCAGTTTAGACATTAATGGCTGTGTGTTGAGTTATTTTGAGGGGACGGCAAATTTACACTGTTATACAAGCTGTACACTCACTACTTTACATTGTAGACAAGTGTAATTTCTTTAGTGTTGTCACATGAAAAGATATAATATAATATTTACAAAAATGTGAGGGGTGTACTCACTTTTGGGAGATACTATGTGTATATGTATATGTATATATATATATATATATATACACATTTTATTTTTTATTTTTTTACATACTGTCACCAGTCAATGTCCCTGGTCACTGCAACACCCGTTATATAGAGATGTTCTACTGCACTGGTGACAGTATGTAAAAAAATATAATAAATAAAAAATAATATAATAAATAATAATGTCAATAAATAATAATAAAACATAAATAAAATACATTTTAATTTCTTCATTTTTCAAAAGCTAATGACAAAAAATGACAACTTCAAAAAACTCAGCATGCCTCTAAGTAAATAGCTTGGACTGTATACTTTCCAAAAAGGAGTAATTTGGGGGGTGTTTGTACTGTCCTGACATCTCATGAAATGAGAGAGGCCCTCAGTACACCAGGATTGATCAATTTTCAGATATACAGTGGTGTGAAAAAGTGTTTGCCCCCTTCCTCATTTCCTGTTCCTTTGCATGTTTGTCACACTACGTGTTTTGGAACATCAAACCAATTTAAAGAATAGTCAAGGACAACACAAGTAAACACAAAATGCAATTTGTAAATGAAGGTGTTTATTATTAAAGGTGAAAAAAAATCCAAACCATCATGGCCCTGTGTGAAAAAGTGATTGCCCCCCTTGTTAAAACATACTATAACTGTGGTTGTCCACACCTGAGTTCAATTTCTCTAGCCACACCCAGGCCTGATTATTGCCACACCTGTTCACAATCAAGGCATAACTTAAATAGGAGCTGCTTGACACAGTAAGGTCCACCAGAAGATCCTTAAAAGCTACACATCATGCCGAGACCCAAAGAAATTCAGGAACAATTGAGAAAGAAAGTAATTGAGATCTATCAGTCTGGAAAGGGTTATAAAGCCATTTCCAAAGCTTTGGGAATCCAGCGAACCACAGTGAGAGCCATTATCCACAAATGGCGAAGACATGGAACAGTGGTGAACCTTCCCAGGAGTGGCCGGCCGCCCAAAATTACCCCAAGAGCGCAGCGACGACTCATCCAAGAGGTCACAAAAGACCCCACAACAACGTCCAAGGAACTGTAGGCCTCACTTGCCTCAGTTAAGGTCAGCGTTCATGCCTCCACCATCAGGAAAAGACTGGGCAAAAATGGCCTGCATGGCAGAGTTCCAAGGAGAAAACCACTGCTGAGCAAAAAGAACATCAAAGCTCGTCTCAATTTCTCCACAACACATCTTGATGATCCCCAAGACTTTTGGGACAACATTCTGTGGACAGATGAGACAAAAGTGGAACTCTTTGGAAGGTGTGTGTCCAAGTATATCTGGCGTAGAAGGAACACTGCATTTCATAAAAAGAACATTATACCAACAGTAAAATATGGTGGTGGTAGTGTGATGGTCTGGGGCTGTTTTGCTGCTATAGAACCTGGAAGACTTGCCGTGATAAAAGGAACTATGAATTCTGCTGTCTACCAAGAGATCCTGAAGGAGAATATCCGACCATCTGTTCGTGTACTCAAGCTGAAACAAACTTGGGTTCTGCAGCAGGACAATGATCCTAAACACACCAGCAAGTCCACCACCGAATGGCTGAAGAAAAACAAAATGAAGACTTTGGAGTGGCCTAGCCAAAGTCCTGACCTGAATCCTATTGAGATGTTGTGGTATGACCTTAAAAAGGCCGTTCATGCTCGAAAACCCTCTAATGTAACTGAATTAGGACAATTCTGCAAAGATGAGTGGGCCAAAATTCCTCCAGGACGCTGTAAAAGCCTCATTGCACGTTATCGCAAACGCTTGGTTGTAGTTGTTGCTGCTAAGGGTGGCCCAACCAGTTATTAGGTTTAGGGGGCAATCACTTTTTCACACAGGGCCATGATGGTTTGGATTTTTTTTCACCTTTAATAATAAACACCTTCATTTACAAATTGCATTTTGTGTTTACTTGTGTTGTCCTTGACTATTGTTTAAATTGGTTTGATGTTCCGAAACACTTAAGTGTGACAAACATGCAAAGGAACAGGAAATGAGGAAGGGGGCAAACACTTTTTCACACCACTGTATACCATAGTTTGTGGAAAATTGGCCTGGGCAGGAAGGGGGTACAAGTGCCTAATATTGAAGTGGTTATGTAGAAAATCCCTCATAAGAGTCACAGCACGTGTACAGATCCAGCAACTCAGGGCAAACATCTCACCAACAGAGTCCCCGACAGCATCTACCAAAAGTTGAAATATAGGTAATGGGGTGAAGGGACCCTATTAAGCAGAGAGTTACTTATTACTCTTTTTCCTCCTTGCTCTTATCACATCTTGTGATCTCTTTCTATTCACTTCCTGTAGATGTTGGCATGCTTCAGCAGAGGCTTTGCAGCAGTGACTATGGCAGAATGCTCCAGCGCCCTGAGCATTGGAACAGCTGCTTGTAGTCAATTTAGAAGTGTGCAGGAAAGGGTGATAACACAGTAGCTGGATTGAGTACAAGTTGTCACACTAGGAAAGCAAGTGCCAGTGAATATTTGTTGCTGGTGTGATTTAGTAAGAAGAAGAACATATAAGGACAGGATTTAGGTTTTTGACATAAGAACACAACATGTTTGGTTTCAGTACTTGGGTTTAGATACAGTATATTTTAATGAATGAATGCTTTGTGAGATACTACCCACCCATCCATCTTACCCACCATCATCCCTCCACCCATCCACCTATCTTTCTAACTGTAAGGGTGTAGACAGGTGCAGTCTGTAGTTCCCACTGAAGGTGGTGCTTGACTGAAGCAGCAATACAGAGAAGGAAAGAAGTCGCGAGGAACCTGGTTTCTCTATGACTTCCTGTGGTCATCGGGGGGGGGGCAGCTGTCCGATTGGATGCCCCACATAACCTCAGCAACCATCTTGGGTCAGGACAGTGTCTACTTAAGACTCTGGCTCCCAGCGTTGGCGTGGTTGAGTAAGTGGCTAGTGTAGGGACAGGTTGCCCATCTGGCAGGGACTGCACATAGTGGCAAAGGGAGGTCCCAGAGCAGTAGGGAAGATGGAGGAACTACACTATCTTAACTTAGGAAGCCCTCCATTTGGGTATGGCTCGGCCAGGCCACATTCCTGCTCCTCTGCTTCAATTTCATAAGGAGCTCCAGTCAACCGTGCCTACCCATTGGACATAGTTGTACATTGTTTTAACTGTACAGGGCCGGACTGACAACTCATGGGGCCCCCGGGCAATAGGAGATTATGGGGCCCCCAGGCAATCAGAGATTATGGGGCCACACAGTATACACACACATTATACAATTACACAGTATACACATACATGTACACACAGTATACACAGACATGTTTATATTGGCTGAGAAGGTACTGGAGAGGTGGGGAAGCTATAATCTCTGGATTTTTAGACCAAAAGGATGTCGGTAAGGGGCATTTCAGAGACAGATGTAAAAAAAAAACACAGATTTTTACATACTGTCCCTGGTTTTACTGAGGCTGGCAACCCTGATGGGGCCCCCTAGTGGCCCAGGCCATTTGGCGAGTGGCCAGATGGTCAGTCCGCCCCTGGAACTGTATTAAAACATTGTTCTCTATCATCTCTGCCACTTTGTAATCTCTGCTCGTCAACCCACCCCACGCTGCACCCTGTCCACAAGAGGGCTTGTGATTGGCTGGTTGTTGGTGTCCAACTGCTAAAGTACCCACCAAACTTCTACCTGGAAAGGACAGCTACATTCCTACTGGCAGTTATATCCCTTCACCATATTGTGTCAAACTCCAGGCCACAGGGCCTGCCCATGACATCTTTGGCCAGGGGCCTTAATATTAGAGAAAAAAGGAATGTCCGCATATGAAATGTATTTTCCCCACTTTACTGTAACTTCTAAAAGATGGCCGTGACTTCTAACTACACATTGACATACTGACAGAATGCTTCAGTGCTGAACGCCATACACAGGAGTAGACAGTCTGTAGTTGTTGTGCAGAAATCCAGCACATAATTTGTAAGCCATCTTCCCTTTTACATCTTCACTCTCCTTGGGAATACCCCCAAGTTGGAACCACTTCACCATGAACACTAAGTCCATGGCATTCAGCTTCTACCACCGAGCCCAACCAAGGTGCTTTTCTTTAGTATACCAATCTCTCCTTCTATGTCTCATTCCATAGCTCAGCCTAGCTCAGCACGCTCCCTGGTGGGACACTCATACCCAGGTTTACTTGTCAGACCGTAAAAGTCAGAGTCAGAAAGACTAAAGCTGGTCCTTATGGGTGTTTAACTACCTCACCCAGAGTTTCAGCCCCAAGAAGGGCCCTTGACAGTACCTGATGACATCTGAATAACTCTGGGTTTTTTTGGCTCCCATGACCCATCTTCTAAGGCTTCTCCTATCCTTGCATTTATATGGGCACTAAATTCACCCATTATATAACTAAAGGAAGTCAATCAAAGGGTTGGGCAGTGAAGGGCCAAAAGGCACCACATCCTACATATGTAAAAATGAAAATATTGGAGCAAAACACTTTTAAGGGGCCAAAAAAAACCTAAACATGTAGAGTGGAAGCTGTTCAAAACTGCATCTTTTGTGATAGTTTTTATAATCACTATTTTTAACTTGATATGAAATAAAATCTTAATTTCATTGAATCTTACCTATCGTGTGGTTTCTGGCACCTTAAAAGTCCCATTTTGCTCCAATATTTGTATTCATAACTAAGGGAAGGTTTCCTCTAAAAGGGAACCTAACACTCAATTACATAGTTCCCTTTGCCACACTATTTTGGGACAGAGTCACCTAGTGGTAGACTACCTAACTGCACCTGCTAACCTATCTATCTGATCTGCCTAATTCTCTGTCTATCTGTTTGCCTATTTATTACTATTGCAGTCAAATTTCACTCCCCTAGATACCTCCACTATTACCTGCTGTACAGAAGCAAAAGGAGTGTTATATTAATGACCACATATAGTCTTTATCTGAGTCAACTCCCAGTCAAAGACTAGGGGCTCATTTACATCTTTGCCTTGCAGTATGCTGCCTGTTTACATGTGTTTAATTAGGGGAATGAATGAATGGGCTGCCAATGCATCAGAAATTGCACCTGCACTATTTTTGGCAATAGTACTCTGTTGGCCATTGTGTTGCACACGGTGCATTGGGCTGGGCATCTGTTGGCAAGGTGCATTGAGCAGCCATTCAGAATGAATGACACCACAGCACAGACACACATGTAACACGCATTATTATAAAAAAAAAGACCTTCTGTGTGGAGTGCCCCCCTTACCTGAGCCCCATCTCAATCCAGTGATGTGCATGAGAGCAGTGGCTCTCCTGCTGCTGTCAAGAACAACCAGTGAGCCAGTGAGGAGAGAGTGTGGCTCAGGTGCGAGCCTGCTTGAGTGCCCCTATAACAAGAGGCTTGCTATTGGGTGCCGCTCGGCAGGAGGGAGGGACCAGAACCATTAACAGGGGACCCAAAAAGAGGAGCATCTGGGCTGCTCTGTGCAAAACCATTGTATAGAGCAGGTAAGTATAACATAATTTTTTTATTATTATTATTCTTTGCAATCACTTTAAAGAGAAACTGTACTGGTGTACTCTGGACTGTAGAAACTGTACCTGAGCAAAGGCAGACAGAATTGCTGTGTTATGCCTTTAGCTCATAGGTGCTCAACCTGTGGCCCTCCAGCTGTTGGGTAACTATAAGTCCCATGAGGCATTACAAGGTTGGCAGCTACAAGCGTGACTCTCGAAGGTAGAGGCATGCTGGGACTTGTAGTTCTGCAACAGCTGGAGGGCCACAGGTTGTGCACCCCTGCTTTAGCTGATCTCCTCATTACTAAATGAAAGAAGTTGGATTTGCGTCCTCAAGTCAGAGCTTCCAGCAAGTAGAAAAGTGAAATGTAATTTCCTGAGAGTAGTATTCACAGGTAGTATTCAGAGTATTCAGAGCAGAAACACAGCTATGAGGCTGTGGTAACAGGAGTGCCTATGTACACTCACATTCACATATCAGGAAGGACATTTTTTTAGTAGTCATTCCAGACGAAATTTAGATTTTCAGTGTAGTGCTCAGGCACAACTGACATTCCTATTTGTTCCCTATAACATAGCAAATCTTCACTTTTTAAGGTATCACCTGTTACAAGAGAAACTGGGAATGCCACTGCCGCCCTCCTTCAGAAGATGCTAGTGACCTGGCTGTTAATCTTGTAGGCAGACAGGTGGAGTCTACAGGGGTAGATATGTTGTTTGCCACATCCTACATGTATCCCCATTAGCTTGTTGGACACCAAGTACTTGGTCACTTGAGACGCCTACCCTGTGTGGGTTCTTCTAGACTACGTTAGGCACTTGGTTACAGGGTCACTTTACTACAAACATGGGGTACCTTTGTTTTGTGTCATCTTCATAATTGCCCTGGGATAAAGATGAGGCTGCCGTGGGGGAATACTCGACCTTAAGGCAGGCCTCTACTCTTAGAGATGAACATACACCATGTACTCTGGCACTGCAACTGTTCTCCAGGTAACCCCCGGTTCCTTCACTGTAATGTTCATTTAGGAGGGACACTTTGAGCCAATGTCCACATCTACCTGTCCAGCGTTTTCCACTACTACTCCCCAGTAGCAATGTGTCCCACCTTGCACTCTGCATGGGCTCCACATGTGCACTTAAAGAGGAAGTAAACTCTCCCACTCTGATGCTTCTTTTCATTTAGTCCATTATAATAAGTCATTATCAAACTATAGTCACTGTAATCCAGCCCAAATCGCATATTATGTACTGTTTAAAGAAACTTTAAAAAACTTGTTTCCAGGGGTTAGGCAGCACCATCTTAAGTATTGTTTTCTGAGTCCACAGTGGAGTGTATTTCCTCCCTTACAATGAGCACTTCCTGTACTGTTAACCAAGCCTCTTTCTCAATCCAACGTTTCTATGGCAACCCTGCTTCCCTGTTCATAGCTGACTTGTTTTGTTTTATAGTATTTACTTGTGCTGATGTCTAATGTTTGCCTTTGTCAGTCTTATCAGCTTCGGCTGATAAGACTACAGTAATGGCCAAGTTTACACTGCATGGCATGTCACATGGTCACATGGTGTGTAGGAGGAAGCTCTGAATGACTCTACAGCCTCCTGGGATATCAGTGTTGTGCTGTAGGAAGTCCTGATAACAGATAGATAAGACATAGAGGGTGTGCCCTAAATCAGGGGAGATCTGGGCATGCTCAGTGACTTCATTCTACAGAACAACAAGGATACAACAATACTAAGCATGTAAGGAAATATCTACAAGCAGTGTTCATTAGGGTTTTTATACTGATTTACATGGGACAAAGTTGTGGGGGAGGGTTTACAACCACTTTAACTTAACACTTTAACTTTTGTTGCTCTGGGAGACAGGCCGCTGGTGGAAGGAGCTCTGACAACATCTCTCTTGCCGTCAGAAGCCATTCAACCTATAACAATAGAACGCTATCGACAGGCTTCCGTTACTCTAGGTAACCACTTGTGTCTTCACACTACTCCACTTTACATTGCTGTCCTCATACCCCAATGTGTTTAAGACCCTCTCAGTGACTATGTGCACACCGGTTACTTACATTATACCCCTTTCAGTAGCTTTCAGCCAGGTAAGGACAAAGTTTCAAACACTTTACTTAAGAAAGTACAAGTAGACATTTCACAGTCCAACAGACAAAGGCATCATTATTTCCTTATCCCTAACTACAAGTTTGAGTGCTGCCCCGACATACCAGCAAAGGCATAGTTCAAGCAAATATAAGTCCTTTATTAGCATCTCCATGTAAGTCCTTCTGAGGCACAGACCAGTGCTGTTGTCTTCAGGGCGAACCCCAGGTTCCAATAGTTCTACATCTGGACATGGATTGGAAAGCATCAGTCTCCAACTTCTACCTCTCCTCCCCTCCAACTCCTGACCATGGTCCCTTTTATATCACACAGGCCCAGTGGGTCAGGTCCATCGAAGTACCCTGCCAAAACCAAAAAAACAAGAAAGGCATTCATTCGTACCCTCCAGGCCGAGACAGCATCCAACTCAACCTGCCTACAAGCTAGTCTTTTGAATGCTGTACTTAGATGTTATCTGTAAAGCCGCGTACACACGGGCGGACTGTATGGCCTACTTAGTCCATCATACAATCCGACGGACAGTCCGTCATACTTTCGAATGAATGGACTTGACCACACACAGATACACAAACAGTCCGTCGAAAGCTTGCACGATGACGTGTACAGCACGTACGACGGGACTAGAAATAGGAAGTCCAATACACAGCAATGCAACCTTCCGCCGTGTAAATCCTTTCTGGGCATGCGCCATTCTTAGTCCGTCGAACTAGCCTACTCACGAGCGGATTGTCCGCTGAAACCAAAGTATGACGGACAGAATTTCGAAAAATCCGAAATACTTAGTACGCCAGACTGCACGCTGAAAAAGTCCGCTGAAGCCCACACACGAGCGGACTGTCCGCTGAAATGTGTTTCGACGGACTAAGTAGGCCATACAGTCCGCCCGTGTGTATGCGGCATAAGAATCCAGGGACTCAAAACTGTAAAGCCAGAAGTTCAGCATGAAAAACAGCTTCAAAAGGACAGGTTATAAAGCTTCCATGGCCATCTCATGATGTTTTTCCTAAAACAATACTCAAAATCAAAAAAGTTTTTCATTTTTAAAACGTAAAGGTTAAAATCCCATCAGTTTTTTTTTTGTCCTGTGTCCCATTGGGGAGATTTCCCTCCAATTCCTGTCCTACCAACATGGCAGGAAATAGGAGGAAAGTTTGTGAAATCCCCTGTTGTCACCACTACAAGTGTTCTCATTAGAGGATTCCCTCTCTATTTCTGCTTTGTTGACAACTCAAAATTTTCCCTTACCTTCAGTCCAGATGACAATGGTCGCTAAGGCAAATAGAAAGTGTAAGCCCCTGTACACACGGTCGGACATTCCGATGGAAAATGTCCGATCAGACCGTGTTGTCAGATAATCCGACTGTGTGTGGGCTCCATCGGACTGTTTCCATCGGAATATCCGACGGACCAACTTTTCCAACTTGCCGGTAAAATTTTCCGACAAAATGCTCCGATCGGACATACTCTGATCCTGTGTAGCCTACTCCGACGGACAAAGTGCCACGCATGCTCAGATCAAATTCCTAGACCAAAGCTATTGGCTACTAGCCTGAACGTAGTCCCGTCGTAACGAAATAACGTCATCAGGTTATGTACAATCGGATTTTCCGACAACTGAGTCCAACCGTGTGTATGCAACACCAGTTTCGGACAAAATCCGTCAGACAAAATCCGACGGATTTTGTTGTCGGAATGTCCGACCGTGTGTGTACAAGGGCTTAGCCCTTGTACACACGGTCGGAGAATCTGTCGGAATGAGTCTTATCGTACCGTGTCGTCAGATAATCCGACGGTGTGTGGTATGCATCGGACTGATTCAGTCCGAATCTCCGTCAGACCCAATTTTCCAACATGTTGGAACTATTTCCCAACCAACTGGGCCGGACGGACCTAATCCGATCATGTGTAGAGCATTTTGATTGGACCAAGTGCCACGCATGCTCAGATCAAATTCCTACATCAAAGCTATTGGCTACTAGCCTGAATGTAGTCCCATCGTAACGAAATTACATCATCACGTTCTGAAAGATCGGATTTTTCGCCAACTTGGCCCGACCGTGTGTATGCAACAGTTTCGGACACAATCCGTCGGACTAAATCCGACGGGTAAAATCCGACGGATTTGGTTGGCAAAATCTCCGACCGTGTGTACGTGGGATAAGGCTTCACATACACAGGACGTTGTTCAACCTCTCCTGAACGATTTAACATGACAGCTTGAAACCGGCGTCTAAAAACATGCCGCGTTTAGTCGTGTTTAGCTTTGTTTAGCTGCGTTTACGTCTAGAAGCGTTTGAAAAAAAAAACATTTTTTTTTTCTTTTTCAAAATAGCCAAAAATGAAAAACGCCTGTAAATAAAACGCGGCTAAATGTCAGTTACCACGTTTAGCCATGTTTGGCATTTGAAATGCCTCTAAACACAGCTTCTGAATGTATTTTTTTAGGTTCCAAAAAAAGCCTCTAAACACAACTGCCTAGAGGCGACTATAAACAAACCTGCGTGCATGCACTGATAAGATAACATTGGATAAGTTCAGGAGCAGTTGAAAAAAATGCCAACCTGCTCCTAAATGTCGGTTTACCAGCAGCAGTGTACATGAGGCCTAAATATCCCTAACAGGCAGGAATAAAAAACCTGACAGACGTTCTAATACCCTGACCAGTCTGACCAAAAAATAAAAAGGCTTTTGATAAAAAAAATTCTATTGTGAGCTGTCAAGGGAAGACTATAAAAATAGTCGCCCATCACTAAGACAGTGGCTGAAAAGTGATTACTCTGCCTCCAAATTCTCCAAATTCTCAATCCATTCGAGCATGTGTGAGATGTGCTGGAGAAAGAAGTAAGATCCATGGAGGACTCACCTCACAACTTACAGGATTTAAAGCAGCCTTTTGCAGCCAGGGTGCCCAGACAAAATGCCTAAAAATTGCCCAAAAATTGTATACAGGCCAGTAGATGGATCAAGCTTGCCTTTTAGTAACACAACACCACAAGTTTTTATTGTGTACAATTTCAACCTTCCATCCTCTGGCATCCTAACAACCAGCGATGTCATTAATGTTGATAAGAAGGATGTTGATCGCCTGCACAGCATCCTGTTTGACCCTCCTCTGCCCCTCTCCGTCAACACTGGGGTCACACATTCACTGAGTGATGGAGAGAAACTGAGGGAGAAGAGAAACACTGGAATACTAGTAGGTACTACTGTGCAAAAGTGTATTTTCTTTGAAAAAATAAATCACCTCTAATGTTGGGTGTCCTAAGTGTGTCGATGCTGCTGCATTATCTAAAAGTATTAGAACAGTTGTTTACATTTTAATGGGGTGCCATAGAATGGGGTGCCTAGAGATTGTCCATAATTTCAAAGGGTGCCATGAGAATGTCCATATTTTCAAATGTTCATATATATGTACCTTGTCACTCCATAGGGACTGTTTTCCCTTTTTTACTCCTAGTTCTTTAACCACTTACAGACCGGACCATTTTGCTGGTCAAAGACCAGACCACTTTTTGCGATTCGGCACTGCGTCGCTTTAACTGACAATTGCGCGGTCGTGCGACTTAGCTCCCAAACAAAATTGACGTCCTTTTTTCCCCATAAATAGAGCTTTCTTTTGGTGGTATTTGATCACCCCTGCGGTTTTAATTTTTTGCGCTATAAACAAAAATAGAGCGACAATTTTGAAAAAAACGCATTATTTTTTACTTTTTGTTATAATAAATATCCCCCAAAAATATATAAAAAATCATTGTTTTCCCTCAGTTTAGGCCGATACGTATTCTTCTACATATTTTTGGTAAAAAAAAAATCGCAATAAGCGATTATTGATTGGTTTGCGCAAAAGTTATAGCGTTTACAAAATAGGGATAGTTTTATGGCATTTTTATTAATAATTTTTTATTATATTTTTTTTTACTAGTAATGGCGGCAATCAGCGATTTTTATTGTGACTGCGACATTGTGGGGGACCCATTGGACATTTTTGACACATTTTTGGGACCATTGTCATTTATACAGTAATCACTGCTATTTAAATGCTCTGATTCCTGTGTAAATGACACTGGCAATGAAGGGGTTAACCAGTGGGTGGCAGTGTAGGGGTTAAGTGTTCCTAGGGGTGTGTTACTAACTGTGGGGGGGGGTTGGGCTTTCATTTAGTGAACACTGATCTCTGCTCCAATCACATGGAGCAGAGATCAGCGTCACTAGTTGCTAGGCAGAATGGAGAAATGCTGTTTACACGGCATTTCCTCCATTCGGCCACTCCGTGAGACGATCGCGGGGATGCCCGCGGCGATCGAGTCCGCGGGTCCCGTGACCGGACTCACGGGGGTCCCGACCAGCGCGGGAGCGCGCTGGCGGCGGCGCACTCACGATGGCAGGGCGGCATTGAATATTGGACGTACCTGTACGCCAATATGCCTGGCCGTGCCATTCTGTCGACTTACATCGTCGTGCGCTGGTCGGGAACCGGTTAATAAAATAAAAAGTATACTTTTTATACATGCGCATACTCTTTTTCTGCCTCCAAAGTCCATGACCCATGGACCCCTGTTCGGTTCGCACCAGAACTTCCGAACTCAGCGAAAGTTCGGACCCGAATAACGAACCCCATTAAAGTCAATGGGACCCGAACATCAAAAATTCAAAAGTGCCCATTTTAAAGTCTTATATGCAAGTTATTGGGCATACAATGGTTATAGGGGGCGGGTCCTGCCCTGGGTGACATGTATCAATAAAAAAAGTTTGTGAAACATGTAATTTTAAAATGAGCAGTGATTTTTTTGATTTTTAAAGTGGAAGCATAAAAATGAAAAATTCCTTCCAATATAGTGTCTGGGAGGTCCCCTTGGTCTACCTGTAAAGTGGCAGATCTGTACCATGTGTAGAATCTGCTGCAGCAATAATTGCATTTATAAAGCAAAAAAGAAATTCCCTGCAAGCTGCCTATATTTTGCTCAGCAACAGCTGGGGAGCCAGTGTGTATGATGAGACCACAATGTAGTGCACTGGGAACAAGAATAAAGATTTTTTGGATACATTCTGGTGTCAGTTTGTATAGAAGTAACGGGTGTGTAAAAATTGGTCTTTGGGTGACGTTGGCGCCTTCCCACCATAACCC
The DNA here is from genome assembly GCF_037356315.1 of Lithobates pipiens. Classification (NCBI taxonomy): domain Eukaryota; kingdom Metazoa; phylum Chordata; class Amphibia; order Anura; family Ranidae; genus Lithobates; species Lithobates pipiens. The sequence continues at coordinate 24,283,035 of NW_027507791.1, forward strand.
TATAGAGGTACTCTTGATGAAAGCAAGAACTGGCCTTGCTGTAAAAAAAATACAATGATATACACCTGCCTCCCCACCATAACCCTATAGAGGTGCTCTTGATGAAGGCAAAAAAATTGCAATGATATGCATATGGTTGGTGTTTTTTCCATGCTTGATGTGCCTGAGACACAGTTTGCAGATAGCAACAGTGCGATCTGCTGCAGATGTGATTAAAAAGGCCCAGACAGCTGAGCTTTGGGGAGTGGGCCAGGAGATAACAGCTGCAGAATGTGATGGAATAGGGTGGCTGTTCTCTACTCTTTCTTGATGTCGGCCTCCTTGAGGTTGTGCCATCTCACCTTCAGTTTCCTCCTCTGCTCTATCTGGCATCCAAGTCGAATCAGTGACCTCGCCATCATCATCTCCATCTCCTCCATCTTCATCATTATCACTGGAGACAACTTGCTAATACACTTCGGCTTGGGGAATATGAATGCCAATTTGTCTACCAGTGTTCCCCTCTCTCTCTGGGCTCATGTTCCTGTCATCCTCAACCTCAGAACCAACATCTGAATCCAGTAATGGCTGGGCATCATCAAGGAGCAAGTGGCTGACGCTGTGGTCAAATAACTCAGCTGACTCCTAAATGGCTGATGTTGGGGCTATGGCAGAAATAGACGTGGACAAGGAGGCAGGTTTATCCATTCTGGCAACTGCAGGGGACTGCACACTTGTCTCTGCTTGCGTGACAGAGGATGAGGAGGATGAGGAAGGTTTAGTAAGCCAGTCCACCACCTCCTCTGCATGCTGTGGCTGGATAGCACGGGCAAACTCTCTAAGCAGAGGAAATTATGCCCTGCCTGAGGACTGTCCACCACGTTCACCTTTCCCTGTGGACACATTTGTTGCTGGCCTCCTTATAGTGCCAAGGGAACATCTGCCTCTCCTTGTTGTCCCCCCAGACATTATTGGGAGTGAGGGGGCGGTGCTTGTAAGCAAATGTAAAGAAGAAGTTGAAATCTGTACGTAGATGCACTTTAATAAATGTAAAGAGGCGTTTGGTGCACTTTAAATTGAGTACTCACACTACATAGACACACTCCACGGATACACTATAGTATACTGCAATATAATGCGCCAAACATACAGTGACGCACAGAACTATATGGCGTTAAAGCACACAAAAGTAAATGGCGTTAAACTGGTATTAACACACAAAACGATATGGCGTTAAACTGGCAGTAACGCAAAAAACTATATGGCGTTAAACTGGCAATAACGCACACAGAACTATACGGCATTAAACTGCCAGTAACGTACAAAACGATATGGCGTTAAACTGTCAGTAACGCACACACAACTACATGGTGTTAAACTGGCAGTAAAGCACACAAAAGTAAATGGCGTTAAACTGGCAGTAACGCACACAAAAGTAAATGGTGTTAAACTGGCAGTAACGCACACAGAAGTAAATGGTGTTAAACAAAACTATATGGCGTTAAACTGTCAGTAACGCACAAAACTATATGGTGTTAAACTGGCAATAAGGCACACAGAACTATGCACAGAACTATGCAGCGTTAAACTGCCAGTAACGCACAAAACTATATGGCGTTAAACTGTCAGTAACGCACACACAACTACATGGTGTTAAACTGGCAGTAACGCACACAAAACTATATGGTGTTAAACTGGCAGTAACGCACACATAACTATATGGCATTAAACTGGCAGTAACACACATAAAACTATAAGGCATTAAATTTGCAGTAATGCACATAAAAGTAAATATAATTAAACTGGCAGTAACGCAATCAAATAGACAGTGTTCAACCGTCACTACACTGACGCAATCTGAACTGTCCCTACTCTAGCTATACAATAATGTAAAGATTACTGACACAGTCTCACTACACTACACTGAAACTATCTGAGCTGTCCCTTCTCTACACTAATGTATGTATGAATGACACAGTCTCACTACACTACAGTGAAACTATATGAGCTGTCCCTACTCTAGCTGCACACTATGCAAAGTGTGCAGCTAGAGTAGTGTGCAGCCATGAATGATTGTCCTCCTCACTACAATCACACTACCCCCAGACTGACACTAAACTAATATTTTACACTTACAATTGGAGCAAAATAGCACAATACAACACACTAACCATCTAATACCACTGAAGAGACCCCTGTTCTGTCTCTCTCCATGCCAAAATCACACTGAAAATGGCTGCCATTGAAAGAATACTTTTATACTGTGGGGCGGGAATAAACCATGATTGTGGATGGTTCAGGGGGCCGAACAAACAGTTGAATGACCCGTTTGTTCAGCTGTTTGTCAAACATCCGAACAGCGAAAGTTCAAAGTTCCGAACTTATACTGGGGCTGAACCGTTTGCCCTTCCCTATCCATGAGGGGTTCTTTTTTGGTATACACTCTGTGCAATCTAGCTACTATTGTTAAATATTTGGATGTTTGTCAGATTCACACTACACCCACCACCAGCCTTTCTATAATTTTAAAGGGTGCCTTGAGATTACCCATAATTTTTTAAAAGGGTGCCTTGAGATTATCCATAATTTTTTAAAAGGGTGTCTTGAGAATGTCCATAATAAGGATGCCCTGTGAATGTCCATAATTTTAAAAGGTGCCTTGAGAATGTCCATAATTTTAAAGGTTGCCTTGAGAATGTCCAGCATTTTAAAGGGTGTCATGCGAATGTCCAGAATTTTAAAGGGTGCCATGCGAATGTCCAGAATTTTAAAAGGGTGCCATGCGAATGTCCAGAATTTTAAAGGGTGCCTTGAGAATGTACATAATTTTCAAAGTTGCCTTGAGAACGTCTAGAATTGTAAAGGGTGCCTTGAGAATGTCCAGAATTTTAAAGGGTGCCCTGAGAAGGTCCATCATTTTAAAAGGTGCCCTGAGAATGCCCATAATTTTAAAAGGTTCCCTGAGAATGTCCATAATTTTAAAAGGTGCTTTGAGATTGTCCAGAATTTTAAAGGGTGCCTTAAGAATGTCCAGAATTTTAAAGGGTGCCTTGAGATTGTCCAGAATTTTAAAGGGTGCCTTAAGAATGTCCACAATTTTAAAGGGTGCCTTGAGAATGTTTAAAATTTTAAAGGGTGTCTTCATATTGTCCATAATTTTAAAGGCTGCGTTCAGAATGTGTTGAATTTTAAAGGGTGCCCTGAGAATGTCCACAATTTTAAAGGGTGTCTTGACTGAAAACAAGGTTGAGAAAAACTGACTTAAATGATCTGCTCATGACAGCTCGATGCCAGATACCACAGCATACCTTCAGAGGTCTTAAAGGGCCCATGCCTCGATGGGTTAGGACTGTTTTTACGGCAAAAGGGGGTCTACTAAATATTAGGTGAGTGGTCATAAAGTTATGGCTGAATGGTGTATATTGATGAACACAGAGCTGCATTTTATATCTTGCCTGGAGTTCAGCTTTGAGAATGCATAATATTACTGATAACATATTAAAAAGGCAGTAATAATGGCAGGGTGATTAAAATAAGGCAACCTTACTTTTATTAATTCTCTTACTGCTCCCTGCATCCCCCTTAGTAATACCACTTTGCACTCAGTGCCAGGCTTTGCAGAACCCATATTGAGCGAGAAGCCGGAAAACTTGCCTGGCACCGACAGCTGTCTCCATGGTATTCTCCTCCGGCGGGTCTGTTGGCAACGCTGTAGTTGCCACTTGGTCTGTTGTGTGGTTACACTCTTGACGTGACGGGCTGTCACCGCCGCCTTCCCTCGTGCTGTTTGTCATCTCCCACTGCTTTACCTCTGATTCACAGGAATTTGCATGTTTGAAAATTACTGGACAAAATCCTGCTCATCCCCTAATGAGATCCTTCCCAGCGGGGGGCTAAGAAGGACCCTCGCATGTGCAAATGTTGACTCGCTTTGGTGGAAGATAAATTTGTGTAGCTGCTTACCCTTAAAAATTAGAGATTATACGAGGAAAAAAAAATAATTTTGACACGTGTTGACCCCATTTGGGAGCTCGAGTTCTTCCAATAAAACCTGCATTTTAACAAGCTGCTTCATTTGCGCTAATAACGATTACCGTACGGGAGGGCTGAAACCCATTCTTTAGGCTAGGAAGAGGTTAATTGCCCTTATCTTGCCCTTGAAGAGGTTAATTGACCTAATTTTACTTCTGATTTTACAGTTTGATCTTCTTAAGCAGCGTGTTTATACAGCAGCAAATGATCATTGATCAATGATTGTTCGCTGATTCCCCACCGCACACGCCTTATGGACGCTCATCGCATTTATAAAGCATTTATGAACCAATTTTACACAAAATTCAGCCATCAAAGCTAACCATACACCAGTAAAAGTTTGTTTTTGAAACCTTTGCTTAATATCCTAATGCTTAATAGGGAATGTATTTGAATGTATGAAGAAAGTTCAAAAAAATGTCTGATTTCTTATCTGAGCAAACATATATTGTAATTGTTTGGGTTCTTTCACACTTAGTCCGCCGGACTGTCCGAGCGAGTGGACCTGCCCACACACGTGACTTTTCTGGCGGACTATGTCCGCCGGATTATTCGCCGTATTTTTTAAATGAACGGACTTGCCCACACACGGAGGAAAGTCCGTTCATTTTGAGCGTGGCTCCAGGTAGCCGGGACCAGTGTAGGAAGCGTCGCTGGCCCCGTCACCTGGTATGGAGTTAAAGGGGAAGCCCTATGCCGAAAAAACGGCGTGGGGGTCCCCCCCTAGGTCCATATCAGACCCTCATCTGAGCACGCAACCCGGCCGGTCAGGAAAAGGGGTGGGGACAAGCGAGCACCCCCCCCCCCCCTGAGCCGTACCAGGCCGCGTGCCCTCAACATGGGGGGGTGCTTTGGGGAAGGGGGGGTCATGCCGCCCCCCACCCCAAAGCACCTTGTCCCCATGTTGATGAGGACAAGGGCCTCTTCCCGACAACCCTGTCCGTTGGTTGTTGGGGTCTGCGGGTGGGGGGCTTATCGGAATCCGTGAGCCCCCTTTAATAAGGGGACGGACCCCCGGATCCTGGCCCCCCACCCTATGTGAATGAGTATTGGGGTACAATGTGCCCCTACCCATTCACCTGTGAAATAAAAAAAAAACACAACACACAAGGGTTAAAATAGTTTATTGCACAGCTCCGGGGGTCTTCCGTCTACGGGGGCCTTCTCGCCGGACTCCTCCGCTATCTTCTGCTCTTTTGCTAGCTCTTTTACTAGCGGAGGAGCCTGGCTTTCTTCTTCGTCGGGGGTCTTCTTCTGACTTCGGGGGTCTTGTCCCCCTCTTCGGTTCTTCTTGCTGGGCCTCCACGCCTTCTTCTAGCTCTTTTACAAGCGGTGGCCCAGTCTTCTGTCGCCGCCTTCTGTTCTTCTCTTCTTCTCTTCTTGAGCTGTTGCCTCGTCGCTGTCTCTGGCCACAATGACAGGCACGCGGTGTGCGGCGACTTATATAGGGACATCGCCGGATGATGTCCCCGCCCATTATGATGTCACAGTCCCAGAGGATGCTGGGACTGTGACATCATAATGGGCGGGGACATCATCCGGCGATGTCCCTATTTTGGTGCAAAACTACTTTCTTAGTCCGCCGGACTTTTAGGTAAAAAAAGTCAGCCGGAGCCCACACATGGGGGGATTGTCCGGCGGACTTGAGTCCACCAGATTGTTTGATCGTGTGTACGCAGCATTAGAGGGCTAGTCTGGTTCCCTCTGAAGAGAAATTTGGATTACTTTTCTGAGGGCATTTGACAGGGGGGTGAGGAGGCGTTATTTGGTTCAATCCTACATTGCCGCACTCACATGCAGTGCCGGGAGGCACCAATTGAATTCAATGGGCGAATTTGACAGGTGGTGGCGCCTGTCAAACTCTGCACCCCAAGGCTGGCCATAGATGATTCACTGACTTGACCTCCAGAAGGTTTACTCCCCTCCTCCCCCCTTCATGACTTGGCCGTTTTTTGCGATACGGCACTGCGTTACTTTAACTGAAAATTGCACGGTCATGAGACTCCGTACCCAAACTTGTCCTTTTTTCCCACAAATAGATATTTCTTTTGGTGGTATTTGATCACCTCTGTGGTTTTTATTTGTTGTGCTATAAACAAAAAAAAATGGCAATTTAAAAAAAATATAAATGATATTTTTTACTTTCTGCTATAAAACAGGTCCAATAAAACAATGTAAAAAGACAAATTTCTTCAAAAATGTAGGCCAATATATATTCTGCTACATATTTTTGGTAAAAACAAAAACCCAGTACAAGTTATACAGACTATGGGATTTTTTATTTACCAGCAATGACGGTGATCAGCGACTTATAGCGTTAATTTTGCGGTGGACAAGTCGCACACTAGCTGACACTTTTGACACTTTTTAGGGACCAGCGACACTAATACAGCGATCAGTGCTAAAAATATGCTAATGACTAAACTAATAAACTAATGACACTGGCTGGGAAGAGGTTAACATCAGGGGCGATCAAAGGGTTTACCGTGGGGTGGAGGAACTTGACTGGCCTGCACAGAGTCCTGACCTCAACCTGGTAGAACACCTTTGGGATAAATTAGAGCGCAGACTGTGAGCCAGGCCTTTCCGTCCAACATCAGTGCCTGATCTCACAAATGCGCTTCTGGAAGAATGGTCAAACATTCCCATAGACACACTCCTAAACCTTGTGGATGGCCTTCCCAGAAGAGTTGAAGCTGTTATAGCTGCAAAGGGTGGGCCAACTCAATATTGAACCCTACGGACTAAGACTGGGATGACATTAAAGTTCATGTGCGTGTAAAGGCAGGTGTCCCAATACTTTTGGTAATATAGTGTACTTTAAGCTAACTTAGGAGGTATGTGTATGTCAGTAAAAGGCCAGTGAATGTGGTTGGATCCAGGCCGGGGTCAGATTTGTGCAAAGACCATGGCTAGGGATGAGTGAACCTGGGCTGGGTTTGGTTCACAGGAGGTTCGGTGAACCCAGTGAGAGGTCTATGAACCCTGAACCCTATTTAAGTCTATGGGAGGGGATTTTATTCTGGCCTTTTTCAAGGAACATAAGCAAGCTATTGTTAAAAAAAGTAATTAGGAGCTGGGTAACTCTATGGGAGACATGTAGACACCAACATACACTAATCTTACTATTAACCACTTTCTGACCACCAGTAGTATATTTACTGCTGGCAGACGGCTTCCCCAGGCACTGCAACACACCCGTACGTTGTGGTGCATGTGTGCAGTGGTGCGGCGCGATACGGTGGACACAGCGGAACACGGTGCTTGGTACCGGGCTGCTCGTAATCATAGCGATCACATGATAACATGTAAGCAAAACTGTCATGAATGGCTTTCATTCACGGAAGCTTGCTTACTATTGCAATGCCGTGATTGGCCCACAGCTATCACATGGTACCCAGGCCAATCACTGCACACTGTACCATGTAATTAGCTGTGGCCAATCACAGCATTACAATAGTAAACAATTGGGTAGATTTACTAAAGGCAAATAGACTATGCACTTTTCAAAGTACCATTGCTACAGAGATTAGTAAATGGGGAGGAGCTCTGCTGACTTCCATCATCCAATCACGTGCAAGCAAAATGCATTTTTTATGAAAAATTTCCTTGTGATTGGGTATTACCTGCAAAGTGAAGCTTTACCTCATTTACTAAGCTCTGGCGCAACTGCACTTACAAAGTGCACAGTCTATTTGCATACCTCCCAACTTTTTGAGATGGGAATGACGGACAACTATCAGCAAAAGTATGCAGGAATAGGACACACCCCCTTTAAGGAGAATTGTACAGAAAAAGAAGATTGGTTAAATCCAGTGTTTATTTTTTTTTTACCACTTCTATTCCTTTATATTGGCTTTTGGAATTTACAAATGCAGCAATTTAGAAATCAGATGAAAGGTTTAGTGCTGGAAAACACTTTTTGATGGATAAAAGGTGCATTTTATATACAACCGTAGCGCCGACTCCTGAAGAGCACACGATATGTATTTTTTTATTTTTCATTTACAGTTCCTAAAACCACAGTTGGGTTTTGGGGTCAATTATACCAAATTATGGTTTCAGTACCAGTCTAGCTGGATTGCACTGGGTTCTGCTTGGCCACAGGTGGCGCTGTCACCACTGGCAAGTGTGAGAACGCAGTTTGGCTTGGCGCATTGAGTGCCATTCTTTCTCGGAACCAGCCCAGTGGGAGTGTCATCTTGCTGTGCATTCTGGGAGAGGATACTTAAAGTACGGACATCACGTGCTTCTGGGTTCCGGTCCAGAAGATCTTTCTGTCTGTTTATTCCTGGTCCTCCTGACCAGCCCCCATGGCCCTCATGGCCTGGGGTGCGGATCCATCTAATTCTGAGTCTCGGGGCAGGCTAGCCCGAGGCAAAGTAACTGAGAGGAGGATTCAAAGGTGGTCCGGTGCTGTCTCATTTGTGGAGAGGCCCAGCAACTGGAGAAGCAACCAGGGGAGGACTCTTCGGGAGAAGGCCACGCTGAAGGCTGGCTTCTCTGGAGGAGCCTGGAGGCTCAGTTGAAAGACACCAAGTGAATCTACACTCGTACGGTATCGCCAGACCGGCTGCGAGATACTGGTACCGTATAATGGTTGGCTCTCTAAATTTGTCTACATCCTTCAGTTACAACAAGTCTGTGGCAGAGACTTTATTCACAAGTGTTCTACATCCAAGTCAGTGGCAGAGGCTTCGCTTTACTCAAACACTCTATTGGCTGCTAGGCCTAGTGTGAAGAGGTCTATCCGGTAGCTGTGAGGATCCAGTTGTGAGTGGCCATTCTCTGGATTTCTATAGTGAGAGACTTCCTATCTTTTGCAGTTCCAAGAGCACCTGAACGTCCTACCCAACCTTCTACCCTTCATTGAGAGACTGTTCTGTCTACTTGTTGTCTAATAAATACACTAAAAGTGGATCCAGTGTCAGTTTCTGCAGTTCTTTGGACCATCTACCTTGGGAAACCCCTAGACGTACACGAGGTCAATAAGGTAACGGTAAGCCCAATAAAACCAGCCGCTCCTTCGGGGGTCAGTGCTACACAACTATAAAGATCAGACCAAAATGAGGGGGAAAGAGGGACAGAGGGACATTGCTCGAAATCAGGGACAGTCCCTCGAAATCAGGGACAGTCCCTCGAAATCAGGGACAGTTGGGGGCTATGTATTTGCCTTTAGTAAATCGACCCCATGGAGTCATGGATGAAAGCCATTCAAGGGGACAAAAATTCCTTCCTGATCCCCCGAGCGGCAATCTGATTTCCCCCAGGTCAACTTTACCTATAAACATCAGTACCCAGTTATATTATGTACATTTAGGAAAGAAATAGTTACATAGTTAGTCAGGTTTAAAAAAGACACAAGTTCATCTAGTTCAACCAAGGAAGAAGAAAAATAGTAAAAAAAAAAAAAATGGTAAAAAAAAAATAGTAAAAAAGAAAAAAAATGGTAAAAAAAAGAAAACAAATGTTTAAAAAAAAATTTAATTAAAAAAAGACAACATTTTGTAAATAAGTATGTTTTCTCCTTCACTGATGGGCACTGATGATGAGGCTGCACTGATGGGAACTGATGATGAGGCACTAATATGCAGCACTGATAGGTGGCATTGATATGCAGCACTGATGGACACTGATATGCAGCACTGATTGGCACTGATAGGTGGCACTGATAGGTGGCACTGATATGCAGCACTGATGGGCACTGATAGGTGGCACTGATATGCAGCACTGATTGGCACTGATAGGTGGCACTGATATGCAGCACTGATGGGCACTCATAGGTGTCATAGGCTCTTTACCAGGATTGAAGATGCGGTGTGTCAGAGCTAGACACCACTACTACCGATGACCACGCTGCATGTCGCCTCATGCGCGCACAAGTGACTTATTCTGCTGGACGTCATATGACGCCCAGTCAGGATAACTTAAACACTTTGCGGCCATCATTCGGCTATATGGCGGACGGTATGTGGTTAATAAATAGCTCAGACTGCCTAAAAAGGGATAATTTGGGGGGCATAGTTGTACTGTCCTGGCATTTTAGAGCCTCAATAAATGAGATAGGCTGTCAGGATTGATCAATTTTCAAACATACAGCAGAACCTTGGATTACGAGCATAATCCGTTCCAGGAGAATGCTTATAATCCAACACATCAAAGCGAGTTTCCACATAGAAGTCAATGGAAACAAAGATAATTCGTTCCGCATTGACTTCTATTGCATGTGCAATACTGCATGTGGCCAGAGGTGGGGTGCGCCGGAGAGCCTCCGAAATACTCGGGACTGCTCAGCTGAACTCGAAAACCCTCGGAAACACTCGGGAATGGAGTATTTCCGAGTGATTCTGCGTATTTACGAATGGCTCCAAACCGCTCCGAGTCTCACCGGCGCCCCCGCACCTCTGCCCAAATGTGGTACTGCACACCCCATTGGCTTGAATCCTGCTTGTTTACAGACGACACTCGCAAACTGAGTCAGGATTTTTTTTTTTAAGTTGCTCATCTTTCAAAAGGCTCGTTAACCGCGTTACACGTAAACCAAGGTTCCACTGTATATGAGAAATTGCCATTTAAAGTAGCACAGTGTTGAATAGCAAAAAAATTCCTGGTCATGAAGGTGGCAAAACCTTCCAGAGGTCAAGTGGTTAAAGCGGTATTAAACCCAAAACCAAAAATTTATTTTATTGCAGCTTACCAATCATTAGATGTAGTGGCTGTGTTAGTTTTCTTTAGCGTTATCCCCCTCTGTTCTCACTTGGCGATCTGGTCAGTAACACACCTCCTGTATTAGTGAGTAGGGATGAGTCCAACACCACCCAGTTCGTTTCACATCAGATCATGCGAACAGCCAATAAATTTGTTTGAACATTCGAACACCGTTAAAGTCTGTGGGACTCGAACATGAAAAATCTAAAGTGCTAATTTTAAAGGCTAATATGCAAGTTATTGTCATAAAAAGTGTTTGGGGGCCCGGGTCCTGCCCCAGGGGACATGGATCAATGCAACAAAAAGTTTTAAAAACTGACGTTTTTTTTTTCGGGAGCAGTGATTTTAATAATGCTTAAAGTTAAACAATAAAAGTGTAATATTCCTTTAAATTTCGTACCTGGGGGGTGTGTATAGTATGCCTGTGAATGGGGCGCATGTTTCCTGTGCTTAGAACTGTCCCTGCACAAAGTGTCACTTCTGAAGGAAAAAAAGCCATTTAAAATCACTCACGGCTATAATGAATTGTCGGCTCCCGGTAATACAGAGAACACTCATTGAAAGTCTTTGATAAAAAAAAATGCCCTTCAGGTCTTGTATGGATATTAAGGGGAACCCTGTGTCATGTAAAAAAAAAAAATGACGTGGGGTACCCCCCAAATATCCATACCAGACCTGAACTGGTATAGATTTTAAGGGGATCTCCACGCTAAATTTAAAAAAAAAATGGCGTGGAGTTCCCCCCAAAAATCCATACCAGACCCTTTATTCAGACACACAACCTGGCAGACCACAGGAAAAGAGGGGGGGACGAGAGAGCGCCCCCCCTGCCTGAACCATACCAGGTCCCATGCCCTCAACATTGGGAGGGTGCTTTGGGGGTAGCCCCCCAAAGCACCTTGTTCCCATGTTGATGGGGACAAGGGCCTCATCCCCACAACCCTTGCCCGGTGGTTGTGGGGGTCTGTGGGTGGGGGGGGCTTATCGGAATCTGGAAGCCCCCTTTAACAAGGGAACCCCCAGATCCCACCCCCCCCCCCCATTTGAAATGGTAACAGGTACATTGAACCCCTACCATTTCATACAGAAAGTGTATAAAAATTGTAAAAAAACACACAGACACCGTTAGGCTAAGATCTATCCATCTATCTATCTATATCTATATATATATCTATCTCTCTCTCTCTCCCCCCTCTCTCTCTCTCTCTCTCTCTCTCTCTCTATATATAGCTAGATATTTATTTAAAACTAGCTATAGCTATCTATATATAGAGAGAGAGAGAGAGGTCGATAGAGAGGCCTAGAGAGAGAGAGAGAGAGAGACAGAGAAAGATCTATATATATATATATATACATATATATATATATATATATATATATATATATAGAGAGAGAGAGAGAGAGAGAGAGAGAGAGAGAGATTTATAGAGAGAGGGAGAGAGATCTAGAGAGAGAGAGACATCTATAGAGAGAGAAAAAGATCTAGAGAGAGAGAGATCTAGAGAGAGAGAGAGAGAGACATCTATAGAGAGAACGATCTATAGAGAGGGAGAGAGATCTATAGAGAGAGAGAGAGAGAGAGTGAGTGAGAGAGATCTATAGAGAGAGAGAGAGAGATCTATAGAGAGTGAGAGAGATCTAGATAGAGAGAGTGAGAGATCGAGAGAGAGAGAGAGAGAGAGAGAGATCTATAGAGAGAGAGATCTAGAGAGAGAGATCTAGAGAGAGAGATCTAGAGAGAGAGAGATCTAGAGAGAGAGAGGTCTATAGAGAGAGAGAGAGATCTAGAAAGAGAGAGATCTAGAGAGAGAGAGATCTAGAGAGAGAGAGAGATCTAGAGAGAGAGAGATCTAGAGTGAGAGAGCGATCTAGAGAGAGAGAGATCTATAGAGAGAGAGATCTAGAGAGAGAGAGAGAGATCTAGAGAGAGAGAGAGAGAGATCTATAGAGAGAGAGAGAGAGAGAGAGAGAGATCTAGAGAGAGAGAGAGAGAGATCTAGAGAGAGAGAGAGATCTATAGAGAGAGAGATCTAGAGAGAGAGAGAGAGATCTAGAGAGAGAGAGAGAGAGATCTAGAGAGAGAGAGAGATCTATAGAGAGAGAGATCTAGAGAGAGAGAGAGAGAGAAAGATCTATAGAGAGAGAGATCTAGAGAGAGGGAGAGATCGAGAGAGAGATCTAGAGAGAGAGAGAGAGATCTATAGCGAGAGAAAGAGAGATCTATAGAGAGAGAGAGAGAGAAAGAGAGAGATCTATAGAGAGAGAGAAAGAGAGAGATCTATAGAGAGAGAGAGAGAGAGAGAGAGAGAGATCTATATGGAAAGTATGTACATTTTTCAATTTTTTTGAATAAATATTCTATTTGTGCAGCAATCCCTCTACTTTTTCTCTATATACGGCCCTTGGGAAGGCCTGATTGCACCTCACTTGCACCTGCTGTGATGAACCTCACCCTCTTCAGCATTTGATTAACGGGGGTACCCTTGGATTACGAGCATAATTTGTTTCAGAATAAATACATTTTGTAATCCAAAACTCGTAT